>NC_091439.1:17057796-17410314 GCF_964237555.1 Oryctolagus cuniculus
TAAAAAACTATAAAAAGAGATAAAAAGGACACTATATTTTGATAAAAGGTGGAATTCAGCAAGAAGATGTAACAGTCATAAAAATATATGTACTGAACACCACACCACCTGGAGATATACAGAAAATACTATTAGACCTAAAGGGAGAGACAGACTCCAGTACAGTAATAGTGGGTGACTTCAGCACCCCACTCTTATCAGTGGACAGATCATCCAGACAGAAAAACAGTAAGGATGCATTGGAGTTGAAACATGGACCTAACAGACACTTACAGGACATTTACCTCAACAGCTACAGAATACACATTCTTCTCATCAACACATGGACATTTTCTAGGATAGACCACATAAGAGGCCACAAATCAACTCTCAGCAAATTTAAAAAGACTGAAATCATGTCATATATTTTCTCAGACCATAAAAGCACAAAACTAGATATTACCATAAGAAGAACAATAAAACACTCATAAGTACTTGGAAATTAAACAACATGCTACTGAATGGTCAGTGAGTCACTGAAGAAATTAAAAAGGAAATAAAAAACTGTCTTGAAATAAATGAAAATGAAAACAACATACCAAAACCTCTGTGATACAGCAACAGAAGTATTGAGGGAGGTTTATAGCATTAAATGCTTACATTAAAAAAAGAAATGTCTCAAATTAGAGATCTAATGATGCATCTTGAAGATTTAGAAAAAACAAGAAGAAACCAAACCTGATATCATGTCTTTTTTGCTTCTCATAGTTTGGTATTTTTTAATAAGACCTTCATATATATAATCATATTTAATTATCAAATCAGGAAATTTATATGGATATATAATCTATAAGTCTTAACGTTCATCAGTCCTCACAATGTCTTTTTTAGCTTGTTTCTGGTTCAGATTCCAATCCAGTATGATGTACTTATTTTTCATGTCTCTTTAGTCTCCTTTATTCTGATGGCTTCTCAGTCTTTTATGATACTAACAATTTTGGAGTATATCATTTTAAATTTTATTATGTGAGAGGCAGAGATAGAGAGCTCTGATCTGCTGATTCACTCCCCAAATGTCTGCAGTGGCTGGGATTAGGCCAGGTGGAATCCAGGAGTAGGGAACACAATCCAGGTCTGCTGCGTTGGTGGGAGGAATTGAGTCACTTGAGCTATCGCCACTGCCTCCCAGAGTCTGCAGTAGTCGCAAGCTCAAGTCAGGAGGAGCTGATGATGTAACTTAAGTACTCCAGCATGGGACACACGCATGTGAACTGACAGGTTAACTGCCAGCCTAAGTGACTGCGGTAACGAATGAATGTCACAGAAATTGTCATATTTGGAAGCATTTAGTGTTTTCCATTTTTATTCATTTAAATCTTTCGGTGTAAGGTGTATCCACCAGGTTTCTTCACAATGTTACTATTTTCCCTTTTGTAATGAATTAGTCATTTGTATAGATTGTATTTCTTTTTTTAAAAAAAGATTTGTTTATTTGAGAGAGAGAGATCTTCCATCCACTGGTTCACTCCTCAAATGGGCACAAAAACCAGTGCTGGGCCAGGCCAACGCCACGGGCTTCATCCAGGTCTCCCACATGAGTGGCAGGGGCCCAGGTCCTTGGGCCATCTTCTGCTGTTTTTCCCAGGCCACTAGCTGGGAGCAGGATCAGTAGTGGAGCAGCTGGGACACAAACCAGCGCCACTATGGGATGGCAGGCAGCATTGCAGGAGGTGGCTTTACCTGTTAAGCAACAACACTGGCCCCAGGGGTGGTATTTCAAGACTATGTAAATATCCTTTTTGTAATCAGACTTTTCACCTACTGTAGATAGCTTGAATGTTTCTTATCTTAAATGCTTGGGACCCAGAAGTATTTTGAATTTACACATATGAGTACATAAAGAGGTATCTTGGGGATGAGACCCAAATACCCAAATGTAAACACAAAATTCATTTGTGTCTTAAATATATCTTAGATACCTGTGTCTTAAATATATCTTAAATTATTTGAAGGTAATTTCATACAATATTTTTAGTGTGCCTGTGTTCTGACTACAACTGATCATATGAGGTTAGACATGAAAAGGTTTAAATTTTGGAATATTTACTATGTTTTACTTTTCAGATTAGGTTAACCTGTAGTTTTTGCATCCATTGATGATTTTGCCAGAATCTAAAGACTTAACATCCATTCCAGCAGACTGGATATGTCTTTTTCACATGTCAGCAGTCACTTTAAATTTGGATTGTTAGGCAGTTCTTTCCAGTGGTTTACCATTCTGAACTACCAGCCAGCGATAACACAATGTGCAGTAGTGTATATAATCTAAATAGCTTTTTTTTTTTTTGTCATCAGTGGATATTATTTATTTTAACCTAGAAACCTTTTATTTAAGGTATACAAACTTCATGCATTTCATAAATACAAATTTAGGAACACAGTGATTCTGCCCACCCTGCCTGCCCTCAAAAAGCCTGTGAAACTGTTTTAGGTGTTTACTACAATCTGGCGGCAAGATCTTTCCTCAGTATGTGTTGATGTTTGGGATGCTTGTGGAATCACAGACATTGGTAGAAGAGAGTGCTGTTCAAGGAACAGAGCGTACAATTGGACTAAATATAGCACCTTTTATTAACCAGTTTCAGGTAAGTGTCTAGAAAAGGAAGTTCAATCAAGGTACTGTTACTCAGTCTACCTTATCTTTCATTTTTGTCTTAGTCACTTTGTTTAGCTGGATTAGAATAGTAATCACTCTATTAGGGCAAAGGAACTTACAGGGAAAAATCAACCTATAGTTAGAATAACCAAGAAATATTGTCATGAATACTTAAGTTTGTAGATATTTCTCAGAATCACTGTTATTTTTTATTTTTTTGACAGGCAGAGTTAGAGACAGAAAGGTCTTCCTTCCGTTGGTTCACCCCGCAAATGGCCACTATGGCTGGCGTGCTGCGCCAATCTGAAGCCAGGAGCCAGGTGCTTCCTCCTGGTCTCCCATGTGGGTGCAGGGCCCAAGCACTTGGGCCATCCTCCACTGCACTCCCGGGTCCAAAGCAGAGAGCTGGACTGGAAGAGGAGCAACTGGGACAGAACTGGCACCCCAACTGGGACTAGAACCCCGGGGTGCTGGTGCCGCAGGCAGAGGATTAGCCAAGTGAGCCGCGGTGCCAGCCAAGAATCACTGTTATAAATGAAAAGTATATGGGATGCCAGCATTGCAAGTGTTAGCATAACTATATTAATTCAATATATGTTTATTGAATGTCTACTACAATTTTTTTATATTTGGGGAATATGTCTGTGAAACTAAAAAGATGAATTCCTATGTAATGAAGCTGACATCCAAATCAGAAGAGATAAGTCAGAAAATATTAATATGGTAGTGCTATGGACATAAAGCAGGTTAAAGAAAATAGGGAGTAGAAAAATGGGATTTTTTTTTTTTTTTTTTTTTTTTATTGAAGAGCCAGGCCAAATCCAGGAACCTGGAATTCCATCCAAGTCTCCCCCTTCGGTGCAGGGGTCCAAGTACTGGGGCTGTCTTTTGCTGCTTTCCCAGGGAGCTGGATCAGAAGTGGAGCAGCCAGAACTTGAACCAGTGCTCATATGGGATAGTGGCATCACAGCAGTGGCTCAGCCTGCTGTGCCACAGTGCCAGCACAGGATATACAATTTTATCCAGGTTATGCCTAAGGAAATAACTCATGGATAGTGACTTTATTAAGGAGACTTGGAAGAAATAAAGCAGCAAATCATACACAAGTCAAAGGATCAATAGGTATAAATGGTCTGAGGCAGAAACAGCAAGAAGGAACCATGAGGGACAATTATGAAATGCAGTCAGAGAAGTATTAGAGGCCAGATCTTGTAGACCCTCTTGGCCATCATTATTATTATTTTTTAAAGATTTATTTTATTTGAAAGAGTTACTGAGAGAATAAGAGCCAGAGAGAGAGGGAGAGAGATGTAGGTCTTCCATCCGCTGGTTCACTCCCCAAATGACTTAAATGGCTGGAGCTGAGCTGTTCTGAAGCCAGGAGCCAGGAGTTTCCACTGAGTCTCCCCTGCAGGTGCAGGAGCTCAAGGTCTTGGGCCATCTTCCACTGCTTTCCCAGGCCACAGCAGAGAGCTGGATTGGAAGTGGAGCAACTGGGATTGGAACCAGCGCCCATATAGGATGCCGGCACTGAGAGCCAGGGCTTTAACCCGCTGCGCCACCTTGGCCATTATAAGGACTTTATCTTTTACTCTGAAATGGGCAGGAGACAACTTGAGGGTATTGATCAGAGGTGTGACAGGATATGACTTTCAGTGGAATCATGAAATAGCATTATTGTAGTTATCCAGGTGAGAGGTGATGGTGACTTAGAACAGAGTAGTGGCAATGAATTGATTTTGAATATATTAAATGCAGGTTTTTTGTTAGATTGGATATGAAGTATGAGATGAGGACACTGTTTTTTTTTTTTTTTTTTTGTGGTCAATGTCCTGGAAGAATAGTTTCCATTTACTGAAATGGGGAAAATAGCAGGAAGTCAGGCAGTGTTTGTGTGTAGGAGGCTCATTGAATAATTGGGTTAAGAGTTCAGAGAAAGCTTGAGGCTGAAGCTATACCTTTTGTGGTCAGTGGCATACAATAGTGTTTAATGCCATAGATAGGATAAAATTTACTTGGAGGCTTGTAGAAAGAGGGCTGATAACTGAAATCCAGAGAACAAATTCCGTGAGGTTATATAGAAGGCATTTGCAAAGATGTCAGCGGGTTAAGGTGAAAAACAGGTACATCTGTGTGGGTGCAGATGGGCGGTAACATGGGAGTCTAGTGCTCTTTCTGGTGACTGACACACAGTATGAATAGAGGCAAATGGGGATGGGCCTGCAGTGAGTTTCTATAGATGGCAGGGAAAGGTCTGTGTATCTGTGTCCTCTGCTTCACTGTGAAAGTTGGGACCATTATTTTATTTATAGAAAGAAAAAGAGTTTAAGCCATACTTTTCTCTAGGTTTCAAATAAGGAAGAAAGTTGAAAGTATTAGTAGAATGTTACTAAAATTGATAAAACATTTAATAGCAGTGGTTCTCAGCTTGGTATACTGGAAACATCTGAGAACTTTCTGACTGCTGGATTTCAACTCTGGATTCGTGTGGATATGGCATGGCCTGAGCAGCTGGGCTTTTTAAAAGCTCCCCAGGCCATTTTAATTTGCAGCCAAGGTTGAGAACCACTGTGCTGGGGGGAGGGGGAGCAAAAGCAAACCCAAAAACCCTTATTTTCCAAACGAAATCCACTTAGTTTTTGTTTTTAAAGATTTTATTTATTTATTTGAGAGGTAGATTTAGAGACAGAGGGAGAGACAGAGAAAGGTCTTCCTTCTGTTGGTTCACTCCCCAGATGGCTGCAACGGCCAGACCTGCGCCGATCTGAAGCCAGGAACCGGGTGCCTCTTCCTGGTCTTCCCTGTGGGTACAGGGGCCCAAGCACTTGGGCCATCTTCCACTGCTTTCCCAGGCCATAGCAGAGAGCTGGATTTTAGAGGAGCAGCCGGGACTAGAACCGGCACCCATAGGGGAGGCTGGTGCTGCAGGCGGAGGATTAACCTACTGTGCCTCAGAGCTGGCCCCAGAATCCACTTATTGATCTGGTTGAGTTGCCTATCTTTTCTCAATAGTTCAATACTTAATAGTATTCTCTTATTAGACCATATGAAATTTTTTGGTTTAAAATTTTGGAGCTGATTGGTTTAAATAAAAATTTAATCTGCCATCATCCAAATGAAATGTCTACAGGTAATTGAAACCACAGCATATTATTTAACTTGCCTAAGCCTTGGTTTCTGCAGTTTTCCTGTAAAATTGGAATAATGAAAAAAATCCTTATGCCTTAGGTTGGGGTAGGACTGTAAAAGGAGGTTACAGATGTACAAAGTATTTTATGATACTGAACCAGGTATGAATCAAGCACTTGATGAGCCCTAGGCATAAAAAGAATGAGTTGAAGTGAAGAATTTGTACTTCTTCTAGGTACCCATACGTGTATTTTTGGACCTCTCCTCATTACCTTGCATACCTTTAAGCAAACCAGTGGAACTCTTAAGACTAGATTTAATGACTCCATATTTGAACACTTCCAACAGAGAAGTAAAGGTAAGGACAACAATGTACAAAATGATTATTGTCATATTCAGAATAATTACCTTAAAATGTTAATACATTATATTCATAGTTTTTGCCTTTTCTTTTGGAGATTTAAATCATTATAAAATTAAACATTTTTAAAATAATGTTTATTTTATTTGAGAGGGAGAAAAAGAGTGAGCAAGAGAGAGCTCCCATCTGCTGACTCACATCCCAAAGGCCTGCAGTGGTTGGGGCTTGGCTGGGCCAGGTCAGGCCAAGCCAAGGCCAGGAGCTGGGAACTGAATCCAGGTGTCCCATGTGGGTGGTTGGGACCCAGCTACTTGAGCCATTTGCTGCTGCCTTCCAGGGTGTGCATAAGCAGGAAGCTACATTTGAGAAGGCAGCCAGGGCTCAAACTCAGACACTCCCATATGGGATGCAGGCACCCCAGCTGGTGGCTTAACTGTGAGGCCAAATGCCCACATCCGTTTTTTGAGCAATATACAAAAGTGAATTTGAGTAAATATTGAATTGGGTGAATAAGTGTATTTTAAAATTTAAAAGAGAAAGAATACTTATTCAAGTCTATCCTGATGAAGTTTTCATAATTTCTTAATTTTCATAGGTACACATTTGTAAATCTGGACAAGTGACTGCTATTCCATTTTGGTATCATATGTACCTTGATGAAGAGATTAGGTTGGATACTTCAAGTGAAACCTCCCACTGGAAACAAGCTGCAGTTGTTTTAGATAATCCTGTCCAGGTTGAAATGGGACAAGAACTTGTACTAAGTGTTCAACACCACAAAAGCAATGTCAGCATTACAGTAAAGCAATGAAGAGCAGTTTCATAATGAAAACTGTTAAGTACAGCATCAGATACAAAATTCTTACCAGAATTAGTGTGGTTGTAATCATACTGATTGTTTAAGTTAATTCCTTGTAACAACTGTTTTTAAAAGGATATTAATAAACCATATTTCAAAGAACCTAAAGAGAAGTAGCATTTTAAAAAAGTTACTGCAGATTTAATTTTTGGAAAAGGATGCATCATTATAATGTTTCATATTAGGAAACTTTATTTTTGCTCGGTTTTACCCAATACCTTGTCATTGTCAAGTGTAAGAAAAGCAAAACTTTTAATGTTTTAGACATTTATATTTGGGAACATTTAAAAGGATCACATTGAAGACTGAGGGTTAGGTTCACCTGTAAATCCCCAGCTTGCTTCCTATAAATACCCCATGTGCTTCTGAAACATCTCAGGTTTTGAGAAGGCAAATTTGAATAAAAATCTAAGTTATAAGATAAATATCATTGAAGAGTAAAGAAGTTAGGGAAAAAATAAAAATTTTCAGGAGGCGTTTTTTCCTTGTCTAAGGAAAAATTAAGCTGATTAAATTAAATTAGTCCTAAACCACTAGTTTTCAAAGTTTTGCTTTGTAATAAGAAATAGGAATAAGAAAATAGTTGACTCAGTTTTTAAAATCTTTTGAAATAGGGAGATTAATAAGATCATTTTCAGGCATTGAATATGCTGTATGCTTTTTGTAAGCAGGCCACAAGGAAAACTAAGATATTCTTTGCTCTGGGCTGCCTATCCCACATTACCTCTATTACTGTTGAATTACCCAGCTTTACTACTTTTTTTTTTTTAATAAATTTTATTGCATATATGTGAGATACACATGATGTTACAGGATACACATAGACAGTAAAAAGCTTATTAGTGTGAAGTGAGTTCACATATCTACCATCTGGGTTACCAGTCTTGTGTTTCTGTGGCAAGAACAGCTCAAACCTCCTCATTAGCATGAATCCCAAATATAATACAATTACCTGTTGTTTTCATGTTATACATTAGATCTTCAGATTTGTTCATTTTTACATTTGCTACTTTGTATCTTCTAACCTACAGCAACCCATTTCCTCCCCAATGTCACTGCTCTCCCAACCACTGTTTTGTTCTCTATACAACTTTAGATTTTACAGGTAAGTGAGATCATTTTCACTGTGATCATTTTTCTTTCTGTGTCTGATTTGTTTCACTTAGCAGGTTTTCCAGGCTCATCCATATTGTGGTCAAGTCTCCTTCCTAAAGGCTGAATAATATTCCATTGTATTTATATACCAGTTCCTTATCCATTTGTCTATCAATAGAAACACTTTCTGCACCTTAGCAGTTCTGAGTAATGCTGTACGGAACATGGGAGACATCCATGTTTTACTATGAGGTGGTGACTTCATTCCTTTGCGTGCAGGCCCAGAAGAGGGATTGCTGGATCACGACATAGTCATTCACTTTTAACTTCTTCAGAACCTCCATACTGTTTTCAGTGGCTGTGTTAGTCTATGTTCCCACCAACAGTGTTCAGAAGTTGTCTTTTCTTCACACTCTTGCCAACTCTTTTGATATTGTAAATAATAGCCATCCCGATGGGTGTGAGATATCTCATAATGATTTTGATTTGCATTTCCTTGATGACTGATGATGTTGAGCATCTTTTCGTGTACCTGCTGGCCATGTGTTTGGAGAAGTGTATCAGGTCTTCAGACAATCTTAGTAAGGTTGTTCTTCCACCATGGAGTTGTGTGAATTTTTTATAAATCTTAATTTCTTATCAGATAATATGGTTTACAAATATTTTTTACCTGTTGGTAGGCTGCCATTTCATTTAGCTGATCATTTCCTTTTGCTGTGCAGATCTTTATAGTTTGATGTATAGATGTCTCTTGGTATCTGTAGCCCGTTCCCGAGGATACCAGAATCCAGTGATGTTCAAGTCCGTCATACAATGGCACAGTGTTTACGTACAACCTAAATACATCCTCCTACATAATTTAAATCACCTCTAGAGTACTTACATCTAATACAATGTAAATGCCATGTAATAGTTGTTATAGTTTAGGGTGTACTGCCAAGAGGAAAAGCATACATTCATGTATATACGAGTTTTTCTTTAGAATATTTTCCATCTGTGGTTGGTTGAATCCACAGGTGCAAAGTGTAGATACAGAAGGCCTACTCTAGTCTGATTTATTGTTTTGCTTTTATTGCCTAAGCTTTAGGTGTGATATCCAAAAAAAAAAATCTTTGCTAAGGTCAACATTCAAGAGCTTTCCTCCTATGTTCTCTTCTAATTTTGTTGTTTCTGGTCTTACATTTATTCCTTTATTCATTTGGTTAACTTTTTTGTGTATGGTCATAAGGTCCAATTTAATTCTTTGGTATGTGTAAATCCAGTTTTCCTAGCACTATTTATTGAGACTGTCTTTTCCCTGGTATATCCTCTTGGTGCCCCTGTCAAAAATTATTTGACCATTTAGGTTTGGATTTATTTGTGGATTACTCTGTTCCACTGGTCCATTTTAGACAGTACCATTAAAGTTTTATAATTTTATATCAGTAAATGTGATACCTCCAATTTTTTCCTTAGGGTTGTTTTAGCTATTTAGGGTCTTCTATGTTTCTGTATAATTTTTTTTTTTTTTTGACAGGCAGAGTAGACAGTGAGAGAGACAGAGAAAGGTCTTCCTTTGCTGTTGGTTCACTCTCCAATGGCCGCCGCGGCCGGCGCACCACGCTGATCCGATGGCAGGAGCCAGGTACTTCTCCTGGTCTCCCATGGGGTGCAGGGCCCAAGTACTTGGGCCATCCTCTACTGCACTCCTGGGCCACAGCAGAGAACTGGCCTGGAAGAGGGGCAACCGGGACAGAATCCGGCACCCCGACTGGGACTAGAACCCGGTGTGCCAGCGCCGCAAGGCGGAGGATTAGCCTAGTGAGCCGCGGCACCGGTCCTGTATAAATTTTAGAAGTGTGTTTTCTGTGAATAATGTTATTGGGATTGTGCTAGGGATTACATTGTTTATATTGATTTGGGTCATATGGACATTTTAACAATATTAATTCTTCCAATCTGTGAACACAATATCTTTCCATCTATTTGTGTCTTCAATCTCTTTCATCAGTGTTTTATGGTTTTCAGTGTACACATCTTTTATCTCCTAGGTTAAATTTATTACTCTATTTTTTATATGGGATTTCCTTTAAATTTCTCTTTTAGTTATTTCTATATAACAATGTTACTGATTTTCCTGTTGATTTTGTATCCTGTAACTTTATTGAATTGATTTATTCTAATGAATTCAGTTATTCAAGCAGTTTGTGAAATATTTGGGGTTTTTCTACATGTTGCTTAGTTTTACTTTCAAAAGAAGTATTTGGTAATATGAACAGAATACTATTAACTACTACGAACTAATATATTTAACATCATATAAAGGCATGTTGAATATGCCATATATAAATGTAGTGCATAAAACACATAAAGCAAAGGTTTTGAGTAACTATACTCCTTCTTTCCCTATGCAACACTGTAATGGTACTTTTTATACTTTCTTAATATTACAAAATGTTAAACATGACCCAGTTGGTTTTGATTTAACTAGAGAAACCTCACCCTTAAATAGTAACTTTCTCCCAAATAAGACCTACTTTGGTCTGAGTGTGGCTTAATGAATAATTCAGACCACTCAGTAGTTGACAGCTTTAATAGCTCTGAACAAAAGCAGTAATTTAATATTTTCGCTGTGCCTTAATCAAGAAGTTTTTGTTAAAGCATTAAGGGTTTATATTTAAAGAATGAGAGACATAGAAAGTTGCGGGAAAAATGATAAATTATTATTTATTGAAAGACATCCAGTTGAGGAGTAGAGAAATAACTGTTAGGTAAGCTTTTATGGCACATGATTAAATTCCACTAATTCATTTTTCTGGATTATGCCTTCTGTTAATTCCAAAGCATTATATTCATGCAGCATGGTAGGAAGCGTTGTTTTAGAATAAATGTCCATCCTCTTGCTAAAGTAATGCGACATCAAGAGCATTTAGTTGGAAGTCATCTTCTACCATTCGAGTATGTGGTATTCTGATGTTCTTAAGTCTAAGTCTAGGAAATTTAGACAGTTTGCAATATATAAAACTCATTTATATAAATCCAATAGTTGTACTTGGTTTTCACCTATCTTTGTGTTGAAATTTTCCATAATTTATGGCTTGTCCCAAGCACAACATCCTGAGCTATGGGAGATACTGGGTAATGGAATATCATGGTTTTAGCACAGTTTTTTCATACTGCTCAGGAGTCCATAGATTTAGCTGAAGGTTCTTTTTTCTCCTCCGTAGCATCCCCAAGTACTTCATCAGATAGCTTGGCTGTAGTAGGAGTAGTCTGGGGAGTCACAGTGTGTCCAAATCCTTGGTAGTGTCCCACTGGTGAAGGTGGCATAGAAGATGCAACAGACATTGCATCTTGTGATGATGACGATAACAAGCTTGTATGTTCATTTTGATCTTGATCCTCAGGAAAAAATTTTTTCCTAGGATGTCCTCTGACTGTTCGTCCTTCAAAGTAATATAGAGGTTTCTGTGTTAGCCAGTTATTTTGACCATTGTAAACTTACCATTCTAAAAAACGCTCCCTATTTCCTCTAACTCCCACCTCTGCCTCTTCCAAATTTGAAGAGCCAATACTATGCCACAGCTTTACTCAGTTTTCTGTTTCGTAAATAATACTTAATTGCCCCTGGCAAAAATATTAATAAGCCACATAACTGGATGAATTAAATGGCTGGTACTTACCAACATGTCTTACTTGTTCAGAAATATCATCTCTAATATCTGAAACATCCCACATGGCAAGAAAGGAATCAAAACAGGAGCCCTCTTCCGCTTCTTGGACATATGGTTTATACGAGAAAGTGTAGTGATGAGCAATAGCAGCAAGGAACATTTCAATACAGATAATAAAGTCCTGTAACAACAACAAAAATATCAGCCATCTTTGGGTTTAAATCTAGTTTTTTACAGTGTTTTCTCCAAGTACTTTTCAAAGGCACTTAATATATCAACAGTTTTTTTCTTTTTCCAGATTACATTCAAAATAATTTGGTTTGGACCTTTTCAATAAAGGACAAGATGCCAAAATTTAAATCCATTCTGCACTACTACTGATTCTGTTATTGACTGAATAATCAAATATTTCACAGACCCAAGGGCTAGGAGGAGAAATGCAGAAATAGATCAGAAGAACAGAATCCAGGTTTTATTCCTGGTTCTACTAAAATTCCATAATTATGGCCAATTGGTTCCCTGCTTCCTCATTTGTAAAGTAAAGATAATAGTAGCTCCCTTGCCTGCAGGTTTTATCAGGCTTTATGGAGATATTATGTGAAAATGCTTAACCAGTAGTAAAGTTGAGTTAGAGACAGCACTACTTACCTGGAGTCCTGTAGCCACAGCTTCTACAGTTTGCCATTCCCATGTATGCTTTTCAGAAATAACGCCAACTTTTACCAACAAAGCAATAACTACTGCTTGCCTATATGTTAGGAAAAGGTAAACGCCAAATCTATATCAAGCATAAAATGAGCAGTTGTTTTAAAAGTATGTCATTTAAAAGAGTTAGTCCCCAGTACAACCTGTAGCCTGCTACCACCCTTTACAGCATACTTCAGAAGAAACTGTGTATTTATTTGCTTTACCAACTTCTTAATTTAGTAGTTTTACCAAGTTCATTGTATGTTCCCAGAACTGCAGTATCTTTTTTTGTTTTTAAATTGTACATAAGTGATGGAATTTTAAGTTCTTCCTATACATAGGCAAGGCCTAACATACAATATGTGCTTAAAGTGAAATAGTAGTTACATAAGTGCTGTTTATACATGTATCAACTACACAGAATATCTCTTAAAAGAGTAATTTTGAAACTAGTTCTTGTCAGAAGTCTAGGCGCTACACACAAACGAAAGGGAGTCACACTGAGCAGATGGCCCCAAGTGAATTTCTACATCAGTAATAAGACAGATATACTTTCATGGTTCTAGCTACAAAAATACTCACTTCAGTTTTAATTATAATGGTTAAAAAATCAGGAACAATCTAAAAAGTTGTATACACACAGCAGAATACTAAAAAATCCCAAACAGCAAAATCTTCTCTTAACTGACAAAAAACTCATACCTGCAATACAGTGACCATACTGTGGAGTTCCACACATTTTCACAGTAAGACCATTCCTGTGGAATTTCATACACGACAAACATGCACCACAATGTTAACCATTCTTTTTGGGTGCTGGTTTGTCAGGGAATTTTCTTTGCCCTATTTCATATCATTTCTATCTTGTTACTTATTGTGTTCACTTCTCAGACTCCCTAGCACCCATGCTTTTCCTAAAATGAAGACATGTACAATTCTGTCTTCTGTTTTAAAAACGTTTACGGATGAACATTGCCCCACATTAATAAATATTCTACATCATGTTTTCTTCCAGACTGAAGAGCATTCTGTTAAATGACAGGGCCATGATTTATCTTCTCTAGTATTGAGATATTTAGGTTACCTCAAATTATTTTCTTCTTATAAATGTTATAGTGACCATCTGATTCTTTATGAAAATCCTAATAGTACTAAAGGGATGAACTTTTAAAGTTAGGTGTAGACATTTTAGCCAGCTTCTGACTTGAGAATCTTCAAGATCCTCCTTAACTAAGTTTCATTGTTCTTTAGAAAATGAGAACATTTATGAGAAAAGCAACACTTACCAGAAAGAAACAAAAACCACCAGCTTTACACAAAGAAATTTGCCAACAGGTTGGATTGGACTCAGTTCTTCCTTTAGTACTTTATAAAATAGCAGGAGACAATACATGGCAAACTAGAAGCAAAATTAACATTTAAACTTCAATAAGAATAGATATGGTAATGAACATATTAAGGTTATAATCCAGAGACCTAATACAGATTCATGTTTTAGGCAATATTTTCTAGTTTTAATTGTGCTATTTTTAGATTAACAACCCTACACAGTTAACTCGAGATGGATATATATACCATCTGACATTTCTCAAAGATGTAAAACATCCTGAAAACATTCTGAAGTGTTCGCTTACTGGGGCCCATAAAGAGAATGATAAACACAGTTGACAGGGATGGAAGAAAAGGTTCTTACTCCCCCAAAATGAAAAAACATAAAAACAAAAACCCTATCTGTAACTGCTTTTAAAGACAACTGACTTTTGTAAGGGGTTAGTTTATTACCTAATTTTTCTTATATATAACATTGCTTATTTATAAGGAAGCACATTAGTAAGTTAACACATAAAATAGTTTCACACATTAATAAGTAACACGTAACTACATTTTAAAAAAATTAGGATCCCTGAAAGGTAAAAGTAAAGAATTGGTCAACAGTTTTTCTCAAGGGCAGTAATGTTAGTCCACCTGAATTCACTTTTTAAAATAAATGCTCAAGGGCTGGCATTGTGGCATAGGTTAAGCCTCAGCCTAGAATGCCAACATCCTAATATGGGTGCTGGTTTGAGACTTGGCTGCTTCACTTCCGATCCAGCTTCCAGATGATGCACTTGGGAAAGCAGTGGAAGATGGCCCAAGTGCTTGGGCCCCTGGACCCACGTGGAGACCCAAAGAAGCTCCTGGCTCCTGAGTTCAGCCTGGCCTAGTCCTGGCTGTTGTGGCCATTTGGGGAGTGAACCAGCACATGGAAATCTGTCTCTCACATTCTAACTTTGCATTTCAAATAAATAAAATAAATCTTTAAAAAAAAAAAAAAACCGGCAGAAGATGGGGCAAGTGCTTGGGCCCTTGCACCCATGAGGGGGACCCAGATGAGGCTCCTGGCTTCCACCTGGCCAGTCCCAGCTGTTGTGGCCATTTGAGGAATAAACCAGTGGATAGAAAAAAATCTCTCTCCCTTCTGTAACACTTTCAAGTAAATAAAAACTAAGTCTTTAAAATAAAATAGATGCTGATGACTTCTAGAAATCAGTTGTAATAATCTGTAGTGTTCAATAGCAATAAACATTTTCCTAAAAATTCACTTTTCACCATTAAAAACCATAAAATGCTTATTTGAAATGTTTCAGAATATGAAAGCAGTAATTTACAGTCCTGTCTTGCACCCATTACTTAATCACATATCGATTTCTTGAACTAAATATAAATTTCATTGCCTAATATTGTTTCTTTAAAGTACCATACTTTCCATTATGTTTCCTAAAGATTTTTTTGAATATTCAGAATTGTAATTGATTTATCACAAAAGCACTGAAATGATGTCAATATAATTTTTAAGGAAAATATAAATTCTAAAAACAGCAGTATAGAAAATAGCATTAAAATGTTTACATACATTTTAACACTTCCACATTGTTTTAGCAAACCCGGCTTTTAAATTTTGAACTGTATTAACCTCTAGGCAATTAAGAGTGCAGATGAAATAATTCTACATAGCAGGCTTTTCTGTAACATCCTACTGCCAGATGGCAATTAAACAGCCATCTGAAGCTTTGGCTTTTTAAAGTAAAAATGCAAGAATCATCTGAGAAAAACATAAGCATATTTAGGTGTATAGTACTAAATAATACCTTCATGTTCTCTGGACCACCAGCCTGAATATATTTACAGCCTTAGTTCTGTTACCATACATTTTATGAAGACTTTGCCAGATGTCTCAGAACAGTAAAGGTATATTTTAAGGAAGCAAAAAATTAACAGATGAAACCAAATAAATCCTGTCATCCACCTTGGTTACATTCTGTTAATGACCTCAATTATCAGTAAGAAGTTCCCTAAAGGTATGCATTTGAGTTTCAAAAAGACGAAAACATAAATGGAAACGGGCTATCTCACTCGTTCCTTACTATCTTCTTACAAATTAGAAAACCAAACTCGTTCCTTACTATCTTCTTACAAATTAGAAAACCAAACACTTTTCATATACTTAATCTGAGTTGCTACAGTTAAATGCCTATTAAGTGAGAATTCTGTATGGAGAATTCAGGAATTACCTTTGAAAACTGGACATGGGAATTACCTGCCTGGGCAAATGAGGATTATTTTTAATAACTGCTAATATTTCAGCCAATGAAAAGGCAACAGTACTTTTAAGCAGTCCCTCACTGGGGCAGGGAATATTTCTAGCCTTCTGCTATTGCAATTAATAGGTTTTATAGACAAAGATCAACATTTCTTCAGAATACATAACATTTTTAAAGCATTCCAGTTTCTAGAACAAGATATATTTTAAACTTGACATTTTCAGTTTTCCTTCCGTTCTAAATACATGGTATCGGAATTTTATTCTCCCATTTTTCTTCAAACTTTACACTGTCATATACCAATTAGATATTTTCTCTTACCAAATATGCCCAATATATGTATTTTGTGTAAGTGTATATTTTTATTTTTTTAGACAGCATTTTTGTTTTTATAATTTACCCACACAGCTATGCAATGAATTACAGAAATGTTTCAAACAAGAGATTAAGATCAAGAGATTAAGATACAAGTCACCAAATAATTAACAAATATGTTAGATCTTTACATATGTATGAAGATATGAAAAGTTTAAGTTCTTCCTATGAATTATATTTCAAGATTAAAAAGAAGCAGTTAAGCTTTATCCATGATAAAACTGCTTTAGGGAATTTGGAGCTATAGACACTTAACAGTACAATTAAGGAAAATGAATGTTTACTTACCAATTGAGACATATTGTTTATTATAACCAAGTAAGTCCAAGCATTTGAAAAGCTAAAGTTCCCTTCATCATATATACCAACCAGCTCACAGATTCTGCAAAGTGGTAAAAATGAGACAATTTTGTGATTAATGAAATCAAAGTGTATTTCAAAATGCAGTGATAGTAATACCTACATTTACAAGTCAGCTTGGTAGAATGATCCTATAGATAACTGCTTATTTTGGCTGTGGAGGCAGTTCAAAAACTTAAAGAAAAATGTTTTCCATGGAATGTTGCCACATACTCTTCCAACTTGAAGGAAATCCAAAACAATGCACTTATATTTAATAGCAACGAGTAATTACTAAATTCAGAAGAACTATGCTGCCTAGTTGTTAAAAGCTGGATTGTTGGACACACAGTACAGACCTAAAACAGAGGGAGTTGTAGTTCCCCTCTCAGTCGTCTTGGACAGAATTACATGAAGACCCAGATCCTCTCAAGCATATTTTATGATCAGTATTAAGTTCTATGCTCATCCAGTTTCTAACTCATAGAAATATATAGCAAAGTAAATTAGACTTAACTGGATTAGAAACTGCTACTCAGTGGCAGACTGAAGAAGTTAATTCTCACCTGCTTTCTCTCCAGGTTTTCCTCTGTGAGCATGCAGAATGTTAGGAAGTACTAGCAGACAAAACATGTAATCTGTCTGCTTTAAATTATTTGATGTTCTCCTATTTTTAGCAAGTATTTTTGCCAGGTGGCTTAATGAATAAACCATTTTATCCTCAAGTTTCAAGCCTTGACGGAATGTTTTTACAGAAAAATACATCCTCTTTCTTGTAGTTTTCCTACTATATTCTAAACTATGTAAAAAAAAATCCATGTTATTAACCTAAAGTAATGCACATGAACTCCATATAATAGTTTCTGTAAAGCTGTGTGAATATATTCTTTAAAAAGAAAGTGATTTTTCCAAGTGCTTTACAGCAAGCTATAAAGGATGTAGCATGTGGCAATTCTCTGCCTGTGAATGGCCTTATTTATTTTAATAGAGTAGGTTTTCTATGTAACCGATTCTCACAGCACACTAGACCTACATGAAGAACAAGTAAACTAATGCTGTCTGTTTTGCTACTCAGCTGCTGCCATATAAGGAAGAGCTGGAGGATTTTTAAACAGTAAAAATAAAATCTGTGTGCTTACAAAGCAACGATGGTGGTGAATGGTCTGACAACTGTATACTGCAGCACTCCCAGTTTGCACCTAAACAGCAATACTCTGGAAAAGAAAAAGAACTTTAGCAATTCAGCTACTCATTTAAACAGCTTCTGATTTCCCCCAAACTCTCCAAATTAAAATCACTTTGACAAATGATACCACATTTACATTCAGTTATTTCAATTTAGCAATCTTGTATGGCAGTGAGGGAAGGATGTGGGTGGGTAGCAGCAAACAAATGAGCTAAACATTGTTGAAATTATCTGACAACCATATCCTCTGAAAGATCCCCCTTTTTGGGTACAGTCTCAAATTCCTGCATAGTGCAGCACAGAACAAAAGGAAATAGGTCCAGTGTGTTTCTGCAAGAAAGATCAATTGCATGCATGTGCATGCGTGCCAGAGAGTGAGAGGGAGAGAGAAAGAATGCATTTTTAGAAATTATTATTTACGTTTAGGATTTGGTTTCCTTCCAGATTTGGTATTTAAATATTATAGAGAGTATTCATTCCTCTCTGGATACTCTGAAAGGAAAAAACAAAGATCCTGCATAAAACATATTTTATTCTATCACTGGGCTTACTCAACATAAGGGAAAATTCACAAGGCATACCAAACAAGCAGAAACCAAAAGTCCCCCAAACAATTCGGCTCAAGAAGCACGTGAGAGTCCTCTTAAACTTTAGACCAAGTTGCTCTGAGGACAGATGCTTTTTGAGCACTTCTATCATCAGAACTGGTTATGTGTTGTTGTGTATTATGAATTTCAAACAGAATTATATGTAGACTGAAAGGACTGAGAGCCTGTTACACAGACCCTGAGGGGTTGCTAGAGGTTCTCTGAGCTGGGAGCCTTCTCGGTGCCGAGGCAGCCCGTTCCCACTTAGAGCTGAGTGTGCCTCGGCTTCCCGCAGGCTCTCCTGAGGCAAAGGTCCTGCCTACACAAGCTACGGTTCACGTCCCGTACCCTTCACACAGCTAAATCCAGTCAGAGCTGGCTTAAACTTCCAGGGTTCTACGAATTAATGTCAATCAAAAACAGAGACTGTTAAGGGTGCCTATGCTGAAGGTATGTGTACAGTGAAGTGAAAGATGTATCTGAATACCCAAATACACAAATGGGAAAGAAAGCTTAGGAGTTATAAGAAGCGGAATAGAACAGAAAGTCTAACACATATTCAGAGTTCCAGAAACAATAGAGGGGAGGCAAAATTTGAAGAGAGAATGAGAAAGTTTCAGAACTGAGGACAGACACAGAACCCACACATTAAGGAACATTGTTAAGTCAAACAGGACTCAAAATGAAAACCAAAAATGACCCAGACACTTCTAGTAAAACTGTAGACAAAGCAAGGATCTTCAGTGTGATTGGAGATAAGGCATTTATAATGAATTGACAATCAGATGGACTAAAGCCAGAAATAGATAAAGTCTTCAAAGAGATTAGAGAAAATACCATTCAACACAGAAATGTATAATCAGCAAAACTAACTTTAAAGAAGGGCCGGTGCTGTGGCGTAGCAGGTAAAGCCACCGCCTGCAGTGCCAGCATCCTATATAGGAGTCAGTTTGAGTCCTGGCTGCTCCACTTCTGATCCAGCTGTCTGCTATGGCCTGGGAAAGCAGCAGCAGATGGCTCAAGTCCTTGAGCCCCTGCACCTGAGTGGGAGACCCAGCGGAAGCTCCTGATCAGGACAGCTCTGGCCATTGCAGCCAATTGGAGAGTGAACCAGCAGATGGAAGACCCTCTGCCTCTGCCTCTGCCTCTGCCTCTGCCTCTGCCTCTGCCTCTGCCTCTGCCTCTGCCTCTGCCTCTGCCTCTGCCTCTGCCTCTGCCTCTGCCTCTACCTCTCCTTCTCTCTCTGTGTAACTCTTTCAAATAAATAAACCTTTAAAAAAAAATGAGGGCAAAATAAATATATCTGACAATGTCATTTAAGGCAGCAAAGAATTTGTAAGGGAACAAAGTTTAAGAACAAAATGATCATAACTGAAAGATCTGAGACGCAAGAAGTGAGGAATAATTGTTAAACTTGACAACTTAAAAACTATCCAAAAATGTTACCTAAATTTTAGATTTTTAAGTAGCTGCAATAAAATCTAAAAATTTAAACAGTCATGGTAAAAAGAGTAGGAGTAGAAAATATAACTTCCAGAACAGTAATGAGAAAAAGAAATAGAGCAAGAAAAACAACAATGAAAGAATGTTATTAACCGTCGGTGGCTCTGTAGCAGCAGCTGTGATCGGATACAAGAGGTATTCAAAACATTCAGGGAAAATGTGTCTTATGAAAAACTTCATGGATTTCAAAACTGTTTTTTGCATCAAAATGCACATTTTTTAATTCAAATTTTCCACCAACTTTGTGAAGTACCCTTGTCTGGCTGCAGTGAAATGTGTATCTTCCTTCATAGTTAAAAGTCACATTAAGATTACAAGTAGTCAAACATTATAAATAGATGCGATTTTGCCCCTAGGTGAGCTTTGTAAAGTTTTGGTTTTCAAGTTTTTTACATTTTAGATTAACATTTAACTGTAGGTGCTATAAAACTGATTTGTTACATTATTTGTAATCCTCTAATGCTTGAAAAACTTTAAAATTATATATAAAAATTCTGTTAAACAGAGGAGCCTTCTCAAACTTCTTATACCTTCTCAAAGTATTAAAGAATAATTTTAAAAAGAGGCTAAACACAAAGTAGATTTCCGGACTGGACACTGACAGATAAAAGATAATAGTAGAAATCTGAATTGCATGTGCAGTTAACAGTATTGTATGACTGTTATTCTGACAAACCTGATGGTTAACTTTAGGTGCCAGTTCAACTAAGGGACACCTAGGGAGCTGGTAAGGCACTGTTTCAGGGTGTATCCAAGCATGTTTTCAGTGCGAGTTGTGTGTGAGAGGGAAAGATCTGTCTGTTTATGTGGGCAGGCACTGCTGAATTGGCTGGGGCCCAAGCAAAACAGAAAGGCAGAGGAAGGCTGAATTCTCTCTAAATAAGAAAGAAGAAAGGTTGTAAATTAATGAAACAAGAATCCAACAGGAAAAGAGTTCAGCAGAGCAAAATAAGGGGCAGAAAGGAAGTAAAACAGAACAGATAGTAATGAAATTGAAAATATACTACAGAGAACACCAACAAAGCCCAAAGCCAGTTCCTGCCCAGAGTAGTAAAGATGGGCAAACTTCTGGCAAAGATTTATCCTGGAAACCAAGCGATGCGTACAGTTCATGTTAGCGATGGAAGGAGAGTCGTAACACACAATCCAGAGAGACTGAAAATATGATCTAATGGATGTCCATAAATTTTAAAACTTTGCCAACTCTACCTAATTCCCTAGAACTTTAATGGTTTAAAAATGATTTCAGAAACTGTAAGAATCCTAAATAACTCTATCATTGTCCTGGCTGCTTCGCTTCTCATCCAGGTCCCTGCAAGTGTGCATGTGAAAGCCGCAGAAGATGGCCCAAGTCCTTGCACCGATGTGGGAGACCCAGATGAAGCTCTTGGCTCCTGCCTTCAGTCTGGCCCAGCCCTGGCCATTTGGGGGAGTGAACCAGGGGATGGAAGATCTCTGCCATTCCGCCCTTCAAGAAAATAAAATAATAGAAAAATGATGCCAGTTAAGAAAACCATACCTCATTTTAGAGTGCCTACTTTTGATATCGCCTCCAGCTCCTGACTCCAGCTTCCTGTTAATTCTGACACTGAGAGGCAGGGGTGATGGCTCAAGAAAATAGGTCCCTGCCACCCATGTGGGAGACCTGGGGATTGAGTTATTATATCCTGGCTCCTGCACTCGCTCAGCCTCAGTCATCACAGGCATTTGGGAGTAAACCAGCAGAGGAGAGAGATAGCTTTATCTCCTTTTCACTGTCTCTGTGCCTCTCAACAACAGAAAGCCATTAATCTACTTTGCCACAATAATAGGCTAAAGAAAAACCATGATCATCTTGACACAGAAAAAGCATTCAATGCATTTAATGAAATTTAACTCTTATTCATGATTAAAAACTAGCACAACAGGGAACTTAATTAACCTGATAAAGGAGTCCTAAAAACACCTTTAGAAACATGTAATTCAATTGTGAAATTTTATAGGAATGCCCTTGAAAATTCCAGAATGAGAAGAATGAAGATATGCACTTAGAGTGAGAAGAAAAAGAAATGTAAAAGGAATGTGTGGTATGAAGACTAGAGAGGAAATAGACTCTCCATTTTCAGTTGACTATATAAAGCAAAAGATCTATAGACTATGTAAATTTAGTAATATTTTTAGATATAATATTTATATGCAAAAAATCATTAGACTTTCCACACATGGGCAGAGGCTAATTTCTAAAATAGATTCCATTTAGAGTAGCAATAACAAGTCAATAAAAGATGTGTGAGACCTTCATGAGAAAACTATGTTGAAAGATACAAATAAAGAATAAGTAGAAAGACCATTTTAATGGCTAAGACCCCCCAATCATGAAGATATCAATATGCTAAAGAGTGAATTTGCTTGGAATAAAAAAAAAATCCCAGTTAGTTTTTTAAGCAATTGCACAAGTTGACTAAACATTTGTGTTTAAGAGCACAGACGCAAGAACAGCCAAGGTAACAGAGCTGGGGCACCTGCCCTTCATGTTAAGCTTTAGTAATAAACTATATAGCTAATGTTTGGAATCAGTCTAAGGATAAAAAGGTACCCAATAAAACAAGAAAAAAAAGGACCACCACAAACATCTAAATGTGCTTTTTGTTAGCATGACAAAATACCTGAGACAAGCTATCATGAAGAAAAGTTTATTTAGCTCATGGTTTTTGGAAGCCAAAAGTCCCGATGGCATAGTGTAGGTACTGTGGTGAGGGCCACTCTTTGGCTGCATCACTGCGTGGCCCAGATAGCAAGGGTGAGGACATGTGCAGGAGCAGGCAGATCACATCTTGAACCAGGAACAGAGAGAGCTGGATGGGGCCAGGTTTGTTCCTTTATAACAGCTCTCTCAAGAGAACTCACAGGATGCACAAGTACCTTGGCGGCAGGCCTCCAAGGATCTAAGGACCCCCTGTCAAGGTCCCATCTTTTAAAGGCTCCACTTCCCATGGTAGTGCTACCTTGGGGACCACAACCCTGATCCCACAGACCTTTGAGGATGCATACGGTTAAACCATAACCAACCCACAGCACCCACACACATGGAAATTTGACATATGACAAGAGGTGACACCATGGATCAATGAGGTAGAAGACAGAGAATGGTGCCAGGATGGTCACCCAATGGAGTAAAGTGAAACTGTATTCCTACCTCAAATAAAATACATACACAAAAGAATCAACTCCAGATCAGATGGGTTAAGTTTTAATGGCAAAATTTTGAAAAGATTAGAAAAGCTAAGAGAATGTTTTTATAATCCTGAGTTAGGAAGACTTTTTTGTGAACAAGATCCAAAAAGTATCAACTACTTCATAATAAATAAATATAATAAACTCAGCTACATTGAAGTTCAAAGACAATCTTTAACAGAAAATACACTGAAAAGTGACAAGGCATGCCTAAAACTGAAGGTATTTGTAATACATGCTTAAGCAAGAACTAGTATCCAAAAGATCTTGTAATTCCACAAGACAAGAATAATAATAATAATAATAATGTAAGAAAATAAGAAAGAAAAAAAAAGGTAAACAAGCATGCCTCATAAAAGGAAAACCAAGGAGTTCATAAACATGAAAAGATGCTTCATTAATAATCAAGGAAATCCAATTTAAGACCAGAGTGATACACTACTCTATACCAACTTGATAGGCAAACAAATGAAGTCTGCATAATTCCAAATGTAGGCAAGCATGTGGTTCAACATGGAACAATTTTTTTTTTTAAGAGTTGAAAGGCAGAGTTATAGACAGAGAGAGGGAGAGACAGAAATCTTTCATCCACTGGTTCACTCCCCAAATGGCTGCAACAGCTGGAGCTGGGCCGATCCAAAGCCTGGAGCTAGGAGTTTCCTCCAGGTCTCCCCACATGGGTCCAGGGGCCAAAGCACTTGAGCCATCTTTCTACTGCTTTCTCAGGGCATCAGCAGGGAGCTGGATCAGAAATACAGTAGCCAGGACTTAAACTGGTGCCTATATGGGATGCCGGCACTGCAGGTAGATGCTTAACCTACTATGCCTCAGCACTGGCCCCAACAGAACAATTTTATTTACTTATTTTTAAATTCTTACTTATCTTCACTTTATTTGAAAGGCAGATATATATAGATATATCGATATCTATCGGTGTATATATCTATATCTATATCTATATCTATATCTATATCTATATCTATATCTATATCTATATCTAGAGAGAAATGATCTCCCATCCACTGTTTCACTCCTCAAATGCCTGCAAGTGTCATGGCTGGGCCAGGCAGTTGCCAGGATTCCAGAACTCCAGCTGAGTCTCCTTCATGGGTGGCAGGGACCAATGCACTTGAGCCATTATCTGTTGCCTCCAAGGTTGCATGTTAGTTGGAAGCTAGAAGTGAAAGCACAGCCAGGACTTGAACCCAGGTACTCTGACATGGGATGGGAGTGTATCAACAGCATCTTAACTGCTGGGTCATATGCCTGCCCCAGAACGATTTTATTTTTTCTTGGCAAGAGAGTAAGTTAATATGCTTCAGAAAACAATTTGCCACTAACCTGCAAAGTTGAATAAAAGCCTGTGAGACCTAACATGTCCACAGCAAGGTGCATACCCACAGCAATGTCTATTTCAACTTAGTGGAATGTCACCCAAATTTTAAAAACAAGAGCAAGGGAAGAATAGTAATAAGAGTTAGTACTACTTCATGAAAACATATATTCCAATTACAGAAGTGCAAATGCATCAAGTTACTAGAAGTGTTTCCGCTTCCCCCATGAATGACCTAAACAAAACCAAATGTTCATGAAAAGAAAACTGATTGTTCTCATTACTCATGTTACAGAAATCAGAATATAAAAAGTAGACTTGGTTTTTACCACATACCAACTGTAAACTTGCCATAGCATTTGCATAGTAAAACATTAATCTAAATGATCCTAAATGGCAACAGCCTTATTAATTGTCAGATATTTTATACTAGTTATCTATTAAAGGGAAATGAGTAAAATAAATCTATTTATATACAACAGACTGAAAAATACTATTACTAAGATCTCACTCCCCAGCTCTATGATTTTAGTAACCATTCAATGCCTTTTCAAAGACGAGAAAATCCGATGCAGTTTGTGGATGTGTTGTTGACTGTTAGTCACATTATCTAATCAGCAGCTGTCTGAATTGAAGTCTCAAGAAAAAATGAAAACAAAACAAAGATGCTTCAGAATAAATGTAACTGTTTACTTGGGAACTAATCAAGTGCACAAACACAGAATATGAGAATCTGGACCAGTAGTGTCATTTGACAAAGGTCTGGGATTTTAGTTTACCACCAGCCAACTGTGTCTGTCTGCAGCAGGTGTTTAGCCTACTGGTTATGATGCCAGTGTCCCACATACAAGTACAAGCCAGGATTGATTCCTGGCTCAAGAAGATGACTCCAGCTTCATGCTAACATAGACCCTATGGGGAAGATGGTGATGGCTCAAATAACTGGGCTCCTGCCACCCATGTAGGAGTCCCAGATGTTCTTAGCTCCTGGCTTCGGCCTGGCACAGTTCTAGCTCTTATTAGTATTCTAGGAGAAAAACAGTGTATGGGAAGTCTGTATCTGTTTGTCTTTCTCTGCCTCTTAAAAAAAAAAAAAAATCAAAACCCAAAAAAGCAAAACAAACAAAACTGTGCCAGGTTGAAGAAGTTAAGATTAGTGCCTTGGGGCTGGTGCCATGGCTCATCGGGTTAACGCCCTGGCCTGAAGCACCGGCATCCCATATGGGCTCCGGTTCTAGTCCCGGCTGCTTCTCTTCCAATCCATCTCTCTGCTATGGCCTGGGAAAGCAGTAGAAGATGGCCCAAGTCCTTGGGCCCCTGCATGCACATGGAAGACCCGGAAGAAGCTCCTGGCTCCTGGCTTTGGATTGGTGCAGCTCCGGCCATTGCGGCCAATTGGGGAGTGAACCATCAGATGGAAGACCTCTCTCTCTCTCTGCCTCTCCTCTCTCTGTGTAACTCTGACTTTCAAATAAATAAATAAATCTTTAAAAAAAATTAGTGCCTCATCTCAGGTTCTGTATCAATGGAAGAGTCCTTATCAAATCAAACTGTCACTATCATATTATCATCATCAACAATACTTACCAATGGCAGTCTCTCATCTCTCTCAGCTTACACCCTTGCCCATTTCCTAGTCAGTCTACACAGAACACAGTAATCTCCGAAAATGAAATCTGGACACCAGTTCTCTGCGTGACAACCTATAATGGCTTCTCAAGTGACAAAGACTCTCTTTCACTGACCATACTTACAGGTAAGTCCTTCTCAGTCCTCTTTGACAGGGCTTCATCCTTGGGCACTGTCCTTGCCCTAAGTCAGCTTAACCAAAGAATCCTGTTAAGTCACTGCCCCACCCCTTGATATCTGATCAAGTTCCTCATACCTTTGATGGTCTAAACCCTTGGCCTGCCTGTAGCAAGAATCCTGTTAGTTCAGTCAAGAATCCTGTTAGATCCTTCCACTCTTGATGTGTTCTATTAGTAACTTTGCATCCACTGACACCTTCAATCTGCTCCTTAGCTATAAACATCAATTTGTCCTTGTTGTATTCAAAGTTTAGCACAATCTCTCTTCCCTGTTCACCAATCTACATTAGTTTTTCCTTATTATCCTTTTTCATGGCCTCCTATTCTTTTGCCTTAAACAGATAACCATGTATTTGTCTTCATCTAATTCCTAATCAAACTGTAAATTCTTTGAAGTCTAAACTGTTTCGTGTATTAAGATACAGCTACATAATGCCACATACACTAGATACTCAATACATATCTGCCAAAAGAACATATTAGAAACTTACTATTGTAAAAAGCCAGGTAGCTCCCTGTACCTTTCAGTATGTAAGAGGCAGAATCTGGCAAGATGTTGTACAAATAGTTCCGTGCTGCATGGGAAGCAATGCAGCCATCTTTAAGTTGTACATCTATACTGACTGCCATGCCTCCACATCATTCTATTAACCTTGGCTAAACACTTCCACCTAATTACCTGTCTGTCTATGGTCAAGTCTTATTGATTCTTTGGTTGCATTCTCTTACTGTTTTTCTTTCTATTCTACTCTCATCCCTCCTTTATCTCAAAAATGGACTATTTCAATCTCCTTTTTCTCCGTCTCTGGAATCCTCTTCCCACTAATGCATCTTTTATAGTATTGCAAATCGATCTTTCTAAAACACTGTTTCAAATGTCTGCTTTCTGAAAAGCACCCAATGTTTCACTTGTAAAATAATAAGTGCAATCTTAAATGCAACTTACTTTTCAAAATGAAATTTGTAGAAGATACGTAAACTTTTCTTCTACCGTCCTATACAAACATATACGATATATATTGTATGCTATTAGAATAAACATTGCTATTTTGTTCCTATTGTGTATTCTATGCTGCTTCCCCTCCTGGACTATCTTTCAAGTCTTTTCTTTCTTTCTTCTCTCTCTCTCTCTCACTCTTTCTGTCTTTTCTCTCCCTCTCCCCCTTCTTTCCTTCCTTCCTTCTCTCCTTTCTTCCCCTTCCTCCCTCCCTTCTTTCTTTTCTTAATTTACTTATCTGAGAGAGGGAGAGACAGAGAGAGAGAGATGGCCAGTGGGAGGGAGGGTAGGGAGAAAGAGGTACACATGAGCACTCCCACTCATAGGTTCATCCCCAAAATGCCCCTAAAGGCTAGGATTAGGTCAGACCAAAGCAGAGAGTCTGGGACGCAATCCAGGTCTCCCACATGAGTGGCAGGAACCCAATAGTTTGAGTCATTCTTGCTGCCTCCCACGGTCTGCGTCAATAGAAACTAGAGTCAGGAGCCAGAGCCAAATATTGTATACAGCTACTCAGATATGGGTTGTGGGCATCCTGCCAAACACCTACCCCCATCAAGTCTTTTAACCAGCTATGTGATATGGCATAAAATCCATAGACATTGATTCTTAATTGCAAGGGGATTTAAAAAAATATTTATAATTTATTTTATTTGAGAGAGAGCAATCTTCTTTTTGTTGGTTCACCCCCAAAATGTCTGCAATAGCTAGGGCTTGGCCATGGTAAGCCAGGAGCCAGGAACTCATTGTGGGTCCCCCATGTGGGTGATAGGAGCCCAAGTACTTATGCAATCACCTACTGATGGCACACCAGGGTGTGCATTAGCAGGAAGAGCGAGGACTCAATTCCAGGCACTCTGATATGGCATGTAGGTGACCCAAGTGGCTTCTTTTTTTTTTCGTAAAGATTTATTTATTTGAAAAAAATTACAGAGAAAGAGGGAGAGACAGAGATAGAGAGATCTTCCATCTGCTGGTTCACTCCCTAAATGGCTGCAACAGCCAGGGCTGGGCCAGGCCAAAGCCAGGAGCCAGGAGCATCATCCAGGTCCCCAACATGCCCAAGCACTTGGGCCATCTTCCGCTGCCTTCCGGGTACACTAGCAGGAAGCTGGAGAGGAAGGGGAACAGCCGGGACTTGAACCAGCGCCCATATGGGATACCGGCACTGCAGATGGGCCCAACCTGCCATAGCACAGGCCTCCCTAAGTGGCATCTTAACCACTACATCAAATGCCTATCCCAAAAGGATGTTGATTAAGTGATTTCTAAAGTTTTTCCCTACAGTATTTTATTTAACTTTTCTGTTTGGGATGAATAAGCTAACAACTAGATAGATTACAAAAATGTGTCTTGTTAGCTTTCAAACTTGACTATGAATTACATCAGGGAAGGGCATTCTGTCTTAGACATTTTGCCTTGCTCACATTACTTACCATACTGATCTGCTAAGAGTTGATACTTAAAAACTCCACTGAATTTGAATTACAATAGAAAAGTATTAAAACCAAAAATACTTACTCTCCCATTGCCCATGGTGGACAGCAACATAAAGGAGGGAAATGTTTCTGCTGATCTTTGGCTTCAAGGATTAATACCAGATTTGGATATCGGTTAGTTAGATAATTGGTAAGGAATCCCATAAAGTTGTAAATGACATAAGCTTCATAGCATTCTCTGCAGGTATCCACATATATTGCAATGCTGGGGTATTTCAAAGCTACCCACTATGAAAAAGCACAGATGTTAAAGATAGTTGTAGCTAAAGATAAAATGAGTTATAATTCCATTTCATGGTACTCAAAAATAAGCTGATTTTAAAGTCTGAGACGTCTTGTCACATACTTACATCAAACTCTCTAAAATTCATCATTATGATGGCTACTAGACAACGTGTGAAATGAAGTTTTAAAAGCCCTAAACATCTAGGATATGGGTTAAAAAAAATAGTAGGGATAAAGAATGAATATCAAGAGCTAAATTACATGAATTCTTACACATAATCTGAAATTTTTCTTAATTTGGTTACAGAAAATGTTGCTTCAGTTATTTCCTTTAAATAAATTAGTGTAGCATAATATCATAATTACATGTTTATTTACTGGAGAATGTTTTATTAGTTTGTCCAAATACAAAGGAGGATAATTGACAGCTGACCTGTGGTTTCAGCCAACTGTGTACTCAAATTATCTGAGAAGAAAAGGATGCGTCTGTACTAAACATCTACTGCCTGGTTTTTTCTTGTCATATTCCCTTAGCAATACAATGTATAACAACTATTTCACATTCACTGATGCATTCACATTGCATCAGGCATTATAAGAAATCTAGACATGATTTAAAATATAGGGGAGAATCTGTGTAGGTTACATGCAAACACTATGCCATTTTATAAAAGGGACCTGAGAATCCTTGGGTTTTGTGTCCACTGGGGGTACTGGAACAAGTCTTCTTTTGGATGCTGAGGCATGAATCTAATTTAAAATATTCTTGAAACAGCCACTAATCTGAGAGCTTAAGAGATTAAGCAAAGAACATAAAAATAGAATTTATAAAATTTAAAGTATTTGCATTTTTTCTTTTCTATTCTCATACTTTATCTTATCAATACTGACAGCAAGTGAACTTTTCTTATAATCTGACTCCTTACTGAATAAACCTACTTGCATATCCTTAAATCTTCTGTAAGCATAGTTAACACCATCAAAAAGTTCTAAATTAATGTAACAAAGTGAAACATACTTACGCTATCTAAACTGTATATGGGTACCATCCAAAGAATCCTATTTGGAAAGCAAAATGTAAATATTAAAAATTTTGCCATATTTACAAAATAAACCAATACAAAACTAGTAGAATACAAACATATTAAGATTTACCTTATGATTGGTTTCTGTAGTTCAGGTTGTGTATAATGCACTAAGTGTTGCAATATCACCCAAAGGGATATGGGTATAGTCAACAGCAAAAAGATTCCAGCAATAAACCAAGCCTTGGTGTGTATTCCAACCTTAAGAAACAAAAGGACACATCAGTGTAAATTCTGATATTAAAACTAAAAACATAAATAAAATACTTTTATATCATATTTTCATTTATTTGATTACTAATGAGAAATACTGTTTTCCAAATTATTATTTTATTTCTTCTTCAAAATAAATAGCCTATTTGTGTTTCTGTGGACAAGAGGGACACATTATTCCTCATGAGCATTGTTCCTCAAGCTTTTCTAACAGCTTTTCATTTATTAAAAATATTAATACCATGTCATTTCTCCATTTGCTATTTGTTTTTTATATTTCATTATTGCTTTTGTAGATGTACAGAAGTTTTAAAATTTTCTGCAAGTCCCATATAAAAAATCTTTTTATGGTTTAATCATTTACTTTTCTTCATAAAAAGTTAAAAATCTGGGGCTGACGCTGTGCTATAGTGGGTAAAGTTGCTTCCTGAGATGTGAGATACCATAAGGGTGCTGGCTGGTGTCCTAGCTGCCCTACTTCTGGTCCAGCTCCCTGCTAATGGCCTGGGAAAAGTAGCTGAGGATGGTCCAGATGTTTGGGCCCCTGCCAACCAGGGGAGACCAGGATGAAGCTCCTGCCTCCTGGCTCCTGCCTCCTGGCTTTGGCCTGGCCCAGCACTGGCCATTGTGGCCAGTAGATGGAAGATTGCTCACTGTCTCTCCCTCTCTTGTTGTAACTCTGAATTTCAAAACAGACTCTTAAAAAACTTAAAAATCGACCTAAATTTATTGTTAAACATTTTAGATAAATACTTTCATATATGAAAATAACAATGAACTTTTATTGTATACTATTTGCCTAATACTTGGCTAATATATTTATATGCATCCTTTAAAAAAAAGATTTATTTATTTATTTGAAAGGTAGAGTTGGAGCTGGCACTGTGATGCAGGTTAACGCTCTGGCCTGAGGCGCCAGCATCTCATATGGGCGCCGGTTCGAGACCCGGCTGCTCCTCTTCTGATCCAGCTCTTGGGCCCCTGCATCTGTGTGGGAGACCCGGAAGAAGCTCCTGGCTCCTGGCTTCAGATTGGCACAGCTCCAGCCATTGCGGCCAATTGGGGAGTGAACCAGCAGATGGAAGACCTTTCTCTCTCTCTTTCTAACTCTGACTTTCAAACAAATAAATAAAATGAAAGGTAGAGTGACACACAGGGAGGGAAAGATGCACAAAGAGATCTTCCATCTGCTGGTTCACTCCCCAAATGGCTGCAATGGCAGGGGCTGGGCCAGGTTGAAGCCAAGAGCCTGGAACTCCATCTGAGTCTCCCAAGTGGGTGGCAAGGGGCCTAAGGACTTGGGCCATCTTCTGCTGCTTTCCCAGGCACATTAGCAGGAAGCTGGATCAGAAACAGAGCAACCAGGAATTGAACTGGTATTCTGAAATGGGGTGCCAGTTCAAGAGGCAACTTAGGCTGCTGTGCTACAATGCTGATCTCTATGTAGTTTCTTTAAAAGGAGTTTTAAAACCTATTTTAATTTGAGAGATAGAGAGATGGAAAGAGACAGCTAAAGCTCCAATACCATGGTTCACTCCCCAAAATGTCCATAAGAGCTAGGGCTGGGCTGGAAGAAGGCCAAGAGCCAGGAAATCAATCCAGGTCTCCCACATGGGTGGCAGGGACCTGACATTTTGAGCCCTCACCCACTGTCTCCCAGGGTCAGCATTAGCAGGAAAACTGGAACTGGGAGTGGAGCTAGGACTTAAACCCAGGTGCTCCAATATTGGTGTTTTAACCTTTAGGCCAAATGTAGACCCCATGCATTATCTCTTTTAACCTTCCCAATGGTTAAGTTCTGTCTCACTATTGTCCAAACAAACTGTTAATATGCTACCCCTGTTATATACAATAGTATCAATTCAGGATAGTATTGTTTCAAAAAAAATCTACTTTCTTAGGTCAGTATTTGATCAATATTTTATCCTTTAGAAACTCAATTTCTAAAAATATACTTATCTTAAAGTAGCACTGATAAGCTTTCTGGTAAAACAACTTTAATCTGAACCTGTGTTCTATTTGGAAAGCCCTAGAGAATACTTTGCCATAACTGTTGCTTCCCAGGTCTGCATTAGCAGGAAGCTGGAATAATGAGCCAGAGGCAGGTACTGAATCCAAGCAGTCTGACAGGGTGGGAAGTGAGCATCACACCACTAACTTATGATCCCGTCTTCAATCTTTCTCTTCTTAAAAAGGGAAAGAGTATTTATTTTTGGTACCTGAGTGGTTTGAGCAGTTAACAAAATAGACTTGAAGCCTACAACTCTTCATTTCACTGTTTTAACATGACACCCCCTGTCCAATAGGGGCCAGATATTAAAGAGGTAGAAAATAAAAATATGGAGAAGAAATGTATTTTTATGTCAATAAATTTCCACATTTAATATACAGAAGCCTGAAAAGCAAACATGTAAATATTGTAAAAAGGCTTCCTGCTTTGCTCATTTTCATTTAAAACTTACTCAGTGATGATCAAAGGAAATATTAACATAAGCATACATTGCAGAGTTTCTCTTCTGTTTTTATTTGACAGAGTTAGACAGTGAGACAGAGAGAGACAGAAAGGTCTTCCTTTTTCCATTGGTTCACCCCCCCAATGGCTGCTACGGCCGATCCGAAGCCAGGAGCCAGGTGTTTCCTCCTGGTCTCCCGTGTGGGCGCAGGGCCCAAGCACTTGGGCCATCCTCCACTGCCTTTCCAGCCCACAGCAGAGAGCTGGACTGGAAAGGAGCAACTGGGACAGAACCCAGCGCCCCAACCAGGACTAGAACCTGGGGTGCTGGTGCCGCAGGTGGAGGATTAGCCAAGTGAGCTGCGCCATCCAGAGTTTCTCTTTTATAAAGTTATCATCAGCAGAGTCCTGCCAAATACTTTTAATGTCTCCATTTACTTTTATGATTGTTGTAGTGCCAAAAAGTAGAATGTGGTTGTAGCATCAGAGAAACATTATGTGTGTGTGACTAGTGAAGGCCAAGTATAATCACAGTGTGCTGTAAGGAAGAAAGTGCTTTCTCAAGCAGTCATAAAACAAGTGCCTCTGGGTAACTGAGTCATTTCAGTATAGTCATGCCAATTTAAGAAAAATTGTGCATAATGCAGCATCATTTTTACATTGCAAATGGCAATTTAGTTTTAGAAAAACATCATCGGCCCACACTAACATTAATTTGAATTACTGCTTTATAGCTATTTTGACTTTTAAACTATATAGAAAGCTGTATGCATAAGAAATTTAAGCTACTTTAATTGTGTTCATATTTAAGTAATAATAGGAAAAGTCACTACCAGGTATCTGTAGAAATGAACTCTTCTCTTTAAATAATTTATCTAAACTTGAGACACACTTCTATAGAGACACCATTAACATAATACTTAAACTTATCAGCCATGCAGTGGGGGTTTTTTTTGGCTCAAAAAAATTAGAAGGACGAGCTATGCAGTGTTTTTCTAACATAATGTGAGGAAGGAAGAGGACAAAGAAATACTAAAGACAAGTGTCTAGGAGCAAGTTAGCTCACCCTCAGCCAGCACTTCAGACGAGAGTACAGAAGAATAGGAGAGTGCTTTCAAGGCCCAGGCCTCCAGAGGCACAGAGAACAGAACTGATAGACAATAGCAGTACAGAGAAGCACGTGGCCAAGTGTGCACTTGGCTTGCCTTGGGTCAACCTCACATACTCAGCCCCATGAAAGAGCAAGAGAAGTCGTTTCCATAGCGCAGGCGGTCATCCTGCTGTTTCAGTACATGAGTGTACTCGGATGCTGCACCTCTGGCATGGGATGAGGTGAATGAACCTCCTGTTTTCTGTAGTCTCTTTCCTAGGAACTTCTCCTAGTGAACACTGTGACTCTAGAGTTTAAAAAAAAAGACAGGCATTTCTTATATAAAATGCCCCTAAGCATAACCTATTGCTCAAGCAGACACATGTAATTTTGTCTCAAGTGTTAAGAACCCAGCCGGTGCCGCGGCTCACTAGGCTAATCCTCCACCTTGCAGCGCCAGCACACCGGGTTCTAGTCCCGGTCGGGGTGCCAGATTCTGTCCCAGGGGCCCCTCTTCCAGGCCAGCTCTCTGCTGTGGCCAGGGAGTGCAGTGGAGGATGGCCCAAGTGCTTGGGCCCTGCACCCCATGGGAGACCAGGAGAAGTACCTGGCTCCTGCCATCGGATCAGCGCGGTGCGCCGGCCGCAGCGCACCGGCCATTGGAGGGTGAACCAATGGCAAAGGAAGACCTTTCTCTCTGTCTCTCTCTCTCTCTCTCAATGTCCACTCTGCCTGTCAAAAAAAAAAAAAAAAAAAGAAAGAAAGAACTAAAGAACTAATACAGCCTAAACTGTTACTGCACCAGGAAAAGAATTGCTGCCACAATACAATACTGATGATGCTATTTTAAAAAAAAACACAGTGGTATAGTGGATAAAGCTGCCGTCTGTGACAGTGCTGGTTCATGTCCTAGATGTTCCACTTTTGATCCAGCACCCAGCTAATGGCCTGATAAGATCAGCGGAAGACGACCTGACACCCGTGTGGGAGACCTGGATGAAACTCCTGGCTCCAGTTGGCCCAGCGCTGGCTGTTGTGGCCATCTGGGGAGTGAACCAGTGGATGGAAGATCTCTTTCTCCTTCTCTAACTCTGCCTTTCAAATAAAATAAATCTTTAAAAAAAAATTGTGGTAATTAGGGCTTCTTGAGCACCTACTATGTGCTGGGCACAGTGTTAAGGATGTTAAATACATAAGCTCATTTGGTAAATAAGATAAGAACAATAGGATATTGTATATGAAGCCCTTAGGACAATGTCACTATGGCCACTTATCTCTGCCTCAGTTCTGCATCTGTAAAATGAGGATACTTCCTATGCTTCAGGGTTTTAAAGATGATGAAATAAAAATTATAGCTAAATTTTGAGGACATGCTCTAGTTAGTGTCTCTGATCTTAAAAACAAAAGGAAAACAAGTCCTTCCTTAATTTCACACTCCTCTCCATCTACTGTGCATTCATTTCTCAGAGTCAAAATTCCTGCAACCAAAATGAACAACAAACTCAAATTCCTATTCTGATTGCAGTTTTCCACCTCACATTCAGTCTTCAACTCCACTGAAACCATTACTAAGATGACAAGGACTTTCCTATCTTGTGAAAACCAAGGGACACTGCAGTAGCACTGGACACTGGTCACCATGGCCTCCTTGAATCATTTTCTTGGCACTCTGCTTTCCCATTGGCTGCTGCTTCACCTAAGTTCCTACTCCTCGACTTAAGCTCTAAAGACTGGTGCTGGGCTCTTGGCCATTATATTTCTTTATAATCTCAGCCATCCTAATGGCTTTACTACCACCTACGTTCTGACCACTCTGCCATGGGTAGAACAGTTCTTAGGTTGAAACATAGGGCCTTTACCAGGTCATGAAGGTTAAATGAAATCATAAAGGAGAAGCCCTTATCTGACAGGGCACAGGGCTGGTACCTCATAAGATGAAGAGGCACCAGAGAGGGCACTCTAACAGGTGAGGCTACAGCCAAGATTTGGCCACTGCAACCCAACAGAACTGCTGTCTCCAGACATCACCCCGACTTGTACCTCTATCTTGGATCCCAAAACATTTTTCAGAACTCTGAAGGGAAAAAAATAATGTTAAGTCTCTCCATCCCCAGAATGGTAGTGTGAGCAGACTAAGACAAACTCCCACATTTGTATCTGCAGCTCAAACCTTTCTGAGTGCTGGACTTGCATATCCAACTGCATATCTGACATGCAAATCTGAAGGTCTCTCGTTACACCAAATGTCCATACAGAACTAAATTTTCTCAAACCTGTCCCCAGTCCTCTACTTTCCATCTTGGTCTGAAACCAAAGACCTCAGAATTACATTTGATTTCTCCTTTTGTCTTACTGCCTCTCCTCCCCAGGCTAATTACTGCCTAGTCCTGTTTGTTCAGTTTTCCATCTCTACTCCTGGGATCCCTAGCTGGGCCATAAATCACTGTAGCCCAGCCACCCACTACTTCTCAACTACCATAAAGAGCTAACTTCTCTTTACTTCCACTTAATTTTCCACAGCTGGTAGAGTGGTCTTTTGAAATTGTGCAATAAAACTGACATGCCTGTTAATTTCTCAGATTTTTTTCTAGTTTCCTCAACACTGCTTAAAACATTTTTATTTTATCGGTTTGTTTTTGTTGTTTGATCTGCCTCTTCCACCATGTTTAAGAGTCTCATAAGATAATACCGTGCACAAAACCTGATCATCACTGGGACTCAAGTCATTTGGGCAGAGGGAGGGGAAGAGAAAACTAAGTGAAATTTTATTGTGGTAGATACTGTCAAAGTCCTACAAAAACAAAGCAGGGAAGTCGGAGAGGGGAGGCTTGCAATTTTCAGTAGGGCAGTCAGGTATCATCTGAGCAAAGCACTGAAGGGCACAAAGGTTCTAAGGAGGGAGCAGGCCCAGCTTGTTTAAGGAAAGCCAGTGTGGTGAAAACCCAAGACTTGAACAGAGAAAGTCAGAAGAGGATCAGGTGGAAGTGATGGCAGAACATACTGGACCTTGATGGCCGCTGTTTGGAATACTGGCTCTTATTCTGGGACTAGTCAAGACCGCAAAAGGCACATACAACGTGACCTGTGTTTGAACTGGATTTTCTAGCTGGTGTGTTGAGAAGACTCCGGGGCAATACGTGTTGAGAACTTGGCTCAGGGTGTTAGCAGTGGAGACTGCAGATTAAAATTTCCCCTAAAAGTTAGTAGCTCTTAAAACTACAGTTGCAGCTAGCAACTAGGAGAATTCTTTAACCAGGATATTATATATAGCAATAAGCTTAAAAGTAGTCTCTGTACCATACTCTATGCAAGAAACCCCATCTGTATTAAGATGTTAATACATGAATTTTGATAAAGTATGGAAATAATCTACATATTTGTTAAGATATGAGAAATACTCAATGTAGCAGAATAGCTATATGGACTACACAGTATGGGAGTCAACAACAACCAAAATCAGTGAATATACAGAACCCAAATGTATATTAAATATTTTGCTTAACTATGTAAAACATTTCTATACTAAAAAAAGCAGCTATAACTATGGTCTTGTCATAGCACTTGAAAAATGAGTGTTTCTCACTAAAAGTACTTTTTGATTTTTATTAACTCAAAATTAAAGCTCATTATACAATTTTTATAGAGTCTGCGTCTTAGTTAAACATTTACCTTGGGATCTTCCAGCTTGTAATACCTTACTGATGTCACAATAACAATATGACATCAAAAAATATACAAGGGACTTTTTGCAAAACCTTTGTTGGTTAAGAGTTAATATTCAAAGTAAAACAGCAAAGTTAATCCAACAAGAATCCCTTAATTCAGGAAGCTAATTAAAAGCTAGAAATAGTCAATACTTGGTTCTCAAAGTAGTTTGTAAGTCCAATATCTGACCAAGTCGGATTTCAGGAATAAACCATACATTCATGAAACTGATGAATATTTGCATAACTACTTTTCCACACAGCTTTGTTAATACATTTCCTTGCCTTTGTCCCACCTCTACCTGTAGCATGCTTTTAAGAACCCTGAACTCGATCAGTATGATTTAAATAAGTGAAAGGAGAAAACCTACACGAATGGATCGTTTCTTGATGCTTTGTATCCTTGAAATAAATGGCTTAAAATTAAAATAAAATTAAAAAAAAAAAAAAAAAGGAAAAAGCCACAGATAGGTTTATGTCCTGAGACCCGGCTCATTCACATGAGAAGGCTCGCAAGATACCAAGTCTGGGTATCTGGGTACAAATGGATGGCTGTCTCCTTTCCAACCTTACATAGGTAGAAGGGTAGAGGTCAATGGTGCCGGCCCCTCTTACCTCCAGTTTCTGTAATTCCCACACGCACAGGGGAACTGCAACCACTATGGACACCAGGTAGATGACCACAGCTAAAGGTCGAATCCACTGCCTCCAGTTACTCCAGGTGCAAGTGCAAGGCATGTTTTCGCATAAATCAGCTCCGAGTAGCAAGGGAAAAGAGCCCGAAGACAGTTGTAACGGGGAGCCCTGCTCTCTGGCTGTTTTCTCAACTCGCACACTACGGAGAAAGAACTGCCACGCGACTTCAGCAACAGCTCGAGCCGCCTCCTTGGCCGGGGCTGTGCTTTCTGCTGCTAGCGCTGCGGCCACTCAGGGTGCAACCAGGGAGCAGTGCGGGCAGCATCCTTTCTCCCCTAACCCGCATCTACCCGGTTCTATCTAGCGCGGTGGGATCCCCGGCAGAGAGAGCAGCTGCTCTCATCTGGGGATCGCCCCGAGCTCCGCCTGCACCATGGTCTTGGAGAGCGGCACGATCAAGTTCGTTCTTGGGGACCCGGCACACTCCCCTTCTGCCCTGCAGCTGACTGCGCGCTAGCTCTTTTCTTGGGGGTTCGTGCTTCCTCCCTCCCGCTCTCGCAGGCTTCTCTTCGCCCGGTGAGGTTGGTAGATAAGGGCCCCGATTTTCCTCACTGCCTCAAACCGGACATCCTCTACGGCAGAACACAAGGCCAAACCCGGGCTTTCGGCTCTCTTCCGCTTCCGCCCTTGCTGTCTGAAGCAGGTGATTCGTCGTCAGTGTCCAGCTGGGACCGCCCTATCCGGCTCGTTTTACACTCCCTAATTGGTCACTTGCGCTGGGGGGCGTGGCCATAGGATTGCGTACTGAGGTGAGAAGAAAGGTGATGAGAGCTGAATGAAAGTTGTGCGCATCATGGCTGTGTGGGGAGCAGCCCCTCGGGGATTCACAAGCTGAGTTGTTTGGGAGCGCTTGAGAAACGCCGTTTATATTCTGCTGACCTTATGCCAGCTCAGAGCCTGGGTAAGGGGCAGTTTTAGATTTCACCTGGGAGAGAGAAGGCGGTTTTTCGCAGAAAGCGCTCTTCTCTCTAGGGGAGGATACGAAAGGCAACTGGAATGATAGAAGAGTGGAAAACCTCCGCCCACTTTTCTATCAGTGGCCAGAATTCAGGGATGGGCCACTTAGTTATTTCTGGATCCTGCAGAAGGATCCTTCTAAAGATAGCTCAATTGTAGAAGCAATTTCAAACACAGAATGTCCTTTCCACATTTAGAACTTGTGTTAAAAACCTGCACTCATTTGAGTATCAAAAGATTGGCAATACAACTGACAAATTTCATGTACTCATAGCTGTTAACTCTATAAGTTCACAGAGCAAACAGACAACAAATGGAGTTTTAAAACCTTTATAAAGCAATAGAGCAAACAGCCTGGTTCTCAGATATGTAAGATAAGATGTAAGACTGTGTCTTGAGGCACAGAACTGCCCTGAGTTCTTTACCTGCCTCATATCAGTTGATTTGCATAAGAATCCTGAGCGGTAGGCAGTTTTCGTTTTACAGATTGAGAAAACCCGTTTCCAGTGGTTCAGTGCTTTATCCCAAGTCACTGAGCTGGTAAAAGGTAGAGCTGAGATTCTAATCTTGGTCTCTGTAAACTTCAAAGGGTTTACATGTAAACATTTGACCTGTCAGCACCTGCCAGCACCTGTCATACCAGGACTTTCTGCCTAGTGACCACAAGCACAAGAAGACCTATAATACTGAGTACATCTAGTCCTGGATTCTCAAACATAACGAAATATTATGATTATCTTCCCCAGGGGCTTCTGTGCTAGCCAAAACCTGGAGCTGATTTCTGCAGCCCCTGTTCCCAACTCTGTTTTGCAACCTGGACTCTTGATTACGGACTGTTTTCTTAAATGAAAAGTAGGACTTCTGTATGTTCTTCCTAAGCTAACTTACAAAACTGAAATAATCATTTTTTTAAAAAAAAGTCCTATCATTAAACAAATGAACCTGTCTTTTTAAAGCTAAGAAAACAGAACAAAGAACAAAATCAACCCTTACTCTACAACTTGTTTAACCACAACTTACATGGTGCACAGTTTAGGCTTTCTTGGGAGGTTGTCTCTGTGCTGTCAGGGACTGCATGATAGTTGCCTGTGAACAGCTTCCTCATTCTCTCTCAAGGGCAAACCTTTTCACCCACTTTGTGAAACCTTCCTTGATCCTCCCTACCCTGTGTGGCATTTGTGTTGTATTATTATTTACTTGTTTACTCATCTTTTTGCGAGTGTGGATTCCTCAGGGCAAGCTAAAAGTTCTAGAACCATTAGAAAAAAGTAAGGGAGAGAAGACAACAGCATGTTAAGTGTGCTAGTGACTTTGCACACCAGTTTGTAACTGGCGTTCATCTATAGTCAAGCTTCTACAGATCATCAGAGAAATGAGAAAAATAGAAAGTGGAATTTTCATTTAGTTGAATTTATTTGCTGTTGATCGCATTTTACTTTGAAACTATCCATCCTTTTAAAAAATGATAGTCATAGTAGATGGTAGTTGTTTTTTCTTCCTTTTCAGAATAACAAGTTGGCAACTTTATTTGTTCACCATTTGTTTATTTCTGAAATTTTTCTTGGCCCATGGAATCTTAGGGAATGGTGACAGCAGCCCTAATGCTGGTGTGCTCCTAATCTACTTGCTTTGCTAGCTACAGGTATTCTCTGTTTTCTCTCTGGATATGACTTAGCCTAAGTCTGAGGAAACATCTGAGATCAGTGGTACTGGAAAATAAGAATTGATTGTAACTGCAGATGGTACCAGGGTCAAAAACAAGCTAGCCATCAACCTTGATGCAAATTATGTAAACTGAAATTTCTATTTTCTGTTATCACATGAAAGTGGGTAGATGAAATTTTAACATCTTTTGGAGGGTATGTTTGGATTAGTCTGACTTAACAGGTAAATGAAATTTACTTTGAACAATCTAGGAGGTAGGCACTTTTAACTCTTGCTTATATCTCTCTCCCCTGTCTCTGTGTCCATGATAGTGTTAAGCCCTGGCTGGTATTCGATAATCTTACCATAAAAGATGAAGTCTGTGGGGGCTTGTGACTGTTTTGACCAGTAGAATCTGAGGAAAGAGGCCGTAGTCATCACATGTGACTTCTGAGGTTAGGTCACAAAAGGCCATGCAGCTGTACCCTGTCTACTGGAACACTTACTATTGAAACTCAGCCATCACGTAAGAAGCCCTCCAACCTGAGGGCTGAATGCTGTAAGAAAGCCCAAGGTGCATGGAGAAGCCTCTTGAAGGCACACTGGTTTACAGCCCCAGCTGAGCCCAGCCCTCAAGTCAGCCCATCCCAGGTGCCAAGACTATGAGTGGAGAAAGACATTCCAGCTCAGCTTTTGAGGCTTAGCTGAAGCTCAAATCATGAGGATGGAAGCCATCCCTACTCTGCCTTGTTCTAAATCCCAAGCTGCAGGACCTATGAGCATAATAAAACGACTGCTGTTTTACTTTACTGAGTTTTGGGTGTGTGACTTATCTCTGGGAGGAGATAACTGGAACCTCTCTATCTACGGATTTGTGCGTTTTCCACCTAGTCTGTAAGAAGCTTTCTTGCTGATGGTGATTCCTTCCTTCCTTCCTTCCTTCCTTCCTTCCTTCCTTCCTTCCTTCCTTCCTTCCTTCCTTCCTTCCTTCCCTCTTTGCTTCTTTCCTTCCTACCCTGTTTCCTTCTTTCCTTCCTACCCTCTTTCCTTCCTTCCTTCTTTCCTTCCTTACTTCGTTCCTTCCTTCTTTCCCTCTCTCCCTTCCTTTCTCTCTTTCTCTTTCTTTCTTTTGCCTGTAACTGACTTTTTGGCTAGGTAAAGTGCCTCAAGGTAATCTTTTTGAAAACTGTGTTGACCCCATAGTCTAAGATTGTGTTATCAGTCGAAGATTTAGTTGAATTTTTGGTTGAAAGGTGTCGCAATCATCTACTGTCACGCAGCTCGACAGTAGCAAATGCGATGTCCGACTTGTCAGTCACGGGGAAGAAAGGAATACACGGACACAAGACTGTCTTTCCAATGAGAAGTTTTATTGCTTATACACCAGGGTTTTTTTTTTTTTTTTAATCACACTACTCATCAGCATGCTCACTGAGGTCAATACACTTATCCGTATCAATATACTTATCAATCTATACTAATTAATACACTTATGAATAAACAACACCACTATTTAATCATGACTTAACTACTTAGCTACTTAGCTTAACGTAACTACTTAGCTTAACTACTTAGCTTAACATAACTACTTATCTTCTACTTAACTTACTTACTATAATACTTAACTATCAGAGTAACACTATTTCCTTAACGACTAGAGGACTACTGGGATCAATACCATCAATATCAATATCAATAATACTACTTGAACTTATTCATTAATCCACAGATCACATTATACAGTGTTAAAGTAATTTTGAGGGCTATCCAATTATAATAGTATATGTACATCAAGGTTTCCAGCATTATTTGCAGATACCTTGCATGGGGTCAAAACATAGGGTCAAAGCATAGTTATATTACACATGACCAACATTATTTGTAAAAGCTGCATTTTCAAGGCTCGTATCATGGTCACGAAAAAGTGTCAGTGTGCAAGGTCCAGAGCTCCACGTCTCGGCAGAGACGGATCTCGGATCAGTCACTTACAGGCAGGAAGTCGTGTGAAGGCTGTCACTCTGGGCAGTAGGCTCGAAGTTCCCAGGCGGATGGCCAGGCGAGAAGTTAGAGATGTCCCCTGCTGAGAGGCCTGGTCCAGCTTTGAGGACAGGTCTGGCAGTAAGCTGATAAGGGGTCCAGGCAGGGCGGTGAGGCGGCATCTTGGCTGGTCAGGCACGGCAGCAGGGCAGCAACGCAGCAGCTCCGCTGTCCTCTTGATCCCGTCGTCGCCTTGTGCCACATAGCAAAAGCTAGCGGCTGGCTCTTCGACTCCAAGTGCGAGGAGATCCAGAGGTTTGCATGCACTGGGTCCATGCACACACACACACACACAGACACTCTCACACACAGACAGTGGGGTTACAGCTCAGGGACAGCTCTGCAGGTCGGCTTGTGCTGCTACCTGCTCCATGCAGAGTAACGGGCTGCCTCTTCAGCTCCGGATGTGTGGAGATCCAGAGGTTCACACACACCAGGCCATCATCCACGAGAGGATGGAGAGTGGTGCAAGGACTCCCCTTTTTATCCTCATTCTCCGGCAGTCCTCCAGCTTGCCATCCTCCTATTTGTTGTCCAATCAATGCTGTTTCCTCCTTGCTTGCAGTTGAACAGTCCAGTCAATACTGTTCCCGCTTTACTTACATTTGAACGGTCCAGTCAGCGTGGGTAGGAGGGTATTGTCTGTAGCACACTGTTATCTGATTGACCAGAGATGTCTGCTTGGTATGATTAGGAGCGTCTCCCTAACAGCCGATAGATATTGCATAATGCCTCAGCTCCTGAATTATAACTCCACGTTACTTTTATTTTGTGGCTAGTGGTGACTTTTTAACTCAATGTTTTACTGTGGAGTTTCCACAGTTCATCTCCTTTACAGGTAAGTGGTGATCTGTGACTCTTTTTGAGACCCCTGTGGGATTCTCCACAAAAGGCTGCAAGAATACAGAGAGATGTGGACAGACTTTTATATAGTATATTTAATTTTGTGATGTTTCAGTGAGAGGGTGATCTACTATGTACCAAGTGGGTAAGAAAGAAAATGCAAGCCTTACAAGCTGTATGTCAGACTTCTTTTTACAATTTATTTTATTTATTTGAAAGGTAGAGTTACACAGAGAGAGGGAGGGATAGAAAGGTCTTCCACCTGCTGATTCACTCCCCAGATGGCCACAATTAAAGCTAGGAGGCAGGAGCTTCATCTGAATCTCCCACATGGGTGCAGAGGCTCAAGGATGTGGACAATCTGCTGCTGCTTCCTGGGTGCAATGACAGGGAGCTAGATCAGAAGTGGAGCAACTGGGACTTGAACCTGCAGCTTCCCATGGGATGCCGACATTGTAAGCTGTGGCTCAACCAGATATTGTGGCAGTGCAGGCCCCCGTATGGCAAGCTTTTAAACCTGAACCTTAAAGCTGAGTTTGTTTGTGTACCTCTTAAGTTTCTGCTTTACCTACCACATCTTTCAGGTTACCTTTTGTGCTTCATGAAGATCCCATGCCTGCTCTACTTCCCCAGCCCATTCATGTCTGTAACACAGAAAGCTGGAGGTACTTGATATGAATCACCAGATCTCTATATATCTGTGTGTCTTAATATACTGTCTATCTCATCTTAAGGAGGCTTTTGTCACATATTTTTGGTAGATGAATACTATAGTTTGTGTTTGTAAGTTTTGGTAAATTTAAGAAGGATAAAATCTGAAAATCTGTAAAACGTGTTCATATTAAAAATAAAAGTGAAACAATGACTTGGGGAATTTTTGAATGTTTCATATAATTTTGTTTAGAATGTCTTATGATGATTCAGAACAGTGGTTGGCCAAGGATGGCCTGAAAGCTAATTCTGGCCTGTAGTCTTGTTATTTTGTGGCTTATGAAGCTAAGAATGACTTTTACATTCTTTCTTTATTGTGAGAATATATACATCACATACATTTTAGAGACCTTAATACATTTACATTATTGTGTCACATAACTACTATCCCCAGAGCTGTTTCTTCACCCCAAGTGGAAACTCGGTATTCATTAAACAGTCACTTCCATTACTTCCTGTCCCCTAGTAACTGTTACTTTCTGTCTCTGTGAATTGGCTATTCTAGTTAACTTATGTAAGTGGAATCATAGAATACTTGTCTTTTTTGTGTCTGACTTATTTCACTTAGTATAATGTTTTCAAGGTTCATCCATATTGTAGCATATAACAGATTTTCATTCCTTTTTTTTTTTATTTTATTTTTTGACAGGTAGAGTGGACAGTGAGAGAGAGAAACAGAGAGAAAGGTCTTCCTTTTGCCGTTGGTTCACCCCCCAATGGCCACTGCGGCCGGCGCGCTGCAGCCAGCGCACCGCGCTGATCTGAAGCCAGGAGCCAGATGCTTCTTCTGGTCTCCCATGGGGTGCAGGGCCCAAGCACTTGGGCCATCCTCCACTGCACTCCCTGGCCACAGCAGAGAGCTGGACAGGAAGAGGGGCAACCGGGACAGAATCTGGCACCCCGACCGGGACTAGAACCCGGTGTGCTGGCGCTGCAGGTGGAGGATTAGCATATTGCTCTGATTTTCATTGGCCAGATTTTCATTCCTTTTTAAGATTAAGATTACACATGCTGTATGTGAGTACTACATGTGTGTATTCATCCATTGATGGATATTTGAGTTGTTTCCACCTTATGATTACTGTGATTAGTGCTGCTGTAGACATTGGTTCTAGTCCCTACATTAAGTTTGGTTTCTACATTTTTAAAGAGTTGTAAAAAATATTTTAAAATATTTGTTATCTGAAAAGTTTGTCAACCTCTAATTCAGAGTATGTTTTTAAATTCTTGTCATGACCTACTACTATGAAACCACTGATTAAATTTTCCAGTAAAGTTCAGTTCTTCATTGAGAAACTGGTTTAAACCTTAATAGAATTTCTCACACTTGATAGCTGGAACACTGTAGTTTGAACTCAAAACCAACATTGAAGTACCATAATTTTTTTTTTTTTTATCATTAAGTAGGAGTGAGAGTCACTGATTTTTAAAGAAATCCTGCACTAAAGTCAAACTACAAGGGGCACTTTTTTTTTTTTAAGTTTATTTACAGAGTTACAGAGAAAGAGAGAGAGAGAGAGAGAGATCTTCCATCTGCCAGTTCACTCTCCAAATGACCACAACTGCCAGGGCTGTGCCAGGCCAAAGCCAGGAACCTGGTATTTCATCTGGGTCACCCATGTTGGTGACAGGGACCCAAGCACTTGTGTTATCTTTTGCAGCTTTTCCAGGCACTTTAGCAATGGAGCAGCCATGACATGAACTGGCACTCATAAGGGATGTCTGCATTGCACATGGTGGGAAGTTTAACCTGCTGTGCCACAATGCAGGGAGACGCTGAAGGCTTTTTTTTTTTTTTTTGACAGGCAGAGTTAGACAGTGAGAGAGAGAGACAGAGAGAAAGGTCTTCCTTTTTCCGTTGGTTCACCCCTCAAGTGGCAGCTATGGCCAGAGTGTTGCTGCTGGCGCTCTGTGCTGATCCGAAGCCAGGAGCCAGGTGTTTCCTCCTGGTCTCCCATGCGGGTGCAGGGCCCAAGCACTTGAGCCATCCTCCACTGCCTTCCCGGGCCACAGCAGAGAGCTGGACAGGAAGAGGAGCAACTGGGACTGAATCCGGCGCCCCAACCAGGACTAGAACCCGGAGTGCCTGCGCCGCAGGTGGAGGATTAGCCTAATGAGCCGCAGTGCCAGCCAGGCATTTTTTTTTTCAATATGGAATGTGAAAGTCCCATGAAGCATCTTTTTAGTGTTTTTTTTTTTTTTTTTAAGATTTATTATTTGAAAGGCAGTTATATATAGAGAGAAGAGATAGAGATAGTCTATCCTTTGGTTCACTCTCCAAATGGCCACAATGTCCAGGTCTGGGCCAGGCTGATGCCAGGAGTCAGGAGTTTCATCTGAGTCTCCCATGATGCTGCAGTGGCACAAGTACTTGGGCCATATTTTTTTGCTTTTCCAGGCATGTAGGCAGGGAGCTGGATTGGAAGTGGAGCACCTGGGACTCAAACTGAAGCCTACATGGGATATCAGGTATGTAGGTTGTGGCTTAACGTGCTACTTCACAATGCTGGCCCTGCTGAGGCATTTTTTTTTTAAAGATTCACTTATTTATTTGAAAGGCAGAGTTACAGAGAGGCAGAGGCAGAGGAAGTCTTCTATTTGCTGGTTCACTCCCCAAACAGCCGCATGGCCGGAACTGTGCCGATCCGAAGCCAGGAGCCAGGAGCTTCTTCCATGTCTCCCATGCGGGTGCAGAGGTCCAAGCACTTGGGTCATCATCCACTGCTTTCCAAGGCCGTAGTAGAGAGCTGGATCAGAGAAGCCAGGACTAGTACTGGTGCCCACATAGGATGCCAGCACTGCAGGAGGTGGCTTCACCAGCTATGCCACAGTGCCGGCCCTGAAGGTGTTTTTGATCTGTTTTTCTAATTATACTGTGAGCCAAGTTATGTCTTCAGAACCATAGCATTTTCCTAAGAAGCAGTTCCCAAACTTTCTTGTTTCATGGTACATTTAGAATCTCAGTAATTTTTGAGAGTGTCCTTCAGTTAAAGGAATATCTAATAGTTCTATTTATTATGTAACTACACCCCAAACAATCTAATTGTAGACATTCATATATTTAGTGACAGATGCTTCTGTGTTTCACAATGTCCCAAGGTGCTTCTGTGAGTTCCAGTGGCCAATAGCACACAATTTGGGAATTATAGTCCTAAGGGTTCTCTATCTGGACTTGGCTTTGTCCTTAGCCTTGCTTCTCATTTTATCTCAGATACTATTCCCCACATTTTTAGAGGCTTTTCTAACGACATTAAATTTTTGCATTTTTGATTCATCTATTGCCCCAGTATATTAATTTTTGAGTTATTTATTTGAAAGACACACACACACACCACACAGGGCAGGGAGGTGGGGGGAAAGAGAGAAAGATTCCATCCACTGGTTCACTCCTCAAATATCCAAAACAGCCAGAACTGGGCCATGCTGAAACCACAAGCCAGAAGCCAGAATTCTGTCCATGTCTCCCATGTGGGTAGCAGGATCCCAAATACTTGGCCATCATATGCTGCTTCCCAGGGGCATTAGCAGGAAACTGGATCAGAAATGGAGGAGCTGGGATGTGATCTGGTGCTCTTATATGGGATGTGAGCATCCCAAATAGCAGCCCACCACAATGCCTGCCCACCCCAGGTATATTAACTTTATTTATTCATTTTTTTGACAGGCAGAGTGGACAGTGAGAGAGAGAGAGACAGAGAGAAAGGTCTTCCTTTGCCGTTGGTTCACCCTCCAATGGCCGCCGTGGCCAGCGCACTGCGCTGATCCGATGGCAGGAGCCAGGTACTTCTCCTGGTCTCCCATGGGGTGCAGGGCCCAAGCACTTGGGCCATCCTCCACTGCACTCCCTGGCCACAGCAGAGAGCTGGCCTGGAAGAGGGGCAACCGGGACAGAATCCGGCGCCCCGACCGGGACTAGAACCCAGGGTGCCAGCGCCGCAAGGTGGAGGATTAGCCTATTGAGCCACGGCGCCGGCCTACCCTCATTTTCAAAGGTGTGTTATTAGAATTACTAGATCAGTGACCGTAAGACTCTGCTTTCCTCACAAGAAAGGTGTTAAGGTAACTTCAGCCACCTGATGGTCATTAGTGATGTATGTTGTCCTTTTTCACTGAAGTGAATGATGTAAACAACTTCCACAATCAATAACGTTACCTTTTCTATAAATTACTACTCACTAGTTGAGCCTTGCTGTAGCTCAACTGCCCTTGAACTAAGCTTATTCATCTCCCCCATCTTCAGGAACCTTGTTTTTATATTCAGTATCCCAGGGATGAAAACTTAAGAGGAAAAAGTACCTTACCTGAGTATTAGCTTTCTTTTTTTTTTTTTTTTTTTAAGATTTATTGATTTATTTGAAGGGCAAATTTAGGGAGGGAGGGAGGGAGAGAGAGACAGAGAGAGAGAGAGATCTTCCAATCTCTGGTTCACTCCCCAAATGGCCGCAATGGCCTGGTCTGTGCCAGACTGAAGCCAGGAGCCAGTAACTCCATCCAGGTCTTTTGTGCGGGCCTGCCGCACCAGTCGAACAGGACCTGAAGGAGGGAGTGGGGATGAAAAGAGGGACAAGGGCACAGAGAATGGAGCCAAGACAAATGAACTGATCAAGGCTCATTTATTCCAGTGTCTCAGAGATATTTATATATAACCAGCTGTAGCTCAAGGCAACACAGAAGGTAACAACATATACATGCAACTTACTGGACTTTCTACAACACAGTCACAACCTAGTTAATTTTAGCAGAGTGTTCTTGTTTGATCATTCTCCTTCAACATGAGAGTACATGACTTACTCATCCCAGGAATTCCACAAGCCAAGACTGACCTTGACTTGTCTATGACTTGTTTATGGGCTACCTACAGTCTCCCATATGGGTGGCAGGAGCCCAGGTTCTTGGGATGTTTTCTGCTAGTTTCCCAGCTGTGTTAGCAGGAAGCTGGACCAGAAGCCTAGCAGCCAGAACTCGAACTAGCTCTCATTTGGGATGCAGTGTTGTAGGCAGTGGCTTAACCCACTCTGCTACAATGCCAGCCCCATTGATATGTTAGTTTTCTTTTTTTAATTAATTAATTTATTATTATTATTATTTTGACAGGCAGAGTGGACAGTGAGAGAGAGAGACAGAGAGAAAGGTCTTCCTTTGCCGTTGGTTCACCCTCCAATGGCCGCCGCGGCTGGCGTGCTGATCCGAAGGCAGGAGCCAGTACTTCTCCTGGTCTCCCATGGGGTGCAGGGCCCAAGTACTTGGGCCATCCTCCATTGCACTCCCTGGCCACAGCAGAGAGCTGGCCTGGAAGAGGGGCAACCGGGACAGAATCTGGTGCCCTGACCGGGACTAGAGCCTGGTGTGCCGGCGCCCCAAGGTGGAGGATTAGCCTAGTGAGCCGCGGCGCCGGCTCTTTATTTATTTTTTTTTAAAGATTTTTTTTTAAAGATTTATTTCTCTACCTCTCTTTACAGAGAGAGGTAGAGACAGAGAGAAAGGTCTTCCATCTGCTGGTTCACTCTCCAGATGGTTGCAATGGCTGGAGCTGCTCCTGAAGCCAGGAGCCAGGAGCTTTTTCTGGGTCTCCCATGCATGTGCAGGGGCCGAAGGTCTTGGACCATTTTCCACTGCATTCCCAGGCCACAGCAGAGAGCTGGATCAGAAGAGGAGCACCCGGGACTAGAACCGGAGATATGGGTGCTGCAGGTAGAGGATTAACCTACCAAACCACAGCGCTGGCCCCTTAATCACATTTGTAAAATCCCTTTTACCCTGTAAAATAACATTCACAGGTTCTGTGACTAGGATGTGACAGTTTTGAGGGATGGATGGTGGGGTAAAAAATGATCTTTGGCCTAGTAGTTAAGATGCCAGTTAAAATGCCTGCATCCCATATCAGAGAACTTTGACATGCAGCTCTACTTCACATTCCAGCTTCTTGCTAATGCTATGCTGGGAGGTAGCTGGTGATAGCTCAAGTAGTTGGATCCCTGCCACCCACATGTGACACCTGTATTGAGTGTCTGGTTCCCAGCTTTAGCCCCAACTAGGGGCTGTTGTGGGCATTTGGGGAGTGAACCTAGGGAGGCGATTTCTGTCTCTTTTCTCTGTCTACCTGCCTCTCAGACAAATACATTTTAAATAAAAGGTTTGACACTGTTTAGTCCTCATTTTCAGTTGCTCTACAGCTCTTTGCTTTGTGCATTTTATATATATATATATATATATATATTTATTTATTTATTTTTTAGAGGAAAGGTTTATTGTTGGGTGAGGGAAGCCCGATGAGCAGGTTGAGGGGAGAGGGCAAGAGAGTAAGAGAGTGTAAGAGAGAGAGAACACATGGTTGGGAACAGGTCCTGTCAAACCTTTGCCAGGTGGTGGGCATGGAAGTAGGAGCAACGGATCCCATTAGGGTGGGGGTGGGGTTGACACTGGTGGTTGGGCCATGGGGGCTTAGGACCAACGCCTGTTATGCAAGGTGACACTGGGGACCAGGGCTCAAGATGGTGTCCAGGGCATAGATGGCACCACAGATAAGACTACACCATTTTACTAACTTTTCCCCCTTTTGTTTTTTATAAACAAAGAATTATATGAGAGTTCATCAGCCCCAAAAGTCCAGGAGGGGTGGAGGGATGATGATCTATCTTTAGAGCTACTTCTGCTGATGTGGGGTGATGAAGTACTCTGCTGGCATGGGGCGATGTCTCAAGCCGCTGTCTCCTGGGTGGGGAGCCAAGCATATCCCTGTAGCAGCATTTGGTTGACCACCTGGTTGGTGAAGACTTTGGTTCATTCTATTATCACCTCCTGTAAACACTTAACAGACATGGTCGTATAAAAGGTTTAGAATGACAGCCAATGATCCTAAGAGTGGCATTAACCAGGTAATGAGAGGATTTCATGGAGGGAAAATGAGGGGGATCTCTGGACCCTTATGAAGACTGTTTGATGGGTGTGGTTTGAAGGTGATCCTAACCAAGACTAGGAGAAAGGCCACTCATCTTTGTGGGTAGCGGGGTTTGTCTGTAGAGAAATTCTGAACAATCATACAACATTAATTGGGGGAGAGGACCATCAATACACACAAGTAAAGACTAGAGCCACTAATGTTAGAGTAGAGGCTATGATTACAAAGGCATGAGGCCCCAAGTGGGCTGATAGGGTCTAGAACAAAGGTGCTATGTAAGCCACGACTAAATTTTCTGATTGAGAGGCAAATAGAACCTGACAGAGGGGCTTGATAATAATCTGGTGGGCTTTAAGGCCCTGTCAGTTATGAGGCCCAGACTTATCTATCTCTTCACATGGGGTACATCCTAAGGGAGGTGTGGACCTCTTGGGGAAGGCGCCCTGTTGACTTCCATTATCTAGCTGGCCTGGGAGGAGAGCTGGTCGGGTAAAGGCAGGTGGCATCTCTGACAGGAAATGTACAGCTCTGCCTGCAATGTTGCCGACCCTACTTGGCTGTCCCCTCAGCAGTGGTGGTTACTTTGGAAGCTGGGCCAAGTGAAGAGTTTCTCAGCTTAGAGCCAACAAAATCTGTGGCTCTGACCCAAAATCCAGCAACTCCAGGGCAATTCCATTTCCAGCGACCCAACTCTTGGCAGGCAGAGCTGCCAGGGCTCTTCATAAGCTGACTTCTGCTGAAGCCCAGGCCTTCCACATTGAAATCCACTGCAGTGGACTGTTCTGTTGGGTCTACTTGATGGCAGATCACAGTGCAAAGCAGCCTTTAATTGGCCTGCCAACTATCTTTACATTGCTTCTGCTGCCTAGCTTTCTCTTTCTCCTGGTTTTTGTTAAAGCAGACCAGAGGATGCAAGTCAAGGAGGTGTTTAAGTCCCATCCCTAAACTTTGGTGGCCTAAACTAGAAGTCTACAATCACAGGCATGTTCTCATAGTGGTTTTTCTGTGAGAGACAATGCCCATGAGGAAAGATATGTCCTCACTTTTGGCCGGTGCCACAGCTCAATAGGCTAATCCTCCACCTGTGGCACTGGCACCCTAGGTTCTAGTCCCAGTTGGGGCTCCATATTATGTCCCAGTTGCTCCTCTTCCTGTCCAGCTCTCTGCTGTGGCCCGGGCGTGCAGTGGAGGATGGCCCAAGTGCTTGGGCCCTGCACCCACATGGGAGACCAGGAGGAAGCACCTGGCTCCTGGCTTCGGTGCGCCGGCTGCCTGCAGTGGCCATTGGGGGGGTGAACCAACGGCAAAGGAAGACCTTTCTCTCTGTCTCTCTCTCTCACTGTCTAACTCTGCCTGTCAAAAACAAAAACAAAAACCAAACAAAAAAAAGATATTTCCTCACTTTAAAAACTTTCTCTCCCTTTGTTTGATCTGAAAGGGAGGTTTTATCTGTTTGCTGTGCCCATGGCAAAGTAAACCTAGCTGTGAAATTATAATTTAAGCTTCACTTTTGGCTATGCTATTATTACAGAAACTGTTAGCCATCCCTTTTATAAGATCTAAAGATCAAACTATACATCTTGGAGAGTCCATTAGTATAGAGTCATCCTAAAGAGAATAGAGAAATGAGGGAACAAGTCAGGCTTCGCAGATCACTTATTGACAATAACAATATCAAATGAAAACTTAGCAAGCAATTTTGATCATTAAATAACAAATTATGAAAACATTTACCAGAAGGTCCAATGCCTTCTATAAATTTTAAAAATATAAGTATTTGGGGCCGGCGCCGCGGCTCACTAGGCTAATCCTCCGCCTTGCGGCGCCGGCACACCGGGTTCTAGTCCCGGTCGGGGCGCTGGATTCTGTCCCGGTTGCCCCTCTTCCAGGCCAGCTCTCTGCTGTGGCCAGGGAGTGCAGTGGAGGATGGCCCAAGTGCTTGGGCCCTGCACCCCATGGGAGACCAGGAGAAGCACCTGGCTCCTGGCTCCTGCCATCGGATCAGCGCGGTGCGCCGGCCGCAGCGCGCCGGCCGCAGCGGCCATTGGAGGGTGAACCAACGGCAAAAGGAGGACCTTTCTCTCTGTCTCTCTCTCTCACTGTCCACTCTGCCTGTCAAAAAAAAAATATATATATAAGTATTTGGGCCGGCACCATGGCTTGCTGGGCTAATCCTCCACCTGCGGCGCCAGCACCCCAGGTTCTAGTCCCAGTTGGGGCACTGGTTCTGTCCCTGTTGCTCCTCTTCCAGTCCAGCTCTCTGCTGTGGCCCGGGAGTGCAGTGGAGGATGGCCCAGGTCCTTGGGCCCTGCATCCGCATGGGAGACCAGGAGAGGCACCTGGCTCCTGGTGGCCATTTGGGGGGTGAACCAGCGGAGGGAAGACTTTTCTCTCTGTCTCCCTCTCTAACTCTGCCTGTCCAAAAACAAAAAAACAAAAAAAACAAAAAAACAAGCATTTGGAAATACCTCTTTGTTTAACCAGCAAATTCAGGCACAAACATGTAAAAACAATTTTAGTTTCTTTCTACCAACAAATTTAAAACATCTGATAGATTCACGTCACATGAATCAAAATGTATCTTCAATTAATTTTAGCAGTTCAAATTTATGAACAATATTTTATCTGTGAGCCACTTAAAACAAGTTCTTAATAAATTTTCCCAAGTAGACATACAATATGTATACACATATAACATACCATACCATACCATACCATAACATAACAATAGATTGGTTTCAATAGTGTAGCTTCTTAAAATCTTTGTTTTTATTACCAATAGATAAGAATCACCTGCTGCTCTTAGTAACCTTGATTAACCATACCTTCCCCCATTTGGAACCTGTAGTGCATTATTGGTTTCATCTGCTTACAGAGTCATCCCAAAGTACTGAATACAAAATCCCTCAGAGCCTAGTAGGGCAGTTAAACACATAACCAACAATGTTTTAGTTTTATGAGCCACACATCTGAGATACAAAACTGTCGATGACAAAAGACTTTAGATAGCCACGTTTAAATTATAACCACATTAACCAACAAGAGGCATTTGCTTACTCCACACAGTATTTTTGAAAGCACTTGTAAGATTTTTACAAACTATTTATCCCTTTTAGGTCTCTAAGCCATTCTCATTAAGATAACCATCATGTCTGGTAACACAAGATCACTAGACTTTTTAACTTTTGAACATTTGTATCAGTAGCATTTTACATTATCATGACTTAAAATGTAGCACCACTTCACATCTTGTCAGTACTTCTAATATAATCCTAGTAAGCCTGATTAGCTGGTGTCTCTACAAGATGAGAGACATATCCTTTGACATTTCCAGGGGCCTGACTGGAAATATCAAAGTCCAAATTCTGTGGAACTTTGATTTTTTTGAATGCCTGTCAAGGATGCCAAGAAGGCTTAAAATATCTGGTAGAACTAGGCTCCCTTAACATCATGACATAATATAGACCAGATTTGATCATTGTTTCAAAGTGATTACTCAGATGCTTTGGAATGAGTGAATATTCAAACCATAACTCTTTTAAAACTCAGTTGTTCCTAAACAGTCAGAGCTTAATGGGACAGTAAAGAACACAATAGATTACTCTAATAGTAGTGTCTTTGGTCATTCCAAAAATTGGAAATAAAAACTTTAAATTTAAGAGCTAGTGCATGGAATCATATCCCATAATTTGGAACAGTTTTAACAGAGTCAGAACTAGTGAGGAGAGAACAGCTAACTGGAGCCGGCTAGAAACTGATAGAGATTTATCAATTAAACAAAACTATTAAAAGGAGATACTGCAGGTTTTAAACAGTTTTTAAGATGATTTAAAAGATTGACTAACATATATGCATTGCAAAAACCTCATTGCTTTAACAGAGGATCAGTTCTATGTCAAATAGACTATAGCTTTTGCTTTCCATCTGCTGATTTCCTTGATTCACATTTTGAAGTATCCCTTTAGAAATTTTCAAATTAAGACATTTTCTAAATAAGATAAAACATTGAATTTTAACCTTAGTTACTTTTAAGCAGTGTTGAACTATTTTCATATGGACAATTTATGAAAACATTTTAGTAAACTCAAGTAGTTTTTCCAGAGTATAAGGTGCTATGGATACCAGCATTTACATTTAGACACATTTATCTCATTTGTCTTTACCCAATTTACATTTAGCTGCTACACCTGGATGACTGAGGATGTTATTATATCATACCTCTACCTGAATTAAGGTCAAAATTGCATTAATATGGAATTCTACGCCTTCTATAAAACTCTAGCTATAAATCAGTGACATTAAACTAAAGATTGTAAAATCCCCCTTAGGGGCTATAATGAGTACTGATTACCCATTTCTATATCATCGGAAACCTGCTAAAACAAATCGCAAAACAAGTTTGGTGTATGTTATATTTTAATATCTAGAGTTCCCTTTCCAATGCTGAATTTAGACTTTGTACATGCACTGATAATTATTTGAAGACAATTTTCCTATAATATCTGACAGTGTAGGACAGGGATATGGAAACAATGGGGAGAGTTTTCCTTTTGCCCCTTAAATGGGAGAAAACAACTGTCTGAGAACATGATTAACTATTGAAGGGAAGGATCCGGTAGAGAAGGAGAGCTGAGTGGCAGACTGGAAGTTACGCCTCATGTGTCTTCTTCCTTCTGCCCTGATGAAGAGTTTTAACTGGGCAACTGGCCACCCAGCTATGAACCACTTTTCTCAAACCCCCTTGTAGCAAAGGTTCTGAATAATGAGTAGCTTCCTCCAGTACTGCACCCTCCTAATAACTTGGAGGGTACAGTGACGTGTTCAGCACAAGTAGCGTCCTAGACTTTACTGTGCCAAGCCTGATGGTGGTGGCAGTTTCCTGATTTCACTCTTTTTTTTTTTTAAAGATTATTTATTTGAGAGAGTTACAGAGAGTGAGTGACAGAGAGAAAGAGAGAGAGTGAGTGAGAGCAAGCGAGAGAGAGAGAGAGTGCTTCCATCTGCTGTTTCACTCCCCAGATGGCTGCAACAGTCAGAACTGGTCTGGGCCAAAGCCAGGAGCCAGCAGCTTCATGCAGGTCTCCTACATGGGGTGCCGGGGCTCAAACACTTGGGCCGTCTTCTACTGCTTTTTCCTAGGCTATTAATAGGGAACTGGATCAGAAGTGGAGCAGCCAGGACATGAACTGACGCCCATACGGCATGCCTGCATCACAGGTGGTGGCTTTGTCCACTATGCAACGATGCCTGCCCCCTGATTTCATTCTTTAAACCCTGTTACTAGCAACTAGTCTGCTACCACCTAGTAAACCCTTGAGAAGGTCTGGAGTACACCCTTAGACCAGGCTTAGGGGAAGAGGCATCCATTATTGGTGCTAGAGAAGGGAAATGTTGCAAAAATTATATTTCTTGATTACAGTAGGAGAATGGGTTTTCAGAGGCAGGCAGAGGGTAGGTGGTAGAGCTTAAGTGACAAAGACAAGTTTAGCTGCAGTTAGCATAATGTGTTAGAGAGTCAGAATGGTAATAGGAGTGTTTTGAAATGAAGCGAATGGACAGCATACTGACGTGCTGTTTTACTAGAAAGGAATGCTTCCAGAGGCACTGGGCAGTGATTAATCATACACTGTTGTTAGGTTTTGTGCAGGCCAGCCGCACCAGTTGAACAGAACCTGAAGGGGGGCGTGGGAATGAAAAGAGGGTCAAGGGCGCAGAGAATGGAGCCAAGACAAAAGTCAGATCAAGGCTCCTTTATTCCAGTGTCTCAGCGATATGTATACATAACCAGCTATAGCTCAAGGCAACACAGAGGATAACAACATACACAAGCAACTTATCGGGCTTTCTGCAACACAGTCATAACACAGTTAATTTTAACAGAGTACTCTTGTTTAATCATCCTCCTTCAACATAGGAGTACGTGACTTTCTCATCCCAGGAATTCCACAAGCCAAGAGTGACCTTGACTTGTCTATGGGCTGCCTACAAGGTTTCATGGCTTCCTCCCAAGTTACCAGAACTAAGCCACTATACACACACACACACACACACACACACACACTTGAGTCTTCCAAAGAAGTGGACCTGGGTTCCCTGAAGAAGAGCTCTGCAGTGTAGCCATGGGTACATGGAGTGCATTTCCTCCCATACCTTCCACAGAAAGACCAGGAGCAGTTTACCCAGGGGAATGTGCACTGGCTGAAGCAAAATACCCAGAACTGGGGCTATTACACGCTAGTTCTAATTTTTATTCTCACCCACAAAGAACAAAAACATTGTAATAGTTCACTAGTCAAAGAAAGGTTATGTCGGGTGTTACTGACGTCATACATAAGAGGGTTAATTGTTAAATTAACAACAGGAGTCACTGTGCACTAGCTCCTCATGCAGGACCTCTGTCCTTAATGAGTTGTATTATGAGAGTTAACTGTAAAATTAGTTCTCGAACAGTTTGTGTGTGTGTGTCTATGTGTGTGTGTGCAAACTGTTGAAATCTTTACTTTGTATAGAGGTCTTCTGTGTACAAAGTTAATTGAAAATGAATTGTAATGGAGAATGGGACTGGAAGGGAAGAGGGAGAAGGAGGAGGGGTGGGAGAGTTGGTGGGAGTGCAGGTATGGTGGGAAGAGTAACTATATTCCTAAAGTTGTACTAATGAAATTTATATTCCTTAAAAATAAAAACAATAGGCGGCGCCGCAGCTCACTAGGCTAATCCTCCGCCTTGCGGCACCGGCACACCAGGTTCTAGTCCTGGTCGGGGCGCCGGATTCTGTCCCGGTTGCCCCTCTTCCAGGCCAGCTCTCTGCTGTGGCCAGGTAGTGCAGTGGAGGATGGCCCAAGTGCTTGGGCCCTGCACCCCATGGGAGACCAGGAAAAGCACCTGGCTCCTGGCTCCTGCTATCAGATCAGCGTGGTGCGCTGGCTGCAGCGCGCCGGCCGTGGCGGCCATTGGAGGGTGAACGAACGGCAAAAGGAAGACCTTTCTCTCTGTCTCTCTCTCTCACTGTCCACTCTGCCTGTCAAAAAAATAAAAAATAAAAAAATAAAAACAATAAAAATTAAAAGAAAGGTTATGGATGTTTGTGAAACCTGCATCGCATATCAGAGTGCCAAGTCATATCCTGGTTGCTCTGCTTCTGATCCAGCTGCCTGCTAATGTGCCTGGGAAAGTAGTGGAAGATGACCTATATCCTAGGGCCTGGACCACCCACTTGGGAGACCTGGATAGAGTTCCTGGTTCCTGGCTTCAGGCTATACCAGACCTTGTTTTTGTGGCCATCTGGGGAGTGAACCAGTGGATAAAAGCTCTCTTTCTCAATGTTTTTCCTCCTTCCCCTCCCCCTCCCTCTCCCGGCCTCCCTCTCCCCCTCTCCCTGCCTCCCTCTCCTTCTCCCTCCTGTCATACTGCATTTTAAATGAAATACATGTTTTTAAAAAGAAGAAAAATTATTGCTGTTATAAAGACCTCGAGAGAAGCTAGGATAGTGATTCCTACTAAATCCTCAAAGGACTTGGACAGCAAAGGCCTGGCAAACCTGGAAATGGAAGATTAGTGCAAACCTAATTAGGAGGCATGTCAGTTGCAGATGTTGTTTTAGAGGTAATATACTTGCTGAAATAAATGAGCAGTTCTGGCACTTGACATTCAACTGTTAGCCTGGGAAATGCATTCTTTCCCGTTCATTCAGTAGGCAAGATCACAGCTGTTTGCATTTGTGTAGCAGCGACAGGGGTGTATATTTTTGTTGTAGTCTATGGAACATCACCTTGGCCCTTTATAATAATATATTGATAACTGGATCTGTTAAGCAGGAAGTGGAAAACATGCAGACAAAAGGGTAGGAGATAAGCCCTGTGAAAGTTCAGGGCCCTGCCTCTTTGGTGAGCTTTCAAGAGGGCCAGTGGTCTGTCACATCATGTAATCCCTTCTACACAGAGATATGGCAGTTCCTTGACCCATCTGCCACAAAGAGGTGCAGTGTTTGATGAGCCTCTTTAGATCTTGGTGACGAAACAAACCATCTTTGGGAATGTGAACCAACTTGGTTATGAGAGAACACATAAACTGCCAGTTTTAAGTGCGTCCTAGAACAAGAGCAAGTTCTGCAGCAGATCAGGCTGGGATGTAAGCTGACATGCCACTCGGTAGCAGATCCCGTAGCATTGGAAGCATGCTTGGCAGCAGAGAGGCTGTTTGGGGACACAGGCCAGGCCTGCAGAGCAAACTCCTAGGTTTTAGATGAAAGTCATGCTGTAACTATTCTTTATTGGAAAAGCTGTTCCTCGCTTGCTACTGGATCCTGAGAGAAATAAAACACCTGACTTTAGGACTGCAAGTGACTAGACAACCTAAACTAGCCATCACCAACCAGCTATTATCTGATTACTGAACCATAAAACTAGGGACACCTGGTATCATTCCGTTCTAAAACAGAAGCAGCAATGACAAGACTTTGCCCTTGTAGGTTGAGAAGACACAGGTCTACTGCACAAAGAGCTCAGACTCATGTCGTCAATTCAGATACTCCTACCTGACACCTGAAATATTGGTCACTACAGGTGCTTTATATGTAAGGTGTGGAAGAGTTGGGAGACTAGCTATAGAAAAAACTAAGCTAGCTATAGAAAAAACTAAGGATTGTAGAATAGAGCTACTACAAGCCTCCAAGCTGAAGATTTCAGAGAAAATGAATATGGGACCTTCTCTAGGGTGTACGAATAATTTGTGATATTATGACCCCTTATTACTTGTGGCTGCCCTAAATTACGTGGGTGTGGTGCTTGTGTATATCCGCTTTTCCTCTGCTTCCAGAACCCTGAAAGATTGCACCTGATGTCCTGCTTGCTGAACGGACGCTGTGGTTCTGGCCTGTAGGTTTTGAGGGGAAGTCACAGGTGTCATTTCCAGGTTGATCTACTGAGTTACTGGTATAAGACCATCTAGCACTTTCTTGCCTTAGTAAACCTTGCCAACAGGGGCAGGTAGAACAATTCTAGATAATGAAACCTAGGCTTAATGGGTCCACACTGAATTAAGTCAAGGTCTATAATCAAAAGGACAAATTTAATTTGGATTAGGGATGCTAAAGTGGATTTTTTTTTTTTTATGTATAGCCCACTAAATAAAATCTGTGGGAAGCCATGGATTTGGTTTGGGCACCTGCACTGAATCTAACAGATCAGACCAATACAGAGTTTAATTGCAGTGACTGAGTCTGGTTGGTTGCAGGAGGCCCTGTAGCCAATGAAATAGTCAAGCTGTGACCAGTTGACTGATTGATTAGGCTGTAGCCAATTAAGTTGTTTTCTCTGCTCCACTTCTGTTTTTCTTTAAATGCCGTCAGATCATTTTGGTGGTTGGAGTTCTCAAAATCTGTTCTGGGAGTCGGGTGAACCGTGAGTCACTTTTGTTTTACTTTGTTTTCTTTTTCTTTGCCCAGATAAGCTTTATTTGATACGACTGGCCTCAGAAATCCACCCCCCCCACACACCTTTTAAAAGATTTATTTATTTATTTTAAAGTCAGAACTATACAGAGAGGAGAGGCAGAGAGACAGAGGTCTTCCATCCGATGGTGCACTTCCCAGTTGACCACAACGGCTGGAGCTGAGCCAATCCGAAGCCAGGAGCCAGGAGCTTCTTCTGGGTCTCATTCGTGGATGCAGGGGCCCAAGGACTTGGGCCATCTTCCATTACTTTCCCAGGCCATAGCAGAGAGCTGGATAGGAAGTGGAGTAGCCGGGTCTCGAACCAACGCCCATATGGGATGCTGGTGCCTCAGGCCAGGGCGTTAACCTGCTGCACTACAGCGCAGGCTCAATAATTTTCCCCCTTTTTACCGCTTTTTAACAGTTCTGCCGTAACTTGCAGAATTCAAAGCAGAGCTTCTGTGGTTCCAAGTGACCAGCTAGGTACTTGCTGAGCCCTTCCTGTTCACTGTATTTTTTGGTAAGTTCTTTGGCAGATTCCAGAGCTCCATTGACTTGTGTTTTGAGCTATCTGAATTTATCTTTTGAGCCGGCGCCGCGGCTCACTAGGCTAATCCTCCGCCTTGGGGCGTCGGCACACCGGGTTCTTGTCCTGGTCAGGGCGCCGGATTCTGTCCTGGTTGCCCCTCTTCCAGGTCAGCTCTCTGCTGTGGCCAGGGAGTGCAGTGGAGGATGGCCCAAGTGCTTGGGCCCTGCACCCCATGGGAGACCAGGAGAAGCACCTGGCTCCTGCCATCGGATCAGCGCAGTGCGCCGGCCGCGGCGGCCATTGGAGGGTGAACCAACGGCAAAGGAAGACCTTTCTCTGTCTCTCTCTCTCACTGTCCACTCTGCCTGTCAAAAAAAAAAAAAAAAAAAAATTTATCTTTTGAGCAATCTTTTGGTCTCGACTGGGTTTGAAGTTGTGACAGAAACAGGGCTTGATTCTGTAAGGAATTCTTGGGTGTGTGACTCAGTCAGATAGAAAGTGAGCTGTGTTGGCTGGTGCCGCGGCTCACTAGGCTAATCCTCCACCTTGCAGCGCCAGCACACCGGGTTCTAGTCCTGGCTCTAGTTCTGGTTCTAGTCCGGGTTCTAGCACCTGCCTTTGGATCCTGCCTTCGGATCAGCGCGGTGCGCCGGCCGTGGTGGCCATTGGGGGGTGAACCAACGGAAAAGGAAGACCTTTCTCTCTGTCTCTCTCTCTCTCTCTCTCTCACTGTCCACTCTGCCTGTCAAAGTGAGCTGTGGCCAGTGCCACGGCTTACTAGGCTAATCTTCTGCCTGTGGTGCCAGCACCCCGGGTTCTAGTCCTGTCGGGGTACTGGATTCTATCCCGGTTGCTCCTCTTCTAGGCCAGCTCTCTGCTGTGGCCCGGGAAGGCAGTGAAGGATGGCCCAAGTGCTTGGGCCCTGTACCCGCATGGGAGACCAGGAGGAAGCACCTAGCTCCTGGCTTTGGAATGGTGCAGCGCGCCAGCCGTAGCAGCCATTTGGGGGGTGAACCAACAGAAGGAAGACCTTTCTCTCTGTCTCTCACTGTCTAACTCTGCCTGTCCAAAAGAAAAAAAAAAGTGAGCTGTGTTCAGTAGGAATAGTGCTGGGTTCTTAGGGAAGATTCTGGTGTCTGGCTGACTTGGAAAAAGTCCTGGGCTCAGTAGGTAGGTGAGGAGCTAGGAACAGGGGCTCGTAGCTTCATCTGGATCCCGGGACTCTGGATTTCCACCTGCTGTAGGAGTTAGTGTAACTTTTGGAGTGGGTACCATGGATCAGCGTGCTCTACGAGAGGGCTTACAACCTTTTTGGGGATTATGGTGCTGTTTGGGTTGGATGGAAAGTACACTGAGTCCTGGGTCTGGCTGCCCTTCATTGGGACTAGAATCGGTGTCCATATGGGATGCCAGTGCTTCAGGCCAGGGCGTTAACCTGCTGTGCCACAGCGCCAGTCCTTCTGAGACCTTTCTTTAGCAAAGAAAACTAGGAAGGGGGAAGGAATCTCCATTTGTAAGGGTGTCTCCCACTCTGCACTGGGAGGAGAGGGAAGATCAAATCTCAAGATGGCCTTCTTCATTGTAGAATGCCCAAGCAGCTCCACATAGCTCTGTAGCTCCATGTAACAAAGCTTTACCTTTAGCTACTGTGTCTTGACCAGGCTTCCCACTTCTTTTTGTCTTGGCAGGTAATGGTGTCTAGGCCTGGAACCTGGTTTAGTAGTAATTTGACTTAGGTCAGTCAAAGAAAGGGAGATATTTGGTTGACTTCAACCCTTACTGCAATGACTGAAATAGTCAGGGTGTGAAGAAAATATCCTCAGAGTAAATGGTTTTTGAGAGAAGTCAGTGGATGATGGTTTGTAACAAGGCTATCTGCATGGTGAATGTGCCTCTCGTGCGTTTGTCTTCAGAGGTTGGTAATAGTTGAGTTCCTTTGCGAGGATCTGTCTTCTAGTAAATAAGAACTCGGAGTGCCTTCCATTTTGATACTCAAGTGCTTTCAACTTAAAGCGATCAAATACTAAATGATAAATGCTTATTTTGAGGTACTATTTCCTGAACTTTCAACGACTAGTTTATTTAATGAGCTTTTCAAACATCCTGTTGTGAGTAAATTGGGTGAATATAAATTGATGGAATTTTGTGGATGAATTTATCATAGTTTAGGGTGTTTTTTTTTTTTTTTTTTTTTTTTTTTTTTTGCAGTGGCTTCCACTCAATCATGTTAAGGTAAGTAAGGAGGCAGATGCTTACTAGGAAATGATTCAGATGTTATAAGTAAGTTAAAATACTAAAACTCGTTCCTTAACCATTCTGATCTTGTGTGTTGGAAGAGAGTCTGAAGACAAGATGCTTGTGGTTCTAACTAGTGAAAGATTCTCTGAGTATCTTCATGGATTGGGATAAGCTACTAGAAGTTCTGAAAAGAAAGCAGTTCACTCTTTCACTGAGACTATGTGGAGTGTGTTTTGACAAATTGGAAAACAGTAATCACATGGATTTACATAACAGATATTTGGCCACTGTATGCCTGAGACTTGGTCCCAGGCCTGACAGATTTGGATTCCAACAGGTCATGGAACAGCTCAGTCATTTGTGGTTCTGTCTCCTTTATTCACAGTGGTAGTGAGAAATACACAACAGCCACTAGTCCCCAGTGGCAGTGGAGCCACAGAAGAAACCTGCCTTGGTGTCCAAGGCAGTGGTGGGACATGTACACACAGATCTGCATGCTCACATCCATCTGCAGCTGCATGTGCACAAGATCCACAGTTGCTTATGTGGGCTTATAGGTAAAAATGGCTGATTGCCAAGTAGTTACATAAAAATTGTGGGCAGCTAACCAGGCAGGTGGGCCTTTTGGTAGCCATGACACTGTTGCCATAGAGGCACAGATAAGGGGACAAAAAGGCATGGGAACCTGATAAACTTCACCTTCCCAATCTCCTCTACTACGGGTAACACATTAGGGCCCGGGATATGGTGGCACATGTGGTAGATGTTGTCTGTTCCTTCATGGCGTATTATAGGAAAAATAGATGGATGCATGCAGTACAACTAAGACATGAAGTAAATAGTATGGAGTTCTATGAAGAGAAAGGATTGTCCACTCACTGCTTCCTGGGTACTTCAAATAGATGAACGATTGAGCTCCCTGTGTCAGTTATTTTTTACTAACATTTGTTTAAATACAAAACACGTGCTGGTCTTTAATTTTAGTGTTTGATAAGCAGTAACTTCTTATAGTGAAACATCTGATTTTTATGTAGTACATGGATGTTAGATATCTTTGGGTCTGTTAATAGACATGAAAAGTATTACAAAGAAGCATGTTCTTTAGAAATATGAAATGATGCTCATACACAAATGCTGTACAACAGTTCAAAATTGCTTGCTTTAAGTTATCACTAGAAATTGATGTTAACAAGAGTTAAATTTTATGATAATTAGAACTAGAGATAATTGCTTCTGTGAGGAATTTAAGACTTTAGTAAGTGAAGTGAAACTATAAGGCATAACTGCAAAATTAGATTATGGTTCCCTATGTTAGATTTTCTTGCAGAATTGGTTTGTTCTTAATAGGAAATAGAAACTTATTAGGACTTGTATGGCCTTAGGAAAAACTGAGTTCTATTAACGAGATGAGTTTTTTTCCTAGGGCTATGTGGCTTCCTGTATTGACTGTTCTTTGATTTTTTTTTTCTTCATTCTTATTAAATGGATGACTATTATGCATTAGCTTGTGATCCTATTTTGCTCAACAATTTTGAATGTCTGATACTTTTGACTTCCCCAAATCAAGTTCTACAATAGAACTTTTGATTTCAAACCAGTGTTTGAACATTCCAGAAGGACCAATGGAACTTCTGAAACACACATATTAAACTGATTAAGCTTATTTGTATTGAATTACTTAGGGAACATTAAGTGGCTTGTGATCATTATTTTTATGGATGTGTTAATGTGGGTTCCAAAAATTACAGGAAATTCATTGATCTGGTACTCCTAATGTAATGCTATCCATCATAATCGTAGCTATCTTAAGATGTTGTAAACATCAGAAATAACCAAATTCCTAGTCAATTGTATTATGGTAATAAGTTTTCAATAGATCTTCAATTGTGGCCATTTTGAGTTTTGCCATTTGATACAGTTGTTTACTGTGGCCTGAAGTCTTTCACAGTCAAAAATACTCAAAGAAAAGACTGACAGTTACAGCTTGTTTCAAAATAAAGAAATAAACCCCTAAACCCTAAATCTCAAGCACATGGAAAAGTTAGAAAAGCACTATGAAGATATTTTTTTCCCCTACAAGTTGACATGGTATCAGATAACTTTCTGCTCTCTCAAATGAGGGATAGCCACATTGCCACAACAGAAACACAAACATCAAACTAACGTTGCCATACTACTTTCATTAATTGACAACTTCCAATCATAGTTTGCTGTTTTGTCCTAATGTCCTATATGGCAAAAGGATCATGATCAGAATCCATTGCTTTTGATGACATGCAATGGTTTAATCCTGGTAATTGTTTTTGTTTTTATTTTTAAGATTTCTTTTAAAGAATTTGTTTATTTGAAAGTCAGAAAGAGAGCTTCCATCTGCTGGTTTACTCCCCAAGTGGCCACAATGGCCAGAGCTGGGCCAGGCCAAAGCCAGGAGCTTATTTTGGATCTTCCATGGGAGTGGGGCCCAAGGACTTAGGCTATCTTCCAGTACTTTCTCAGGTACATTAGCAGGGAGCTGGATAAGAAGTGGAGCAGCTTAGATTCAAACTGGCACCCACTTGGGATGCCAGCACTACAGGTAGAGGCTGAACTTTCTATGCCCCAGCACCAGCCCCAATCTTGGAATTTTACATAACCATTAAATACTTGAATTTACAATGTGCAGAAAAAGCATGTGAAACAGTTTATAAATCTCAGCTTTACATCCCTGTTTTACTCAGTTCAGGGTGCCTTGATTTATATGTATACTCTATAAATATAGATATGTGCATGTATGTATGTACATATAACTAGGCAGTATATTACTACATTCACACATCTTTGTAATTTCTAAAAAAATTGCATTTTGACTTATTTGAAAGAGATCTTCCATTTGCTGGTTTACTCCCTGAATGCTCATAATGGGTGGAGCTAGGCCAGGCTGAAGCTAGATGCCTGGAAGGCAACCCAGATCTCCCACATGGGTAGCAGGGATAAAAGTACTTGATCTATCACCTGCTACCTCCTGGAGTTCCCATTAGCAGGAAGCTAGAGTCGGGAGTGATTAATAATCATACCTGGGAGGTGGGATGGGAGCTGGGGGAAGGTATGGGGCAAAGAACCACTATATTTGTAAAGTTGTACCTATGGGGGGAAAATGCATTCCTTAAATAAAACACTAAAAATACCTAGGCACACCAATATAGGATGCCAAACACCTGCCCTTTGGATTTTTAAGAAATATTTATTGGAAAGTCAGAGTTAGAGAGGAAGAGACAGAGTGGTCTTCCTTCTGCTGGTCCACTCCCCAGATGGCAATAATGACCACAGCTAGGCCAGCCTGAAGCCAGGAGCCTCATCTGGGTCTCCCATGTGGGTGGCAAGGGGCCAACCACTTGAGTCATCTGCTGCTGCTGATTTCCCAGACCATTACCAGGGAGTTGGATCAGAAGTGGAATAGCCGGAATATAACTAGCACTCATATGGGATGCTGGCGCAGGTTGTGGCTTTACCCACTGCAAACACTATGCTGACCCTTAAAAATATTAAATATAGGAACATACCATTCAGTTTTTTTCTCTGTGTGTACACATGAAGTATTGTAAGTTCTTATTCTCATTTAAGAATTTCGAATTGTTTTGAAGTTTGATAGTTTTCAATGTGGTACTGAAAGAAGGTAAACAAGGAAAGGATGCTACTCTAGTAAAAACAACTTATTCCCAACTGGATAAACCTGTGGTTCTGTTTTTTTTTTTTTTTTCTGCATTCTTCCTAAAGAGTGTGAAATAAGAGGTTTTTCAAATTCTCCTTATGAAGATTAAGTGACCTAGCTACTCAGAACTGTGAGTGATAGGTGTAGCAAGTTCTGAAGTATCTTGCTCGCTGGTGGATTCTAGTTCTTCCATTTGTAAAGAGAATGAAGATAAGAATACAAAATAGGACAAGAGAAGCAGAAACGAGGGAGGCCTCAGGGACAGAGGAAGGAGCAAAAATGCTTGGGTGGACCAGCTGTATCCTCACTAAGGTATGCACGTGAGAGATGTACAGTACACATGGTTTTCCCCTGTCCTCCTGCTGATAAAGATAGCTCTCCACTCTCTGATCCTTTACCTCATTTGCCCTAGCTTGAAATACTATGAACATGTTTAGCTAAACACCTGATTTTTGTAATTATCAGTAATTAAAATGAAATGGTATTTGTTCCAAAGTTGAATTTCACTTGGATTGTCAAAGTAGTGTAAGTGTATCATAAATTTGTTTTTTTCCCTTTTTTTTTAAAAAGGAATACAAAATTCATGCATCTCCTAAGTACAAATTCAGTTTACTTTAAAGAATTTTATTTTTCTGATAATATAGATCTTAAGTGGTTCTGTTCTGTGGTGTTGTCAAAAGCTAGGTAAGGTGTGGGCAACATTGTCAGGAATAGATTTTTTTAATTTTAGATTTATTTATTTTGAAAGAGCTACAGTGGTGGTAGGAGAGAAAGATATGGATCTTCCATCTGCTGGTTCACTTTCCAAATGGTTGCAACAGCCAGGGTTGGGCAAGCTGAAGCTAGGAGCCAGGAACTTTATCCAGGTCTCCCACATGGGTGCAGGGGCCCAAGCACTTGCCCAATATTCAGCTGATTTCCCAGGCCATTAGCTGGGGGCTGGATCAGAAGTAGAGCAGATGAGACATGAACTAGTACCCACAGTAGATCTGGGCTGGCAGTGGCTTTTTTTTCTTAAGATTTATTTGACAGAGTTTGCAGACAGTGAGAGACAGAATGGTCTTCCTTCTGTTGGTTCACTCTCCAAATGGCTGCAACAGCTGGAGCTGTGCCAATCCAAAGCCAGGAGCCAGGAGTTTCTTCCTAATCTCCCATGCGGGTGCAGGGCCCAAGCACTTGGGCCATCCTCCACTGCCTTCCCAGGCCACAGCAGAGAGCTGGACTGGAAGAGGAGCACCTGGGACTAGAACCCGGCGCCCATATGGGATGCTGGCACTGCAGGCAGAGGATTAACCTGTGCCATGGCGCTGGCCCTGGCATTGGCTTTATTTTTTATTTTTTTTAGTGGAAAGTAAAATAGCAAGGTTTATTAGGGAAGGGACATCCATAAGAACAGATGGACACCTCTCCAGACAGAACCTGAGAAAGTACCCAGTTGCTCAGACTTGGGGAAAGAGGTTATATGGTTGAGTGGAGAGAGTACACCTGGGCAGGCCAGGTGGGTGGCTCAGCAGTGAGGCAGAGGGCTGAGGGCAGGCCAGGTGGGCGGCTCAGCAGCGAGGCAGAGGGCTGAGTGCACAGTGTGGTTGAGGCTGGGGGCTTTTAAGGGGATGGGCCTTTGTTTCAGGAGGAGATGTGAGAAGACAAAAGACTTTATGGGTGTAAATACTAAAAACTCCTGAGTTTTCCCCCTGAAGTTATCAGATGGGAGGAAGCCTGGCTGGCACCACCCTGGGTTAGGGGAAGGGTGAGCAAGACCCCCTGGAGGATCAGGATCCAGAGCAGGGTATTTGAAATGCAGATATCAGGCAGAAGGGGTGGGGACCCCCACCTGGCAGGTTATTGGGTAGAAGGGGGCAGGGCAGGATGCAAATACTGGGCTGCCCCTGAAATGTTATCAGGATGACTTTGAGATGCATATGCTGGACCTAGTCAACTCTTTAGGCCTTTGTCACACACACATAAGCTCATATCTGACTTCCTACCTAACATTCCCCCCCCACCCCGCCCCCAAGAAGGAAATACCCAAAATTCTTTTTGGGATAATGAATGGAGTTCCGTTTTCTGCAGCTTATTCAAAGCTGACATATGAGCGTCAAGAAGGATTTGGGTATTTCCTTTTGCTATGTGTCCTATGGTGTGCGACAGTAGCCTTGGAAAGACTGTCCTGCTTGGTCCAGAGGGCTGTTCATGTCATCCAATGGAATGGGCTGGAAGCCTTGTCTGATGACCATTTGGAGTTCAACAGCTTTTATTCTGTTAGAGACAAAACGAACAAGGGCATTAAAAACACGTGGTCCAAAAAGAAGCAGCAAGATTACAGAAGTTATTGGGCCAAGGAGAGGAAATAGCCAGAATTTGCATGACCAAATGTCAGGCCAGAAGTCCCAGCCCTGTTTGGCCTGGTCCTGGAGCTGGTCCAGGTAACTATGAATTTGGGTTTGTACTTGTCCAGTCTGATTGACCCAGAAATAATATTCTTCCTGGAACATGGCACAGATACCTCCCGGAGCGGCAGTTGGCATGTCCAATATTTCTTTCATAACCTTTTGTGACTTCCATACACCCTCTTCAACTTGCCTGAAACATTCCATCACTTCCATTCCAGTCTAGAGTAAACTAGCCATCAGGATGAAGTCATTCTTACAAACCATGTCCTTCATTTAAAAGAACTCTTTCCTTCTTAACTGTCCTTACCAAGAACACTCTTCCCTTCTTAACCTTTCTTACCAGCACACGTTTCTATACTTGTGATGTTTTCCATAGAGTCTGGTTGGCTCTTTCTATCTTACTGAAAGACTGAGGTCTCAATGCAGAATGAAGGGGCCGGATTATTCCTAGGGCCTTACAAATCCCTTGTGTAATCTGGGAGATGAAGGAAGGCCCATTGTCACTTTGTAAAGATTTTGGGAGACCAAAGCGTGGAATAACTTCCTTCAGGAGAATTTTAGCCACTTCCCAAGCTTTCAGTTCTGGCTGGGAAGGCTTCTACCCATCCAGTAAAGGTGTCCATAAGTACAAGTAGGTACCTATAGCCTTGGCAGAGTGGCATCTGTGTAAAATCTATTTGCCAGTCTTCCCCAGGGTAAGTTCCCTTTTGCTGCATAGGTTTAATTAAAAGGTGGAAGTCGAGACCCCTGGGAGTTATTTATAGTACACAGAGTGCAATTTTGAGAGACTCTGTGGATGGTTTTTGCTAGGCCCTTTCCACAAAATAATTTATCACACAGCTTTTTAAGTTTATCTCTCCTAAAATGACAAGAGTCATGAAGCCCTTTTATGACTTTCCATTGTAATGCCTGAGGAAGATATGTTATTTCTTCCCGCTGGTACCATCCTTCGATTGTCCTGGCATATCCCTGTTCTTTGGCCCTGGCCTCTTCCTTTGGGGTATAATAGGGAGTCAGGGCCTCTCTGGAGACTGACCAGAAGTGGCTTTAACCACTACATCACAATGCTGGCTCCCAGATGTCTTCCTTTTATAAAAGACTCTTAATGTGTGATTAAATATCTTTTACCTTATCTCCTCTCAAGGCTAGAAATGTTAACTAGTTAATTCAGTCCTTCTGCCTTTTAATTGGAGAATTTAATCCATTTATATTTAAGTAATTATTGATACGGCCAAATCTCCAATTTCGTTTGGGAATATCTTTATCTTTCTTTGATATTTAAAGGGTAGCTTTGTTGGGTATAGTATTGTTCTTTGGCATTTTTTTCCCCCTGATGTATGACAGTCTCATCCTACTGCCACTCGATCTATCGGGTTTCTCCCGAGAAGTCTGTAGTTGGGCAAATAGTGACTTATTTAACTGTGCTTGTGTTTTTTTCCTTGCAGCTTTGAGAATCCTCTTCATCTTGAACCTTGCAGAGTTTGATCATAATACATCTTTGGGTAGACTTGGCTGAGTTGAATGTGACTAATGACCTTTGATCTTCCTTTACCTAGCTAGTTTTATCTTTCCAGATTTGGGAAATTTTCATTAATAGCTCATTGAATATGCTTTCTACCACTTTCAGCTTTCATTGTCCCAAAGCTCCTATAAAGTTTCTTCATTCTTCAAGATTATTTTTCGTCCTCCAAATGTCTGATCTTACTCTTTTCCCTTCTATTTGATCTATTCTAATATTGTTGCCTTCTATCATGTTTTCAATTTTGCTTAGTATTCTTTTTTGTTCAAGCATTTTTAAAACTTAATTCATCTCTTAGTAAACCTGCTCTTCTGAAGTTCAAATTTACTTAAAATAGCTACTTTGAATTCTTCATGTGAGAATTTGTAAATCTCAGTTGCTATCTCATTGTCTTCTTGCATGTTATTTTGGTCATAAGGTTAGATCATATTTCCTTGAAAGTTCTTGACACTTGTTGGCATATGAAGTCATCTGGGCATTGAAGGATTAGGTGTTTTTCCAGTCTTCATAATCTGTTCTGGGGATGGGAACCATAAGGATCTGCCCAGAGTTGGGTTTTTGTAACCTTGCAATCTGCCCAAGTTTGGGAGAATGGTTTTAGTGGCAGTCTCTAGGGTACTTGGGCTGGCACTAAGCTGGGTAACACATGTCCCTATACAGTCTAAGGGGTGCATGCCAGGTCCATGCAAGGCTATCAGTGACACACCCCTAAATAAGTTTATCCCACTGAGTCCACACAACTGTGCTTAGATCTCTAATACTGGGGAAGGTCTAGAGTTCTGTGAGCACTGGGTTGGGGATGGAGGCTTTGGAACTTGTCAGGTGTGGGATCTCACTGTGGTGGGACCAGCTGTGAGCTTCCAGGGAAATTCCTAATCTCACTTTTCTTGCTCTACTTCCTGATGGCTGGACTCTTGCTCCACTATTTATTGGAGTTGGGGGAGGGAAGGTGGAGGTAGTCCCTCAGCTGCCTGGCTAAGGAGGGTCCACAGGGGCTCAGGCAACAGGTACTAACCTGGGAACAGGGGCTATGGAGTTCTGTCAGGCACTAATTGTTTTGTTTTTAATCATGGTGATCCTGGTAATAGGTTTAAATATGAGGTCTGGAGTTTATTCCTCCTCCTTCCCTCAAGTGAAAGGTGAGGTGTCTCTCCATGCTGAGCTGTTGAAGCTGGGGGAGGGGTCATGAAGGCAACTCTTTCCTTCCTGTTTTCTTCATTGCATCTTTTCTTACACTAACACCAGGCACTGGTTTTCACTTGGTTTCCTTGGCTGTTGTGAAGGTGACTTAATTGATAAACATCTTTTTAAATTGTTCTCTGTGGAGAAATAGTTGCTGGAACAGTGTAATTGGCTGCCATCTTGCTCTACCCGCCCCATCCCCCACTCCTATCCCCACCCCATCCCAGGTTTTTGATACCCTTGGTCAGAACAGGAATTGAGGGACAGATATTTGGTGCAGTAGTTAAGATGCTACTTGGGATGCCTATGTATCATATTGAAGTGCCTGGTTTCAAGTCCTGGCTCTACTTCTGATAGCATTTCCTGCCAATGTTCACCTGGGAAGCATCAGATGATGGATCAGGTACTTGGATCCCTGTCGCCCACACAGGGAGACCTAGACTGAGTTCTGGGCTCCTGGCTTCTTCTTGATCAAAACATGTTGTGAACCAGTGCGTGTAAGATCTCCCTCTTTGGAATAAAATGGGGGGAAAAAAACCTCACCAGGAATTGAATAACATGGTAATTCTTCATTTTTGTTCTTAAAGATACATAATTTTATATTTAGAAGTTAGAGAGAAGGGGAGAAGAGGGGAGAGGGAGGAGAGAGAGAGCTTCTATTTGCTGGTTCACTCCCCAAATGGCTAGCACTGGGCTAGGTTGAAGCCAGGAGCCTGGAGCTTCTTTGGGGTTTCCCACATGGGTACAGGAACCCAAGCATTTGGGCCATCTTCTGCTTTTCCAGCTACATTAGCAGGGAGCTGGATTGAAGTACAGCAGCCAGGACTTGACTAGTGCCCATATGTGATGCTGGCATCACAGGCACAAGTTTAATTTGCTATGCCACAATGCCAACCATGGAAAATTCTTTGATAGATTTTAATGGTGAGTCATCCAGCATTAAAATGATTGAGATGGGTCGCTGAGTGAACTCGCAACATTAAAATGATTGATATGTGTAGTTGAATGAACTCTAAAGTTGATCAAAATCAAATTAGCTATGGTGTCATGTTTAGTGGACTGGGCTCTAGATATATCTGCATTGGACAAACAAAGTTTACAAGTAAATTCAACATTAAACATAGACCCAAGGACATTGTCCTGGGTGGTCTCTTAATTTGCTGAATTATTTTTAAGATTTATTTATTTGAAAGGCAGAGAAACAGAGGGAGAGCTAGAACGAGGGGGAGAGCTAGAGCAAGAGAGCTTCCATCCACTGGTTCACTCACCAAATGGCTGCATCATCTGTGGCTGGGCCAGGCCGAAGCCAGGAGCTGGAGCTTCATCCATGTCTCTTATGTTGGTGCAGGGGCCCAAGCCCTTGGGCCATTCTCCACTGCTTTCCCAGCACATTAGCAGGGTGTGGGATCAGAAGAGGAGCAGCAGGAACTGAACCAGTGCCCACAGGGAATGTTGATGCCACAGGCAGTGGCTTTAACCTATGCCGTAGTGCTGGATTCTCTGCTGAATTTTTAAAGTTTTTATTTTACAAAAGTTTTATATTTTATAACTCATTAAAGCATTGAATAATGCAAATTATGGGAAAATATTAGTGTGGCTGTTCTTGAATTACAGAAATGATTTATTGTCAATGTTTGACTTTGTCTTCCTAAGATCATGAGTTGACAATCAACTTAACAGAGTACATTTCTGCTACTTGATGGAATTTGAATATTTACCAAAGGATTTAATTTGTTTTCATCAATGACATATAAATATGCTTTTGTCATAGTCTATGTTTTCTGGCTTTACAGGCCCAAGGACTGTAATAGCAGTAGATAAAATGTTACTGGAAAACTTCTTTTGCATACAGGGTCTCTGGAGAGATCTTCAGTGGAAGAAAAAGCTATGTCATGGGATAAATTGTGTGTGCAGGAGTTGAATAGGGTATTATGAAAACAGTGGCACTGCCACTGTCCATATCATCCTCAGTTTTCTGGGATGGTTGAAAGGATGGATAGCACTTTGAGACAAACTGGCAAGATTGGGGCCAGTGTTGTGGCACAGTGGGTTACCAGCATCCTGTATTGGTGTCCGTTAAATATCCTGTACTCCACTTCTGATCCAGTTCCCTGCTAACAGCCTGGGAAAGCAGCGGAGGATGGCCCAAGTGTTTGGGCCCCTGCTGCCCACATGGGAAGAAGCTCCTGGCTCCTGCCTTTAGCCAGGCCAGGCCTAGTCCTGGCCATGCGGTCATCTAGGAGTGAACTAGTGGATGGGAGATCTCCCTGCCCCCTGCCTCATAACTCTTTCAAATAAGTAAATCTGTAAACATTATTCTGTTTATTTGAAAGGCGGTTAAAGAGACGTAGAAACAGACAGAGGACTTCCATCTGCTGGTTTACTCCCCAATGGCCTCAATGGCTGGAGCTGGGAAGATATGAAGCCAGGAGCTTCCTCTGGGTCTCCCACATAGGTACAGGGGCCAAAGACTTGGGACATCCTCTGCTGCTTTCCCAGGTACATAGCAGGGAGCTGGATTGGAAGTGGAGCAGCCAGGACTCAAACTGGTACCCATATGGGATACCTGTGCTGCAGGCCGATGCTTTAACCTCCTGCACTACAGCAGCGGCCCCAATAAACCTTTAAAAACAAAAGAAATTGGAAAGGTCAATTGTAGTGCCTTGTTCAAAGCTACCTTTTTTTTTTTTTTAAGATTTAATTTACTTGAAATGCAGAGTGAGAGGGAGAATGAGAATGAATCGTTCATCTACTGGTTTACTCCTCAGATGGCTGCACCAGCTGGAGCTGGGCTTGGCTGAAATCAGGAGCCTGGAACACCATCTGAATCTCCCACTTGGGTGGCAGGGGCCCAAATACTTAGGCCATCTTCTGTTGCTTTCCCAGGTGCATTAGAAGGGAGCTTGATTGGAAGTAGAGCATCTGGGACTTGAACTGGCACTCAAATGGAATACTGGCATCACAGGCAGGAGCTCTGCCTGCCGTACCACAATGCTGGCCTTCTTGTCATTAGCTTTAACGAATGAGTTAATTATTGGAAGGCTCCATCTTTAGTGATGGAGCATTATGCATCTTCTGTTCTCCTAGATAATGATATAACTAAGTACTACTGGGCTGGTGTGTGTGTGTGTTTAAGATTTATTTGACAGGCAGTTAGAGAGGAAAGACACAAAGAAATTCTTCCATCTTCTGGTTCACTTGACAAATGGCTGCGAAGCCAGGAGCTAGGAGCCTCATCTGAGTCTCCCACATGGGTGTCAGGGGCTCGGGCAGTTGTGTAATCTTTTGTTGCATTTCCCATGCCATGAACAGGGAACTGGATTGGAAGTGGAACAGCTAGGACAGGAACTGGTGCCCATATGGGATGCCAGCATAGCAGGCAGAAGTTCAACCTGCCAGGCCACAATGCCAGCCTCAATAGTGTTGGACTTTAGAGCATTGTACCAGGTGTATTTCTGCCCAGTAAAAGGAGGCTCTTCATGACCCATCAACTGATGATAACCAAATCTTTCATGACCTGGAAACTGAAGATTGAGTCTTCTGGAAATGAAATCTGAGACTGCTCTTGAATCCTGTGGGATGGGACCATACCAAGTTCTCAATACTCACACTGCAAATAAAGCTTAAGAGCCCCAGAAAACTTGGATCCATATCATATAGCTGAAGGAAGGCCCTCCAGGTTCCTGGAACTGTACAGCTGTTGGAAACTGTAATGTAAATTTGACTAAGGCAAAGGTTTTTTCCTTTTTTATTTTTTTTAAAGATTGATTTATTTGAAAGTCGGAGTTAAACACAGAGAAGGAAAGACAGATCTTCATCCACTGGTTCACTCCCCAGTTGGCCTCAGCAGCCAGAGCTGTGCCCATCTGAAGTCGGGAACTTCTTCAGGGTTTCCCACATGCGTGCAGGGGCCCAAGGGCTTGGGCCATCTTCTACTGCTTTCCCAAGCCTTAGAGAGCTGGATGAGAAGAGGAGCAGGTGGGACCCGAACTGGTGCCCGTATGGGATGCTGACACTGCAGGCAGCGGCTTTATCTGCTATGCCACAGCACTGGCCCCCTAGGGTAAAGCTTTTCCAGAGACAGATGATACCTTAGATATACACAGCTTTTCTCAAGATGTTGGAACAAGACTCTCCATCATACTGGGATTGTGACTGAGTTTTTCCACGTTTATGCTTAGCTTTTTTTCTTGGTTGGATAGGGTAACCAGACTTCCACATTCTTCCAGATACTTGTTCATCTCCATTTTAATTTAATGAGGTTAAAGGTTGCTAGATCATTTACTAGTTGAACAGGGAGAAATGTGTACAGTTGCTAATAACCTTTGTTGCACATGGATAAGTACATTGGATGTTGGATGTTGTGGAGACTGTTAAGAAAATTACCAGACTATTTGGTTAGAATGGATAGATTCTTCATTCATACTTTAATCATTTGATTTTGTTTGGATGTAGTTTATGGGGACCCTGACTGTGCAGTTTACTTCAAATTGTTAACATTATTCTTCCAATAGTTACAGTCGTAGCCTTCCTAGTGTGCTGTATTCTCTCACCTTTAAGTGTCCTTGGACAGCCATCTGCTGAAGACTAAATGGTGTCCCTTTAGCTGAAATAACTTAAATGGGTGAGCTTTGGTTGCAGAGGCTCTGTAACAAATTAGTAGTTAAACTGTAAGTAACCGACTGGCTAATTAAACTGTGGCCAATGAAATTGTTTTTCCCTGCCTCATTTCTAGTTTTCTATAAAGGTGGTTAGAACACATTGTTACTTGGAGTTCTCAGAACCTATTCTGGTTCTGGGAGCTGCTTGATTCATGAATAATTTTTTTTTTACTTTTTTTAAATCCTTTGTTCAAATAAACTATCCTTGATATGATTGATCTAATGAATTTTAACACAAACTTTTCTTTAAAATTTTAATTTATCTTCCATGCTCATGGATTAGAAGAATCAATATAATCAAAATGTCCATTCTCCCAAAAGCAATTTACAGATTCAATGCAATCCCAATCAAGATACCGAAGACATTCTTCTCAGATCTGGAAAAAATGATTCTGAAATTCATATGGAGACACAGGAGACCTCGAATAGCTAAAGCAACCTTGTACAACAAAAACAAAGCTGGAGGCATCACAATACCAGATTTCAGGACATACTACAGGGTAGTTGTTATCAAAACAGCATGGTACTGGTACAGAAACAGATGGATAGACCAATGGAACAGAATAGAAACACCAGAAATCAATCCAAACATCGACAGACAACTTATATTTGATCAAGGGTCCAAAACCAATCCCTGGAGTAAGGACAGTCTATTCAATAAATGGTTCTGGGAAAATTGGATTTCCACGTGCAGAATCATGAAGCAAGACCCCTACCTTTCACCTTACACAAAAATTCACTCAACATGGATTAAAGACTTAAATCTACGATCTGACACCATCAAATTATTAGAGCATTGGAGAAACCCTGCAAGATATAGGTACCGGAAAAGACTTCCTAGAAAAGACCCGGGAGGCACAGGCAGTCAAAGCCAAAATTAACATTTGGGATTGCATCAAATTGAGAAGTTTCTGTACTGCAAAAGAAACAGGAGAGTGAAGAGGCAACCGACAGAATGGGAAAATATATTTGCAAACTACGCAACAGATAAAGGGTTGATAACCAGAATCTACAAAGAAATCAAACTCCACAAGATCAAAACAAACAACCCACTTAAGAGATGGGCCAAGGACCTCAATAGACATTTTTCAAAAGAGGAAATCCAAATGGCCAACAGACACATGAAAAAATGTTCAAGGTCATTAGCAATCAGGGAAATGCAAATCAAAACCACAATGAGGTTTCACCTCACCCCGGTTACAATGGCTCACATTCAGAAATCTACCAACAATAGATGCTGGCGAGGATGTGGGGAAAAAGGGACACTAATCCACTGTTGGTGGGAATGCAAACTGGTTAAGCCACTATGGAAGTCAGTCTGGAGATTCCTCAGAAACCTGAAGATAACCCTACCATACAACCCAGCCATCCCACTCCTTGGAATTTACCCAAAGGAATTTGAATTGGCAAACAAACAAGCTGTCTGCACATTAACGTTTATTGCAGCTCAATTCCCAATAGCTAAGACCAGGAACCAACCCAAATGCCCATCAACAGTAGACTGGATAAACAAATTATGGGACATGTACTCCATAGAATACTACTCAGCAGTCAAAAACAACAAAACCCGGTCATTTGCAACAAGATGGAGGAATCTGGAAAACATTATGCTGAGTGAATTAAGCCAATCTCAAAGGGACAAATATCACATGTTCTCCCTGATCGGCAACAACTGAGTACCAAAGGGGAAACCTGTTGAAGTGAAATGGACACTATGAGAAACAGTGACTTGATCAGCTCTTGTCCTGACTGTTGATGTACAGTGTAATACTTAATCCATTTTAGTATTTTTTCTTTTTGTTCTAGTACTATTGGTTGAACTCTGTAATTAACACACAATTATTCTTAGATCACTTTTCAGGTAAAATTTAAACACCTGTTAAATATAAGAGTGGGAATAAGAGAGGGAGGAGATGTACAATTTGGGACATGCTCAAGCTGACTTGCCCCAAATGGTGGAGTTAGAATGGTGCCAGGGGATTCCAATACAATCCCATCAAGGTGGCATGTACCAGTGCCATCTCACTAGTCCAAGTGATCAATTTCAGTTCACAATTGATCACACTGATAGGTCTAAGAGTCAAAGGGATCACACAAACAAGACTAGTGTCTGCTAATACTAACTGATATAATCAAAAAGGGAGAGAACGATCCATCATGGGAAGTGGGATACACAGCAGACTCATAGAATGGCAGATGTCCTACATAGCACTCTGGCCTTAGAATCAGCCCTTAGGCATTCGGATCTGGCTGAAGAGCCCATGAGAGTATTTTAGGCATGGAAAGCCAAGACACTCTGGGGAAAAAAATAAAAAGACCTAAATGAAAGATCTCTGAGTGAGATCCCAGTGGAAAGAACGGGGCCATCAAAGAGGGAGGTACCCTTCTCTGAAGGGAGGAGAGAACTTCCACTTTGACTATGACCCTGTCAGAATAAGATTGAAGTTGGCGAACTCAAAAGGCTTCCATAGCCTTGGCAACTCATGACTAGAGCCTAGGGAGATTACTGACGCCATAAATAAGAGTGTCAAATTAAGTCAACAGGAGTCACTGTGTACTTACTTCTCATGTGGGATCTGTCCTTAATGTGTTGTCCAATGTGAAGTAATGCTATAACTGGTACTGAAACAGTATTTTATACTTTGTGTTTCTGTATGGGTGCAAACTGATAATCTTTACTTAATATATACTAAACTGATCTTCTGTATATAAAGATAATTGAAAATGAATCTTGATGTGAATGGAATGGGAGAGGGAGCGGGAGATGGGAGGGGTGCGAGTGGGAGGGAAATCCATAAACTGTACTTTGGAAATTTATGTCTTTTTTTACTTAGTAAATATAATCAAGATAGTGTGATGCTGGAATAAAATTATACATGTAGATCAATGGTACGGAATAAAGAGCTCAGAAATAAAAAAATTTTTTTTCCTTTTTCTTTTATTAACTTATTTGAGAGGCAGAGTTTCAGGGAGATATCTTCAATCCATTGTCAAATGGCCACAACTCTTAGGGCAGGGCTGAGCCTAAGCCAGGAGTCCAGAGCTTCCAAGTTTTCCATGTGGGCTCAGGTGGCCAAGGACTTGGGCCATCCTTCCCTGCTTTCCCAGGCACATTAGTAGGGAGCTGGATTGGAAGTGGAACAGCTGGGGCTCAAACCAGTACCCACATGGGATTCTAGCAGCTTAAGCTGCTGTGCCACAGCGCCGGCCCCAACACAGCTAACGTTTAACTTGAACCTCCCAGGGAGGGCCCTAGAAAATAACATTAGTCTAATAAATGCACCATCTTTGCAGTGCTATAGTGGTTATTAATTGTACTTGGCACTATTCTCCTAGAGCAGTTACATTAACACAAGCTACCTAATCTGAGGGTGAGAGGATCCTAACATGGCAAAAGCTGAGCAGCACTTAATGGACCAGCAAAAAGGTGATTGCGGTGACTCTTAAAAGGAAGTTGGCGGCCGGTGCCGCGGCTCACTAGGCTAATCCTCTGCCTTGCGGCACCGGCACACTGGGTTCTAGTCCAGGTCGGGGCGCCGGATTCTGTCCCGGTTGCCCCTCTTCTAGGCCAGCTCTGCTGTGGCCCGGGAAGGCAGTGGAGGATGGCCCAAGTGCTTGGGCCCTGTACCCCATGGGAGGCCAGGATAAGTACCTGGCTCCTGCCATCGGATCGGCGCGGTGCACCGGCTGCGGCGGCCATTGGAGGGTGAACCAACGGCAAAGGAAGACCTTTCTCTCTGTTTCTCTCTCTCACTGTCCACTCTGCCTGTCAAAAAAATAAAAAATAAAAAAAGGGTGGGGGGAAGTAGGCCTGATGTTGAATGGCCTGATCTCAGGTTGGCCTGGAAGTTCTTAGACTGAAAAAATGAAGAGCCTGAGGTTTTTACCCTGTTGGCAAATTAGTTTACTCCCCTAATGCCTACAATAGTCAGGGCTAGGCCAATCTGAAGCCAGAAGCTGGGAACTAAATCCAGGCCTCCCATATGTGTGGCTGGGTTGCAACTACTTGAACCATCACCTACCACCTCCCAGGGTGGCTGGAATGGAGAGTGCAGCCATGACTCGAACCCAGGCCCTCTGATGGAATGTGGGTGTCCTATGCTGCATGTTAACCACTATGCCAGATGCCCATACCCAAACAATTGTTTTGAATGAATGCTAATTGGCAAATAGTTCTGAAAAATGATTACTGATCATATGAGTCAGTAAATATTCCAGTTGTAAACATAGTAAACTGGATGATTTGAGAGAAGCTTAATAGAGAGATCATTTACAAAGGCAAGTCAAAGACTTTGGAAATCTTTTGGGATGGTGCAGTTAGGAGGCCCGATACAGATGCTGTGCTGTTGGGCCATGTGAAAAAACTGACGACCTGTGCAGGGATACGCACACAGAAGACCCAGCCAGCATTCTGCCTCACTCTCCTCTCTTCTGATCTCTCATTCGTGACCAGCTACTGGTCCAACCAATGGAAGCCTGTTGCTGTAGTCCAAACTGATTTCCCTCTCAGGGGCAGAGCAGGACAGAGAAAGGAGGAGGATGGATTTGGTGCAATGAATGGAAAGAAACCCAGCACAACATAATGAATTGAAATACTAAAAATAATCCTTTTACTTAAAGTACTCTGACTCCTGATGCTTCTGTCATTGACTTTTTTTTTGAGGGAATGAGTAGGAAATTTGATGTTGGACAGAAATGTGCCTACATTTATATTGTACAGTATTATGAAACATTAATGATTTACATTTGACTTGCCAGTGTCTTGAAATTGGCTGATTCCATAAATCATCACTCTTCAATGCTCAGAATATGATCCATTGTGAATTTTTGAGTAAGCCCTCTTTTTCATATAACCAGTGAATTGGTCTGCTACAGACTTGACCCAATTATTTCAGCCATCTTCATGTTTGATTCCCATCACTGTGAGTTGAATGAACTGTGTGGCCATCGGCATTGATTACAGAGGGACTTAGAACAATAGGATCTGCTGTGCTGTAACTTGGTCATACTGTACAGAAACATCCTTAGTTAAAAGTCATTGAGGGAAAGATGCTGACCCATCCAAATTCTTTTCCACTTGAGATTCAGCTACATAGTCACCAGCATTTTTTAAAAAAATGTAATGCAATAGGACAAGTGTCCTGAGATAAGTGCCCCGTGTCTTTGGAAAGAGCAAATGGGTGACAATATCCAGATCTGAAGTTGACAGCAATTGTGAGCTGAACACACTGGTCATCTGCAGTAGTCCAGAACTATGCCACAAGCATTTTCTTTTTCTGAAAGATGTGAATCGAGGCAGATGAGAATACAGTTTGAATCTTGAAGACTAGTATAAGATCATTAATTTTTATTGGAGAGGCAGAGCCAGAGAAGTACAGACAAAACTCCCATCTGCTGGTTTATTCCTCAAATGCCTGCAATAGCCAAGAGCTTGGCCAGGCCAAAGGTTGGAGCTGGGAACCCAGTCGGGGTCTCCCAGTGATGTGGCAGGGCACCAAATGAACCATCACCACTTCCTCCGTGGGTCTACATTAGCAGGAAGCTGGAGTCGGGTGCAGAGCTGGATATTGAACCCAAACACTCCAATATGGGACATGTTAAACTCTAGATCACTCAATTAGGAAGACTGGGAATCTGAAACCCCCAGGTTAGTAAACTTTCGCACAGAAGTAATGAAGTTTAGTGGCCCAGTTTTCTTTACGATCCTAGTTAATCCCTAATATCTCTCTTTGAGCTGTTGTACATTATCATGTCTATATCGTTACCATATTTATCCATGGCCTTCGAGATTTAACTTCAAGAGGAGATTGCAGTTTTGAAAATTGATTTACTTTAATTTTGCAGATTTTGTGTACTCACATATATATAAATCTCAATCTCATATCTAACAGTTTTATTTTTTTCCCCAAATACAGTTTGGGCTAGATACTTTCTTGTAGAAGCCTCTTGGTAGGAATCAATTTATAATGTCTATTATGCTTTATATAATGTAATCAATCAGATATATTATGAGGTATACCTAATCCAGTTGACTACTGATTGACATAGACATTTTCAGTCTTAATAGCTCCTTCTCTAAGTTAGAAATCTTGCAACAAATATGAGGGTATTTTGGAAAGCTTGTGAAAAATGTGTTCTGAAGGAATGAGTATGGGTTCCGAAGTTTTTCACCAAAATAACTTTATTTTTTTCCCCAAACGTTTTGAAGTAACCTCATACTTGGAACCTGCTGTATTGATCAGGGCTGTACTTATCACTGAGGTTACACTGGAGCACTTGACTTCCTGCTTCCGCACCCTCACCAAGGCCAACCCCTTGCTGGAAACGAGCGACCCTCTTTTTCTTGCCCATTCAAGTCCTGTGTGACTCTTCTCTTCCCATATTGCTTATTCTCACCTATTTTAATATTGAGAAGATATAACGGATTTTTTCCCTGGATGAGCCCAGCCTCAAGGTAACTGAGCAGGGAGAGGCCTGAGTTCTAGTCCTAGCTGAAACCAATACCCACGAGCAAAAATGAAGTTAGTTTCCTGGCATAGCAAAGCCGAATCCTCTGAATCAGTTGAGTGATTCCTGCCTATCTCAGCCTCTGTAAATGGACAAGGTGGCAGACAATTCATGTCTTCCTCCCGGAGCATGTCCATGGTGTATCTAGCTGTGGCCTTTGCAAGAACTGAGCAGTGAGGTTACAGGGCACTGCATGCCTTGTGTTCGCCTGGTACTGATTCCTTGAGCCTACAGTGTGTGACACAAATTCCTCATTGTTCCTCAGGATTCCCAAGGCATTTATTGATGCGTTTATTAATGTTTTGTGTACCTTTGTAGGCAGGGACCAGACTCTTACTTCTTCTAGGAATCTAACGCAGTCCCCATCAGTCAAGAAGCACTGAAGAAATGACAGGATGCAGGACTAAAGGGTTCACTACACCTAGGTGTTCTGGTCATAAGTTAATTCATCCTGTAGATCTCACATACCTTTTTCCCAGGCTCTGTGCCCTTGTCCACTTGCTGTTACATGCATTAGGCATTATGCCCAACTCGGTATTAAATGAATGAATGATTAAAGAAAGAAATTAGATAAAATCTAGTCTTTCAGCTCCTACCTCCTACATGCAATTTTTCCTCTTCCAGGCTTTGGTGATTACTCTGTAGTTGGCACCATTCAATTAAAGGTGAGAGCACTTTGAATGACAGCTTATATTCCATCGCAACCAAGTTCTAAAAGACTAGGATTTGTTTTACACACTTGTTTGTATCCATTTATGCCTGTGACGGTGTCATAGCATACTCAAACTATATTAGTTGTCAATGAAATTCGGGGAGGAAAATAAACAACAAACCTCCCAGCTATTGCTGTTTTGCTTTGGCCCTTCTTTCTGGTAGAAGATTCTGAGGATAAAGTGGTATCAATAACAATTTACACGATTACATCAAACATGGGTTTTAGCTGTGACTATGCTATTTGAGTTCTACAGCACATTAGGGCAACTGTAATTCACAATAATGTATCATAAACTGCATAACGAAGGGCATCGTGGGGCTAGTGGGCTCCAAACATAAGAAATGAGGAAATGGAAATGCTTATTGCCTGATTTGATCAGCTTTCATAAAAATACAGATTTCTACATGTTCAACAGAAATTCAAACTTTAAAATTTACATTCACTTATTTGAAAGGATGAGAGAGAAAGAATATGAATATGAGCTACGTTCTATTGGCTCGATCCCCAAATTCCTCCAATATCCAGTGTTGGGCCAGACTGAAGCCAGCATCTGGGATCTCCATCTGGTTTTCCCCATGGGTGGTAGGGACCTAAGTACTGAAACCATCATCTCCCAGGTTGCTCATTAGCAGGACATTGGGACCAGAAGCAGAGCCAGAGCTGAAATCTAGGTACTTGAGTATGGGATGTGGTCATCCCACCTGGCATCTTATTCACAGTAGCAAGTGCCTACCCCTACACAACAACTGCAAAACATGAAAATGCTTGAGATTAGAGACCCTTATACTTGTAAGAAAAAACAATTTATACAAGATAAGGAATGCTAAGTGTTTAGTGAAGATCACTGATACTTAGAGGTTAGCTTTACCAACAAAGTGTTTGAGGATGAATTTTTATTACTATAAGAAATTAATCGAAAGTAGCTTTAACTATATCTGCTCAGTGGATGGTAAGGGTGCAGATGCAGTATAGAATAGGGAAAGGAGCACGGGCAAGAACCAGGCTTTTGCAGCTGTGTAGACAGGTGGTCATTTTGTCTCTGCTACCTGTGCAGTGTGAAAGGGCACAGTACAGTCTGGCATGCTAAGTTCTGTTGAAATACGGTACAAAGGAAAAGCCCAACTCATGATGATGGTCAAACGGAGCTGTTGGAACTCCTTGGAACTCTGGCAACCACTGGTGTAATATTGAAGCACTCTATGGGGTCAGGCCAGTCTTACAACTTGCTGGCTTGGCATTGTAGGTGCAATTTTTTGAGCATTAATTTCCATACCTGTAAAATGGGAATAATAACAACATCAGAGAGGGCTGAGGTAAGCATTTGATGGGATAATGCATGCAGAACTCTTAGCATAGACACTACTATGTTCTAAGCACTGAGACGTAGACCTTGCCCCCTATAGTAGACACCTATGAGCTGCTTTGCTCACACTCTCCTAACTTCTGAAGATTGCTCCTCCCTTCCCCATCCATATGGCACAGCAGGATCAATCATAGTTACCACGAAGCCCAATGTTCCCTCCTCCGGATTTCCTGGACCGTGCACCAAGAGGCACAGTGGGGAGTCTCTGTGCGGTTGGCACATCTGAAGAAGTGGGAAGATGGGATACTTGGTGCTCGCCAGCAGTTAGGTTTCCTGTGGTGGAGTGAGCCAGAGTCCCGGGAGGCAGTTAAAGAGCACGTGAGTTTAGAGCAGCAGGAAAAGGAGACACCTGGAGGGCTCGGTTGGTGTCTGAGCTCCTGTTTGAGTGCTGAGACCCAGTCTTTCTTTGAGAAATGCCAGGACCTTTAAATTGCCCTCTTCCTCCAGCTGGATTATGCTCTGGCAGCCCTGGTTATGCTGGGAGTTAGGGTCCCTGTGTGGTTCTGGGTTAGAACTGGCCATAGAGCAACTTTGGGGGCAGAAGGGATGCAAAGACCATTATTCTCAATGTTAAATTGATCAGCCAGGTGGACAAAGAGGTTGCTGTGGGTACCCCCTTGACTTGTTCTCTATACCATTTCCACTTCATCTCAAAGCCTGCCAGATCTGATTACCCAAAACATCCTGCTCCCTCCTCCTCCCTAACCTTGCCCTTGACTGCAGATCCACAGTGCTGGTAGCCATACATAGGGGGCATGTTTCTTCCCATAGGCATCTCCTGGGCTCCCCTCTCACAGTCACTGGGGATGGTTGGCACCTCCTGTTTCTCTGAGCTCCAGCTGACTCATTGGACCAGGACTAGCAGAAGATTCTTTAGCAGATCCTCCGGCTTACGCTTCCTTGGCTGTTGCTAAGTGTGTGCAAGCCTAATTTCTCTAATCTCTGTTCCTCGAATATTCTAAGTAGCTCTGCTGCTCTGCTTGAATCTGGACTGCTCCAGCTAGTTGTTTCTTTGAAAATGTGCAATGATAGTAATATTTTAATTTTTAGATATTTTACTATCTTTAAACAAGAGGACATCTAATAAAGGAAAATATGCAGTCAACACTTTGGAAAGGAAAATGTTTTTAGAGAAGATTAAGTTTTCTTCCACTTTTAATTTTTTTACCTTTTCTAAAGAAACCATTTATTTAATGAATACAAATTTCATAAGTACAAGTTTAGGAATATAGTGACTCTTCCCATCATACTCGCCCTTCCACCCACACTCCCACCCTACCTCCTCCTCCCTTTTCCATTGCCATTCCCATTCTCCATTTTTCTTCTTGACAGGCAGAGTTAGACAGAGAAAGGTCTTCCTTTCCACTGGTTCACCCCACAAATGGCCGCTACGGCCGGCGCACTGCGCCGTTCCAAAGCCAGGAGCCAGGTGCTTCCTCCTGGTCTCCCATGCGGGTGCAGAGCCCAAGCACTTGGGCCAGCCTTCACTGCCCTCCTGGGCCACAGCAGAGAGCTTGCCTGGAAGAGGAGCAACCAGGACAGAATCCGGCGCCCCGACTGGGACTAGAACCCGGGGTGCCGACGCCGCAGGTGGAAGATTAGCCAAGTGAGTCACGGCGCCGGCCCCCATTCTCCATTGAGAACAGTATATTTATTTATTTTTCTTGACAGTTAAGACAAGGGTTGTTCAAGTCATGGCTTCTCAAAGTGTCAATTTCACTTCTACAGTTTTCATTTTACATGCTGTATTAGATTAGTTATCACAGATCAGGGAGAACATATGGTATTTGTCCCTTTGGGACTAGCTTATTTCACTAAGTATGATGTTTTCAAGATTAATCCATTTTGTTGCAAATGAATGGATTTCATTTTTTTTTTTACTGCTTTGTAGTATCCCATAGACGACATATCTCATAATTTCTTTATCCAGTCTGCAGTAGATGGGCATTTAGGTTGTTTCCATGTCTTAGCTATTATGAATTGAGCTGCAATAAACATGGGGGTGCAGGTAACTCTTTGGTTTACTGATTTTATTTCCTTTGGGTAAATTCCCAGGAGTGGGATGGCTGGGTCATATGGTAGGTCTATATTCCGATTTCTGACTTATCTCCAAACTGACTTCCATTGTGGTTTTACCAGTTGACATTCCCACAAATAGTGGATTAGGGTACATTTTCCCCAGCACTTGTCTGCTGATTTCTGTATGAAAACCATTCTAATTGGGGTAAGGTGAAACCTCATTGTGGATTTGATTTGTATTTCCCTGATGGCCAGTGATCCTGAATATTTTTTCATGTGTCTGTTGGCCATTTGGATTTCCTCTTTTGAAAAATGTCTACTTAGGCCCTTGGCCCATCTCTTAAAGTGGGTTGTTTGTTTCGTTGTTGTGGAGTTTCTTGATCTCTTTGTAGATTCTGGTTATTAAACCTTTACCAGTTGCATAATTTGCAAATATTTTCTCCCATTTTTGTTGGTTGCCTCTTCACATTCCTGACTATTTCTTTGGTAGTACAGAAATTTCTCAATTTGATGTAATCCCAGTTAATTTTGGCTTTGACTGCCTGTGTCTCTGGGGTCTTTTCCAGGAAGTCTGCCTGTGCCTATATCTTGCAGGGTTTTGCTGATGTTCTCTAATAATTTGATGGTATCAGGTTGGAGATTTAGATCTTTAATCCATGTTGAGTGGATTTTTGTGTAAGGTGTAAGGTAGAGGTCTTGCTTCATGCTTCTGCATGGGGGAAATCCAGTTTTCTCAGCACTATTTGTTGAATAGACTGTTCATGCTCCAGAAATTGGTTTTAGCTCCTTGACCAAATATAAGTTGGTTGTGGATGTTTGGATTGATTTCTGGTGTTTCTATTCTGTTCCATTGGTCTATACATCTGTTTATGTACCAGTACCATGCTGTGTGTTTTTTTTCTATTTTATTTGACAGGTAGAGTTATAGACAGAGAGAGAGGTCTTAACTTCTGTTGGTTCACTCCTCAAATGGCCACAATGGCCGGAACTGCGCTGATTTGAAGCCAGGAGCCAGGTGCTTCTTCCTGGACTCCCACGTGGGTGCAGGGGCCCAAGGACTTGGGCCATCCTCCACTGCCTTCCCGGGCCACAGCGGAGAGCTGGACTGGAAGAGGAGCAACTGGGACTAGAATTGGTTCCCATATGGGGTGCCAGCACCGCAGGCAGAGGATTAACCAAGTGAGCCACAGTGCTGGCCCCAATGCTGCTTTGATTATAACTGCCCTGTAGTATGTCTTGAAATCTGGTATTATGATGCCTCCAGCTTGGTTTTTATTGTCCAAGATTGCTTTAGCTATTGGAGGTCTCCTGTGCCTCATATGATTTTCAGCATCATTTTTTCCAGATCTGAGAAGAATGTCTTTGGTATTTTGGTATTGCATTGAATCTATAAATCGCTTTTGGAAGAATGGTCATTTTGATATTGATCCTTCTAATCCATGAACATGGAAGATTTAGCCATTTTCTGGTATCCTTTTCTATTTCTTTAAGGTCTTGTAGTTATAATCGTACAGATCTTAGATATCCTTGGGTAAGTTTATTCTAAGGTATTTGTTTTTGTAGCTATTGTGAATGGGATTGATCTTAGAAGTTCTATTTCAGCCGTGGCATTGTCTGTGTATACAAAGGCTGTTGTATTTTTGTGTATTGATTTTATATCCTGCTATTTTACCAAATTCTTTGAATTCCAATAGTTGGAGAGGGCCTTTATTTCTGATTGAATTTCTGTCTTGGTTATGGGTCTGTTTCGATTTTTGATGTCTTCATGGCTCAATTTAGGTAGGCTGTATGCGTCCAGGAATCTACCCATTTCTTCTAGGTCCCAATTTGTTGGTGTATGACTCTTTGTAGTAATTTCTGATGATTCTTTTTATTTCTTTGGTGTCTGTTGTTACATTTCCTTTTTGATCTCTAATTTTATTTACTTGGGTTTTCTCTCCTTTTTTTGGTTAGTTGGAACAATGGTGTGTCAATACTGTTTTTTTTTTTTTCAAAAAACCAGCTCTTTGTTTTTGCTGATCTTTTTGTATTTTTTTTGTATTCAATTTTGTTGACTTCTTATTTTAACTATTTTCTCCTACTAGTTATGGGTTTGGTTTGCTGTTTTGCTAGATCATTTAGATGTATTGATATCTCATTTATTTTGTGCCTTTCCAATTTCTTGATGTAGGCACCTATTGCTATAAATTTTCCTGTTAACACTGCTCTTGCTGTACCCCATAATTTTGATATGTTGTTTTGTCATCTTCACTTGTTTCCAGAAATTTTTTGCTTTCTCTTTAGATTTTTTTTCTATGATCCAGTGCTCATTCAGGAGCATGTTGTTTATTCTCCATGTGTTTGCATATGTTCTAGGGATTCCTGAGTTGCTGATTTCCAGCTTCACTCCATTGTGATCTGAGAAGATATGTGGTATGATTTATATACACACACACACACACACACACACACACATATATATATATGTTATTTGCTGAGACTTGCTTTATGGCCTAGTATGTGGTCAATCCTAGAGAAAGTTCCATGCATTGCTGAGAAGAATGTGCACTTTGCAAGTGTAGGATGAAAAGTTCTGTAGATAGCTGTTAGGTCCATCTGGTGTACAGGGCCATCAATTCTGCTGTTTCCTTGTTGATTTTCTGTCTGGTTTGTGGGGAGCAACTCGGACTAGACTAAGTTACTGGAATTAAGACTTATTCTATGCATCTGCTTTCCCACAATATGGCGCTGAGAAGGGAAACAGCTTCTACACAGCTGCCTCCAGTTCAACCAATAAACTGTAGGACCTGCTCCTGATTGGAGGAGAGCAGCGTACTCGGCGTGTGGGTAGCAGAGTTGGGATTGGTGGAAGAGGACTATAAAGGAGGAGAGAGACAACATGCACCAGGAACATCTAAGGGGAACATCTAGCTGAAGGAACACCTGTGCAGCCCCCGAGAGAGCCGGCCGGCGGTGTGCCGCTCCCCCGCGGAAGTGGGGAAAAGTGGCAGGGGGAACCGCCCTTCCACGGAGGTGGAAGGGACAGTAGCCAACCCGGGAAGAACCAGCAGCAAACCCGGGGAGGGCCGAGCAGACAAAAGAACAGCGCAGGGTCCTGTGTCGTTCCTCCACGAAGAGGGGGAGCGACATGGTTGACCTGTCCATTGCTGAAAGTGGGGTATTGAAGTTCCCCAATGCTATTAAAGTCTGTCTCTTTTTACACCCCTTAATATTCCTTTTAAATAGCCAGGTGCTCTATAATTAGGTATATATATATATATATATATATATATAATAGTTAAGTTTTTCTGTTGAATTGATCCCTTAATCATTACATAGCGCTCTTCTTTTTCTCTAACAGTTTTTGTGTTAAAGTCTATTTTGACTGATATTAGGATGGCTACACCAGCTCTTTTTTGGTTTCTATTGGCATGGAATATCTTTTTCCATCCTTTCACTTTCATTCTGCTTGCATCTTTGTTGGTGAGACATGTTTCTTGTAGGCAGCAAATGGGTTTTGTTTTTATAATCCATTCAGCCAGTCTGTGTCTTTTAACTGGAGAGTTGAGACCATTAACATTCAATGTGACTATTGATAAGTAGTGACTTTGCCCTGCCATTTTTCCAAAGATATTTCTAATATATGCTTTGAACTTCCTGTGATCTTTTAGTGGGAGATTTTCTTCCTTTACCTTCTTTCGTATTGATGGCTGTGTTTCTATGTTTCTATGTGTAACACATCTTTAAACATCTTTTGCAGGGCTGGACGAGTGGTGACAAATTCTTTGAATTTCTCTTTGCTATGAAAGGTCTTTATTTTACCTTCATTCACAAATGAGAGCTTTGCAAGATATAATATTCTGGGCTGGCAGTTTTTCTCTCTTAGTACCTGGGCTATGTCTTGCCATTCCCTCCCTCTTCTGATGAGAAGTCAGCTCTGAGTCTAATTGGAGATTCTCTGAGAGTAATCTGACATTTCTCTCTTGCACATTTTAGGATCTTTATGTTTCACTGTGGTGAGTCTGATTACAATGTATCATGGTGAGGATCTCTTTTGGTCATGTTTATTGGGGGTTCTATGTGCTTCCTGTACTTGTATGTCTCTGTCCTTCTCAAAACCTGGGAAGTTTTCTGCTAGTATCTCACTAAAAAGGCCTTCTAATCCTTTCTCTCTCTCCATGCCTTCAGGAACTCCCAGAACCCGAATGTTGAATTCCTCATTTCATTTTGATTCCTTTTCAATATCTCAAGTTCATAGGAAAAATTCTTTCATGTCCTGTATGGATTTCAGTAGTTCGTGCATTTGGTTCTGATTAACTCTATGTAATCTTATGATCAATTTTTAAAATTTGATTTCTTGCATTTCTGACATGTCATCTTTATAGTCTAACATTGAAGTGTTGTGTTCTCTTGGGGGCATCATGTTGTTTTCCTTATTCTTTTTTTTTTTTTTTTTAATTTCACAGGTAGTTATAGACAGAGACAGAGAAAGGTCTTCCTTCCATTGGTTCACTCCCCAAATGTCTGCTACAGCTGGTGCTGTGCTGATTCGAAGCCAGGAGCCAGGTGCTTCTTCCTGGTCTCCCATGCAGGTGCAGGGCCCAAGCACTTGGGCCATTCTTCACTGACCTACCGGGCCACAGCAGAGAGCTGGACTGGAAGAGGAGCAACTGGGACTAGAACCTGGTGCCTATATGAGATGCTGGTGCCGCAGGCGGAGGATTAACCAAGTGAGCCACACGATGGTCTGCCTTCCTTATTCTTGTTTCTTGAATTGGTGCGTTTGTTTTTTGGCATTTTTGGAGATATTAGTTTTTTTTCCCCTGTGGTGGCTGTTATCTTTGTACTATTTCTCTGTAGATAAGTGGAATTCTGCTTTCAATGAATATCTAGAGGCTCATAGTAGGTGTGGCCAGGGAGCTCTGTTCAGTTTTCCAGGGTCAATGTCTAAGGTGACACAGTCAGGTTTGGCATGGTAAATCTCTTTCTCTTTTCTTTTTTTAATTATATTTTTATTTATTTGAAAGACAGTTACATATAGAGGTAGAGACAGAGAGAGAAGTCTTTGATCTGCTGGTTCACTCCCCAGATGGCTGCAATGGTCGGAGGTGCACCAATCCAAAGGCAGGAGCCAGGATCTTCTTCCGGGTCTCCCTCGTGGGTGCAGGGGCCCAAGGACTTGGGCCATATTCTGCTTTCCCAGGCCATAGCAGAGGGATGGATCAGAAGAGGAGCAGCCGGGTCTAGAACCGGCACCCAGCTGGGATGCCAACACGCCAGGGCGTTAACCTGCTGTGCCACAGTACCAGCCCCTATTTTTTTTTCTTCTATCAGAAGGGAAGTTTATTCTGCTCATCTGAGCTCCTCTCCTCAAAGGAGACCAGTGCCTGAGCACTAGCCCCAGTGGGTGTAATATTCGTCCGCTCTGCCCCAAGGACCACAGAAATGATCTGTGCAGTTCTCAGTGTAAATTCAGATTCTCCAGCAATGTCCCTAGCCAGGTAACCAGGAAGCCGTCAGCATGTGGAGTTTCCCACGCTGATTGTCTAAAGTCCCAGCCACATATGAGTCCTCGCACACAGATTCGTTTTTTTCAGTCCTGCCTGGCACACAAGCTTCCCACAGTCGTGAGCTCCGAGCCCCCTTTTATTTCTCCCCACCAGAGTCAGGAATTCTCCCCATCAGAGTCAGGAGTCTCCATTCGGTTGGTTGCTGGGGGTGGACATGAGCTGGCCCAGCTGTTACATATGTCCAAAATGGTGCCCGCTCTATGGGTTTGTTACAGGACACCATTGTAAAGTGATTGAGGAGAGAGAAATATTTCCCTCCTTTTTATTCTTTTTTCTACTCTAGTTTGGCAGGTATACTATTCTGTCATGGGGCTCCAAGCTAGGTTCCCTCTAGGCTGTTCCTGTAGCTTAGTGCTAGTGGCTTGGGCTGCTGCAATCTGGTCTCGCCTGACTTTTCAATGCTGGTGCATAGGTTCTCAGCTGCTGGAGACCTGAATTGTAGGCATCCACTCCCTCCACATAGGTCTAGCATGTCCCTTTAATTTGCATAGAGTTTCCTCTGCCAATTTTCTAACTCTTCCCTGAGACTGTACTCTCTACTTTTTTAAAACTGCCTTCTCCTAGACTAGAGCAGTAGGCTCCTTCCCTACTCCACCATTTTGGAACTCTGACAGAAGCCTCCTTTTTTTAAATTTTTTTTTATTTATTTGAAAGAGTTACAGAGAGAGGTAGAGACAGAGTGAGAGGTCTTCAATCTGCCGGTTCACTCCCCAGATGGCTGCAACAGCCGGAGTTGTGCTAATCTGAAGCCAGGAGCTTTTTCTGGATCTCCCACGTGGGTGCAGGGGCCCAAGGACTTGGGCCATCTTGTACTGCTTTCCCAGGCCATAGCAGAGAGCTGGATTGGAAGAGGAGCAACCGGGACTAGAACCAGCACCCATATGGGATACCGGCGCTTCAGGCCAGGGCATAGACTCTGCGCCACAGTGCCAGTCCCCAGAAGCCTCTTTTGCCAAAGGAGGCCCATCCAACTTCAGGGGTTCCAGGTTTCCAACTTCATTGGAATCTGTCTGCATATCTTTATTCCAGTTTTCTAAGGGTCTTGTTTTGGGCCAGGTAAAATATCTGTTCTGCGATTAAGGACAAGCTCTTGCATCTGGCTTGGGTCTGTTTTCTATTCCTGGATAACAAATTACCAGAAAATTATAGGCTTAAGACAACTCAAGTAGATTATGTCACGTTTTCTGCAGGTCTGATGTGTAGTTGTGGCATGGATGGATTCTTTGCTAATATCTTCATGGAGCTTCAGTCAAGGTATTGGCCAGGACTGTGGTTGCCATCTGGGCTTGGCTGTTGGCTGCTATCTCCTTTTTGGAAGTTTTTTGTTTCTTTTGGAATCATCCTCTATTAGTGGGCAGGCTCAGGATGGTGAGCTGCTAGAGTAACCTTTTAAAAGCTCTTTAAGTTAAATGCAAATAACTTGAGCAGGAGGCAGAGCAAGGGGGAAGGGAAACATGGATGTGGTGGCCAAGGAAGGAAGAGCCCTGACAGTGACTTTTTAAAAAGATTGGAATTTTGGTATGTGCAGGACATATTTTGTTGAAAAGCTAGTAAAATTTTATAGACCTTTTCTTTTGGTAGCAAATAATTGAATTCAATTTTATTTCCTTAAAGAAAATAATTTGTAGTTGGAAGCTTCAGTTGGCTTCAGATATTGTTGGACCCAAGAGTTCCTATAATTTTTATAGGATTCTTTTTTTTTTTAAAGATTTATTTATTTTAAAGGCACAGTTACAGAAAGAGAAGAGAGTCTTCCATCTCCTAGTTCACTCCCCAAATGGCCCAAACAGCTAGGGGTGGGCCAGGCCAAAGCCAGGAGCCAGGAACTTCTTCCAGGTCTCCCATGCAGGTGCTAGGACCCAAGGACTTGGGCCTTAATCCACTGCTTTTCCAGGCACATTAGTAGGGAGCTGGATCGGAAGTGGAGCAGCCAGGATTTGAACTGGTACCCATAGGGGATGCTGGCATTGCAGGAGGCGGCTTTACCCATTATGCCACTGTGCTGGCCCTGTACTCTTATTTCAGCCAGGCTCTCCCCGACTTCTCATCCCAGGTTTCATTTCAAGCCCTAACTTGTACTGTGGATCCTAATTGTAGCAGAAGAAACTGCTTCCTGCTTTCTCAAGAATAATTTACAGCTCACGACTGGCTTGGTTTTAGCCACCTTCTTCTTCTTGGACCACTGCATCGTGCAGGTGGCATGGGGTGGTTCAACTGGCCAGGTCTGGGCTACATGCCTTTTCATGAGCTGTACTGGGGCAGAGTGGTGGGGTAGGTTGACTAGACTGCATGGAACGAGACCTTTATAGGAAAGACAAGGGCTGTTTCCAGTGGGGGGTGGGGGAGAGGAAGGTGGGCAGGTAGAAGCAGATGTCCTCCAGGGGTAGACACCGTGGTCTTAGATGCTATGGAGTCCTGGAGTGGAGTTGGGAGTGGAGGGGAGATGGCGTCTCACCCTCAGGTGTTTGAAGTTACTTCTGCCCAGCACAGGGGACATATCCACACTCTCAATCATAAAATCAGAAAGCCTAATTTCACACAAACGATGATACCTAAGAGTTATTTTCTCAACTTTGTACAACCAACTTCCCAGTTTCTTGCTTGTGGTGCTGTTTCCCCCATTACCCTGGTACAGGACAGGAGGTTTCTTCTCTTTCCCTTGACTCCTCCGTGGCTCAGATCTGACGGCTCTTTCTTTGTGATTCAACCCACGCCTTCCTACTCATTAGGTCATTATAAGCAGAGGTGTAGACTGGCAGGAGCCTACTAACTGGTTTCTCTGCTTCCAGATGTGCTGCCCTCCACCTCCAAATGAACGTGATATCACCTTTTGATCCTAGCAGTTTTGGCTCTGTTGCTCTACATAAGCATTCGGGTGATCTCTGTTCTTACCTGGTGGTCCCAGCTCTCCTCTGCGTGGCCTGGTCCTCTTTTCCCTGTCTTGGGAAATCTGTTCCTGATCACAGGACACACACCCAGCCCTGCTTCTGCCCTGTGCACACCCCTTCTCCTCACCAGAACTCTTGCCCTGCCCTGTCCCTCACATTCGAACCCATCGGGGATTGCGGGCCGCTCACAGGGCCGTTAGCTTCCTCGCACTGCCCATCTGTTCTTCCCCTTTGAGTTCTTGCAGGAGAGAAGGCTCCCAGGCAGAGGAAATCGGGGAGGGTTGTGAGATTTAGCCAATAAAAATGCAAAATACAGGTTGGTGTTGTGGCGTAGTGGGTCAGGCTGCTGCCTGTGATGCCCGAATCCCAGCTGTGCTACCTTCCATCCAGCTCCCTGCAAATGCACCTGGGAAATCAGTGGATGATGACCTGAGTGCTTGGGCCTCTGCTACCTGATGTGGGAGATCAAATGGAGTTCTAGGCTCCTGGCTTTGGCCTGGCCTGGCCCCAGCCACTGTGGTCGTTAGGGGAGTGAAGCAACAGCTGGAGATCTGTCTCTATCTCCTTCTCTCTGTAACTCTACCTTTCAAATAAACAAAAATGCAGGATGCCTAATTGAGTCAAACTCAAATGAACAACAAATAATGCTTTTAGTGTATATGTCCTATATTGCTTGGAGCATCTTCTAGGGAGAATTATTGCACAGAACATTGCTGAAAAATCATTTATCTGAGGTCCAAATGGAACTGGATGTGTTTTATCTGACAACCCTAGTTCAGGGAGGGTTGGCTCAGAGGAATAGAGCAGAGCGGTGTCTACATTTATTGAGTTCCCAGATATAATTCTGGCTTGGGATTTATGGTTAGGATGCAGAATTAATAAGTCTTGGGACCCTGCTTTTACCTCTTGGAGTCGCGGTTAGATTTGAATGAGAGATCTTTATAGAACTGCTTTAAACATTGTACAGAAAGCCTAATTTCACACAAACGATGATACTTGTGCCACACAAGTAAATGATGCAGATTCTTCCCTTTTAAAACCTAAATCCCAGAACAGCATCTCGTATAGTAACCGCTTGATAAATATTAGCTAAGTCAAATTGAATTGTTATAGGCAAATGCTATTTGCGGATGAATGTCACAAGACTCAAGATTGTCTTAATACCTTCCTAGGTCCTCAACCTGTTATTTTTAAAGCCTGCCATCCCATCAGGCCATTCCTATTAAAGTGAATATGCCACATGTGTATGTGTTTGCTGTGAGGATTTTTGATGGAATTAAGAAATTTTAAATTTAGCTTCTGAAAAAGGTTTAGCTGTGAGTAACTCAAGAGGAGTTATAATTTCTTAATTTAGAGTAGTGAAAGGTCTATATATCTAGATGGGAAGCAGTCATTAACTTCAAATTGAAATTTGTCATTTTCTTATAAACAGAGACCACATATAAGATCAACATTAATATCTCCCCAGTATCCCAGTGGAAAGAACAGGTCTTCAAAGAGGGAGGTGCCTTTCTCTGAAGGGAGGAGAGAACCTCCACTTTGACTATGACCTTGTCTAAACAAGATAAGAGTCGGAGAACTCAAGGGGCTTCCATAGCCTTGGAAACTCATGACTGGTGCATAGGGAGATTATTGATGCCATAAACAGGAGTGTCAATTTGTAAAGTCAACAACAGGAGTCACTGTGCACTTACTCCTCATGTAGGATCTCTGTCCTTAATGTGCTGTACATTGAGGCTTAATGCTATAACGAGTACTCAAACAGTATATTTCACTTTGTGTTTCTATGGGGGTGCAAACGATTGAAATCTTTACTTAATGTACACTAAACTGATCTTCTGTAAAAAAAAAAAAAAAGAAAAAGAAATTATCAATTCCCAACTTGACAATAGGTCTGATCTGATTTCATCATCATTTAAAAAAAAATCATCTATTATTTTTCACTTTATGTTTCTGTGTGGGAACAAACTGTTGAAATCCTTACTTAAGGTATACTAAGCTGATCTTCTGTATATTAAGATAATCGAAAATGAATCTTGATGTGAATGGAAGGGGAGAGGGAGTGGGAAAGGGGAGGGTTGTGGGTGGGAGGGACGGTATGGGGGGGAAAGCCATTGTAACCCATGAGTCGTACTTTGGAAATTTATATTCATTAAATAAAAGATAAAAAAAAAATCTCCCCAGTAAAATCTCAAAGATCTGTTCATGCCACCTTACAGCAGTTATAGATGTCTCCAAATGTTTATGATCATTGGTACTTCGAGAATATAATAATTGTCTAGCTAGATCTTGTTACTTAATACATCAATAGGAGTAGGTGTGGCATGTTTGGTTAGGCTACTGCTTGGAATACCCAAATCTTACTTGGAGTGCCTGAAATTGAGTCTCAGTTGTTTCTAATCCAGCTTTCTGGATTAGATGGTTCAGGTACTTGGGTCCTTGCCACCCACATGGGAGACCTGGATGGCATTCATGGCTTTGGGAGGAGTGAATCAATTGGGTAGTAGATGTCTGTCTGTCTGTCTCTCTTCTGCCTTTCAAAGAAATAAAATTAGTAGAAAAATGCATTAATAAACAAGCACTACATGAGTGTTACAAATCAGCTTAAGGGCTTAAGTTTATTTATTTATTTATTTATTTTTTTGACAGGCAGAGTGGACAGTGAGAGAGAGAGACAGAGAGAAAGGTCTTCCTTTGCCGTTGGTTCACCCTCCAATGGCCGCCGCGGCCGGCGTGCTGCGGCCGGCGCACCGCGCTGATCTGATGGCAGGAGCCAGGTACTTCTCCTGGTCTCCCATGGGGTGCAGGGCCCAAGCACTTGGGCCATCCTCCACTGCACTCCCTGGCCACTGCAGAGAGCTGACCTGGAAGAGGGGCAACTGGGGCAGAATCCGGCGCCCCGACCAGGACTAGAACCCGGTGTGCCGGCGCTGCTAGGCGGAGGATTAGCCTAGTGAGCGGCGGTGCCAGCCAGGGCTTAAGTTTTTTTTAAAAGTTTTTATTTAAAAATAATTGGTTTTCTTTGTAATTATTAGAATATTTTGAAAGGGGTCTAGAAGCTTCCCTAGCTTTCCAAAGGGATCTATGGCAAAAAAGTGGTGAAGATCCCAGCTAGGGCACCTGGGGGTGAGGTCCTGGTGACGGTGGCCTGGGGTTTCTCCGCTGCTCTTTTCCAGAGTAGAGGGGACGTAGAAGGCTTGAGAGGGTGCAATTGCATGAAGAAGAGAAAATTCAAAATATGTCTACTTCTAAAAATTTTTCATTACTTAAATATTTTATTTGAAAAGCAGGGGTGGGGGGAGCGGAGAGAGAGAAATATCTTTTCTCAGAGGGTTCACTCCCCAAACAACTAAAAATGGGCCAGGCTGAAGCCAGGAGACAAGACCTCAATGTGGGTCTCCCACATGGGTGGCAGGAACCCAAGTACTCAAGCTACTGCTTCCCACATTCTTATCAGGAAACTGGAATCGGGGAAGGAGCCAGAACTTGAACCCAGGCACTCAGGTGTGGCATGTAGGCATCCAAGCCACATCCTAATTACTGCACCAAACGCCTGTCCCAGGAGGTCTCAATCTTACTGGAAGAGTTACTGGGTATACAGGCAAAGAGTTTAGAGTTAGTCCAATCTTGCCGTTGATATCCTTCTAATAGTCACATTTGTTCCTTGAGTCAGCAGATGCTTTCTGAAGGCACACCATGTTCCAGACTGTGGGTGCGAGCTTGGGAGCAGGCAGGTGTAAGGTTCAGTTCCTTCTGTCACTCACCAGCTGAGTGAACTTGAACAAGTTAGTTCATATCTTTAAGCCCCATTCATCTGTTAAAGTGGAGATACTGATTCTTAATTTGATAGAGTAGATAACAGGATTAGAGAAAATTTATAGAACATGGAATTAAGAGATTATTTTGATACAAACAGAAATTCATGTGTATAAAAGGCCTTCAAAAATTTGGAAAATTATTATGATAAAACTATGCATGGATCTCAAATTTATTTTACACCAAAGTAAACCTACATTTATTTTTCTTTTATTTAACTTTTATTTAATAAACATAAATTTCCAAAGTACAACTTTTGAATTATAGCAGCTTTCCCCCATAACCTCCCTCCCACCTGCAACCATCCCATCTCCCATCCTATTATTCATCAAGATTCATTTCCAATTATCTTTATATCCAGAAGATCAACTTAGTATATACTAAGTAAAGATTTCAACAGACTGCACCCACAAAGACACACAAAGTATAGAGTACTGTTTGAGTAGTAGTTTTACCATTAATTCTCATAGTATAACACATTAAGGGCAGAGGTCCTACATGGGGAGCAGGTGCACAGTGACTCCCATTGTTGATTTAATAATTGACACTCTAATTTATGATGTCAGTAATCACCTGGGTCTCTTGCCACGAGCTGCCAAGGCTATGGAAGCCTCTTGGGTTCACCAACTCTGATCTTATTTAGACAAGGCCATATTTAAAGTGGAAGTTCTCTTCTCCCTTCAGAGAAAGGCAAACCTACCTTTCAATTCCATTTTTTTCCAAGAACCATTTGAAGTACCCTCTTGGGTACACTTTGTATGTGTCACTTAAAAAAATAAAATGAGTAGATATAAAGCCCTATAAACACAAGCGATGACAATGGCTGTGAATCACCAGTTTGTGCCTGAAGTCTTACATTATGGTGCTGATAGTTGTGAAAGAAAAGCATATAAAATGGTCTGATTTCTCTTGGAGACTCATCAAAAATTACATTTCCTTCGTAAGGAAAAAAAACCATTTGATGAAAGTTCTTATTAGCTTGAATTTTAAGACTAGGGGAAAAAATATTAGGACAAATGTCCACTTTGTTTTTTTCTTTTGACTCCCCAAATGGCTGCTACGGCTGGAGCTGCGCCAATCCGAAGCCAGGAGCCAGGTGCTTCTTCCTGGTCTCCCACGCGGGTGCAACAGCCCATGTGCTTGCTTTTTACCCATGGAATGTAGAGAATCTTCCCAGACCTGGAAAACTGCTTGGCTTACTTTCCTTTGTCACTGGTTAAAGACTGTTTCCCTTTTTTTTTTTTTTAATTTCATGAATACAACTTCCATACGTACAACTTTAGGAATATAATGTTTTTGTCTTCCATACCTAACCTTCCTCCCCTACTCCCATCTCACCTCCTACTCCCTCTCCCATCCCATCCCATCCCATTTTTTTTTTTTTTGACAGGCAGAGTTAGACAGAGAGAGAGAGACAGGGAAAGTTCTTCCTTCCGTTGGTTCACCCCCTCAAATGGCTGCTTTGGCCGGTGTGCTGTGCTGATCCAAATCCAGGAGCCAGGTGCTTCCTCCTGCTCTCCCATGTGGGTGCAGGGCCCAAAGCACTTGGGCCATCCTCCACTGCCTTCCCGGGCCACAGCAGAGAGCTGGACTGGAAGAGGAACAACTGGGACAGAATCCGGCGCCCCAACCGGGACTAGAACCCGGGGTGCTGGTGCCGCAGGCAGAGGATTAGCCTAGTGAGCTGTGGTGCTGGTCTCCCATCCCATTCTTTAAGATTCATTTTTAATTATCTATATATACAGAAGACCAACTCTATGAGAAGTAAGGATTTCAACAGTTTACACACATACACACATATAATGTAAAAAGTACTATTAGAGAACAAGTTTGGCAGTTAATTCTCATAGTACAACTCATTAAGGACAGAGGTCCTACATGGGGAGCAAGTGCACAGTGACTCCTGTTGTTAACAATTGACACTCTTAAGACATCCTTAATCACCACATTGGTGAGAGGTATATTATATTGAAACATTTTTAAAGTTGTGTTTTTAATTATGATATTGAAAGATTCACCCTAAAGTTCTGTTCCCAGATAGTTTATTTTTTTTTTAGAATCAAACACAGGGCTTTCCTTTATTTTGGTTTTTAACTTGGACAGCTCACATCCTTAAACCATGGTTATAACTGCAACTACCACCAGGTTGCGCTGTAGTTCCACATTGGAAACAGACTGGTGGCTGAGCAAGGAATTCCCAAGGGCCTTAGTTACTATATTATTTCTGCTGCTTGAAGCAAAGAAGGGTGGAGACGAAAACTTAAAAGGAAAAAGAAAAGATTTTGCTGAAAACATAATTTCAAAACGACTGTGGTTTAAAAATTTGATTATCAACAAAAAAGATCTTATCTGTGAATACTGCTATTGTCCCTTTTAGAAAAACGGCTTTAAACTTAGTCCTGTTAAAAGTATTTTCTTAATTGGAAAAAAATTAAAACTCTGGAGGTTTCATTTCCTATATTCTCTGGTTAAAAGTTCCAAGACAAGGTAGATTTTATTTAAAAATCATAATGGTATCTTGGACAGAAATCAAGCTTTAGAAAATATAGAAACATTTCAACTTAACTCTTTCTTCCTGGCAAAGTGCTTTCTTTTCTCTTGTTTTTCCAAATGTCAATATTTATGAATCGGGGGTTGTGGGAAATGTTACCTAGAGCTGTGAGGGCCCGAGCCTGCCTTCCTGGCTCACTGGGGAGTTGGGTGTGAGTGCAGGGGGGCAGTGTTTGGTGGGAAGGACCCAGTCCCAGCTTTCTTTGCGCCCCGTGGTGTGCCCTTTGAAGTGAAAGAATTCTGTGCTGAGCTCTGCTTGGTAAGATGAGCAACACACATAAGTTTCTGTGTATCCCTTCTGTATAAAAGCAGGTGCAGATATACAGAGAAGAAAACCAGCCAGGACTTCTGGCGAATTTGGGAAGTACCCTGATAACATTCACAAATCTGAATTTTTGGGGTCAGACCATTTTTTGATCATGGCACTGTTGAAACACCCATCACTTTGAGTGTTACCTCTCTTACAATTTGGGTCGTAGTAGTTTTGCCAATGGCAAAGAAAGAAGGCAAGAAGAATGAAGCTTTCATAGAGATAAGAGAAAAATCATGACATATTAGTAAACTATGGAGCTTATTTATTTTAAAAATGAGTTATATATCAAGATGAATAAATTTTATTATATAAAAACATGTTTGGTTTTGGTTTATTTCCTCTCAAATGGTCAGTCATTAGCGTCTGAACAAGAAGATAAAGACTGGAAATGAATAATCTTTTTCCATTCTGGGGGAGAACTGGGAGATACCTGGGCAAATTGGAACCATTAACCAATTTTTAAAGAAAATCAAACATTTGAAAACAATGTCATCAGTAAAATATGTCTGAAGTCGAAGGACAGGTTCTGACATTGAGTCAGAATTCACTTAGCACTTCTTTGTTATTCCTACTTTAAATCTTTCCCCTCTTTACCCCGTGCACAGTAAGTGTCCCAGTGTCTTAAGGATCCTGTGTTTTTCTTTGTCCTCATGGCTTCCGCAGTTCATTTGCTTGCATTACTTGTGACTGTCCCACCCAGGCACCTCACTGGTTCAGGCTGCTCCTTGATTTTCAAAGGCTCCTTATATAAATAATGAGATAAAATTTCATAGATCACTTGATGATTCCGGATTTGGGAACTCACTGTCCTAATTCACTTCTGGAATAGTATGGCAAAAGAATCAGTGAGATGAATGAACAGAACAGTTAGGGGGAATGAAAGTCTCAATTATTTTGTGGAGAAAATGATTCTCTGTGGGAAAGATGCTTTCATTTCAAGTCCAGACACATGGATACGGCCTTCTACTTCTTTTTCCATGATCAGCTCAATTCTAAGTGCATCTCTCACACTTGCTGTGTCAGTGTTTGGCTGTTGAAATCTCCCTGCCTCAGTTTCTTTGTCTGTAAATGGGCATAAAAATATTTAGCTGAGATGTTGACAGTGTTAAATGTGTCATGTGCAGTTCTTGGTATAATACATATGCAGTGTGTGAATTTCCACCTGCCTTCCTTCGCTGATAGGGACACACCAATAAAACAACACAGCGGGAAGGGTGTTTGCCCAAGTGGTTAAGACACCCTTGTCCCATGTCAGAGTGCCCCAGTTCAAGTCCCCGCTTCACTCCCAATTCTAGATTCCTGCTATTGCAAACGCTGGGAGGCAGCAGGTGATGGCCCAGGTAGTTGGTTTCCTGCCTCTCATGTATGAGATGTGGGTTGAGTTCCAGGCTTCCTGGTTTGGCCTGCCTCAGCCCTAGCTGTTGCAGACATTTGCGGAGTGAATTGGTACTCCATCTGCCTCTAATTCCCTGGCACTCTCCATCTCTGCCTCTCACATGAGAATTATAAACGACCCCCCTCCCCCATATATATACTTCTCTGAGGTTATAATACAAAACTGTTTAAACCAACTTGTGCAGCACCTAACACTCCAGTGTATGTCGTATTAAATTTATTTGCATGCATTTCATAAGTACAACTTTAGGAACAGAGTAATTCTCCACCCCCCCACATACCTACCCTCCTACCCACACTCCTTCCCCTCTTTTTCCTCTCCTGTTCCCAGTGTTTTCTTACTATGATTTATTTTCATTTAACTTTATACAGAGGATCACAGTGTATGCCATTCTTGAAATTCAATACTTAATGAAATTACCAATGGAAACAAGACTCAAAGTCAAGTTATAAATTGTGGTGGGAACAGCTGGTGTTGTAATACTTTGTTAATATACATATGTATAGAATTGTAATTTATGAATGTATTCTTATGTATATGGTTATTAATGTATTTATGTCTAGTTGTATTCCCAGAATTACTTCTGGACTAGAAATCCATGTGAATATTTGAAGTATGTTTTAGATGAGATCATAAAGTATAGTTCTATGAAGGTATTCCAATTTTTTTTTAAGGATTTATTTATTTGAAAGAGTTAGAGGAAGAGACAGAGTGAGATCTTCCATCCACTGGCTCACTTCCCAAATGGCTGCAATGGCCACAGCTGAGCCAGGCCAAAGCTGGGAGCATGGAGGTCCATCTGGGTCTCCCATGTGGGTGCAGGGTCCCAAGGACTTGGACCATCCTCTGCTGCTTTCCCAGGCCATTAACAGGGAGCTGGATTGGAAGTGGAGCAGCCGGGACTTGAACCAGTGTCCATATGGGATGCTGGTAATCAAAGACAGAGGCTTTAACTACTGCACCACAATGCTGGCCCCTCTGCTTTTATCCTTTTGTTCATTCCAAAAAGAGTTGCGAGAGAAAAATTTGATACTGTAGAGAGGTGAAGAACAGAAACTCTGCTTAGCTAACCAATAGTAACAGTGCTTATGAAAGCCAACATGAGCTTAGCCTATTTTTTTAACAAAAGCCATATATTCATGTAAATACCACCTTTTTCATAAGAGTTGCTTTCAAAGTCCAGATACTTCTTACAGGGTTCTGTTATTGTTCCCAGTGTTTTAGGGCTAATTAAGGAATTGTGTCCAAGAGAAGCTCGTCTCATATTGCAGTCATCTCTTATTTTCTTAGGCTTAATCAGTTCTATCCAGTGACTTGCCATCTGCTTGTTTGCAAAATAAAATGAAACTGATCTTGATGAGAAAGTGTCTTTTCTTTCTTCTTCTTTTTTTTTTCTTTTTAAGAAGCCATTGCAGACAACAACAGCAACACCCCTAGTGTGTTAAGGAAGGCAACGCCTAGTTGGAGCCCAAAATCATTGTGAAAATCCTTGGAAGGTTGTTGCCTCCTTGGATGTGGACATCATTTTTGGGGGAAGATTTAAGGGTATTTGTTCAAACTCTGACACTGCCTTATAGCCATGTCTTCCGAATGTAAGTGAAACGGGGATCCTTCTGAGCTGAAAGACTCCGGGAACAGGTAAACCCCATTATGTAAAAGGAGTGGTGAATTTCTAAGCAGGGTCTGCTGTGTTCCATCAGACTCCACACACTTCTACAAAGAAAAGGGGAATGCAAAGGCCTTTGTGTTCACATCAGGCCGCTGTGTCCCTTTCATCCTCACGTGGGTTTGTTTAGTGAGTCACTGCAGGGCTGTGTGTATGATTAAATCTCTGCTAGTCATCCTAGAGTCAAATGATAAAGACGACGTGGTCCATTTTTTGAAACAGAAGCAGGAAAACAACATGAACTTGTTAGTAGATGCATCCAGGCTTTCATCTTAGCAAATATAGTTACAGGGTAGAAGTGAAGGCTGACAATGTTTGTGCATGTATTTATGTTTGACTTTTAAAAGAAAGGGGAGATTGGCTTAAAAAAAAAAAAAAGGCTAAAAAGAGAGTGCCGCAGGTTAGGTAGCTTTATTAGACCAATAAAAAAAGCATAGGAGTGTTTGGTAAATATAATTTCTGACACAGATCCTCCAACTTCACCTCCAAGAACTTACGTTGTTTTGTCTCAATATCATTCACGCATTTGAAAGTGACAGAGAGAGGGAGAGAGATCTTCCACCCACTGGTTCCCGCCCCAGATGACCCCAACATCTCTCACTGTACGTAGCAGAAACCCGAGCACTTGGGTCTTCATCCGCTGGAGTGGGACTCCCACCAGGCACTGGGATATGGGAGGCGGCACCCCAAGCAGCGGCCTCTCCTGTGCCACAGCATCTGGGTCTTCAAGCTGCTAGGAAGCAGCCTGACCTTCTCTGACGTGCCGTTCTCTGAGCTCTCTGGCTGGGGGCTGGCCAAGCTGCCCCTTGCGCACAGAACCTCAGTAGCCTGTAGTCAGGACGAGGCTGGCTATCCACACGACGCGTCTGCAGTAAGACTACATATTCTTTCCAGTAGCGACCAGTGGGTGAGCAAGCCCAAGACCGTGTCAAAACCCAGTGGCTATGCTGTGTGAGCTCTGAGTGCGGGGTCTTGGACTCATACAGCATTGTGAATTAGAAATTTTCTTCTGCAAATGAGTTTGGGAATGGATGTAGCCTCTTTCTTCGCTAAACATCTGCCTTTTCAAAGAAAGCCCATGCATAATTTACTTTCCTGCAGGAGAGGGGGGCTTGCTTCCATTTTAAGACCTGCAGTGTGTGCGGATAAGCATCCTTGCGTCCCTTGGGGCTGCGTGACCTTATGACCTCCAAGGGCCTGCCAGGTCACTTTCAGGGAGGGAGGGACCCTGAAGTGTCCTCACATCCTCCCCTGTGACCTGATGCCAGCTAGTGTTCAGGCTGCTGCAGACCTCGGTGGGAGGGGCTACTGACACAGTGGAGTGAGGGCAGAGGGGTATGGCTTCCCCACCTTTTGCTAACACAGTGAAACAGGAAGCAGCTGAGGTGTAACAGGCAGCCCTCAAATGCTTAAGAGGGTATCGTAAACCAGATTGTACTTTTTTTTCTTTATGTATTTTGACACCACATACTGGTTACCCATTCACCCTTTCCTGGAAGCTGTGGTTGCTGCTCCTATTTCCCACCCCCACCCCCCTTTTTTTGTTCTCTTTAATTTTTAACTAGTTCTTCACAGGTTAAATGTGATTTGTACATACAATTCTAAGAACATAATGCTATTCCCTCCTCTTTCCCCTCCCACTCTCTGTCCTTCTCCCTCTTTCTCATTTTTTTTTCAGTGTTTGAGATAACATTTTAAACGTACGTTACATTAAAAAGGCTTATTAGTTCACCAAATAAGAATTTTAGCAAGTCAAAAACAAAAGACCATAGTTCAGTGGGAGTATAGACAACAAATAATAATTGAATGGAAAAATGACCATTTCACCCTTATACAGTAACTTTTAAAATAATCACAGATTACTAAAACTATAGTAGTATGACATTCTTAACCATTGGTTTGAAAAAGTTAGAAAATAAAGTTTTATAGAACTGTATTTGCAACAATATTGATACACAGACCTTTCTTTTCTTTCTTATTTGGTTTCTAAATTTTAGCTCCCACAAATAAGGGAGAACCTGCAGTGTTTTATCTTTCTGGGTCCAGCTTATTTCACTCAATATGATGACTTCCAGTTGCATCCATTTTGCTGCAATGGTAGAATATCATTCCTTTTTTATAGTTGAATAACATTCCATTATGTATATACACCACATTTTCTTTATCCATTCATATAATGATGGCTGCCTTGGTTGAGTCCAAATTTAGCTATTGTGAATAGTGCTGATATAAACATGGCGGTATAGATATTCCTTTGATACAATGTGTTCAAGTCTTTTGGGTACATATCCAGTAGTGGGATTGCTGGATCATATGGCATCTCTGTTTCTAGTTTTTAAAGACATCTCCACACTGTTTTCCACAGTGGCTGCACTAATTTACATACCTCCCAACAGTGTATAAGTGTTCCCATTTGTCCATATTTTCACAAGCATTTGTTACAATCTGTGTTTTGGATTTCAGTCATTCTGATGGGGTGAGGTGATATCTCATTGTGGTTTTGATTTGCATTTCCCTTATGGTTAGTGATTAGAATTTTTTCATATGTTCCTTGGCTATTTGTAGCTCTTTTGAGAGCTGCCTGTTGAAGTTCTTTACCCATTTCTCAACTTGATGGTTTTTTTTTTTAAGTTGCTGATATATTTGGGATATTAAACCTTCGTGTGGTAGATGGTTTGTAAATATTCTTTCCCATTCTGTTGGATGTCTCTTCACTCTATTGATTTTTTTTCTCCTTTGATGTGCAAAAGTTTGAGTCTGAGATGGTTCCATTTGTTTAGTTTTGCTTTTGTTGCCTGTGCTTTGGGGGTCTTGTCCAAGAAGTCAACTCCTACACCAGTGTCTTGGAGTGTTTCTCCTATGTTTCCTTCCAGCAACTTCATAGTCTCATGTCTTTTTATTTTGACAGGCAGAGTGGACAGTGAGAGAGAGAGACAGAGAGAAAGGTCTTCCTTTTTCCATTGGTTCACCCCACAATGGCTGCTGCGGCCATCCTCCACTGCACTCCTGGGCCACAGCAGAGAGCTGATCTGGAAGAGGGGCAACCGGGACAGAATCCGGCGCCCTGACCTGGACTAGAACCTGGGGTGCCAGTGCTGCAGGCGGAGGATTAACCTATTGAGCCGCGGTGCTGGCCTGTCTCATGTCTTAAATTCAAGTCTGTGATCCATCATGAGTTGATTTTTTTTTGTATATGGTGAGAGATAGAGATCTAATTTCATTTGGCTACATAATTATACACATAAATACATGCAGTTTTACCAGCAGCATTTGTTGAAGAGACTTTCCTATGCTGTGTGGTCTGTGTACTTTTGTCATAATTCAGTTGGCTATATGTACATGGATTGATTTCTGGAATCTGTATTCTGTTCCATTGATCTATGTATCTGTTTTTATGCCAGTCCCACAGTGTTTTAATTACTATGGCTTTGTTGTATGCTTTGAACTCGGGTATTGTGATGCCTCCAGCCTGGTTTTTCTTGCTCAGAACTGCTTTGCTATTTGGGTGTCTTTTGTGATTCCTTATGAATTTTAGGGTTGTTTTTTCTAACTCTGTAAAGAATGCCATTGGTAATTTGATAGGGATTGTATTGAATCTATAAATTGCTTTAGGTACTATAGACATTTTGATGATATTGATTTTTTTCCCCCAAACCATGAGCAAGGAGTATCATTCCATCTTTTTGTGTCCTTGATGATTTCTTTCATTAATGTTTTATGATTTTATTTGTAGAGATCTTTCAGTTATTTGGTTAAATTTGTTCCTCAATATTTGATTTTTTTGGGCTACTGTGAATGGAATTTCTTGATTTCTGAGTTCACCATTAGCATACAAAAAAGCTGCTGCTGTATGATTATTCTGTAATATATAGTTTTACTGAATTGGTTTATTAATTCTAACAGGTTTTTGTGGAGTGTTGAGGCTTTTCCATGTACTATATCATATAATCTGCAAATATGGATAATTTGACTTCCTCTTTTCTAATTTTGATATGATTCATTTTTTCTTCCTTCCTAATTGCTCTTGCTAAAACTTCCACTGGTATATGGAATAAGAGTGGGGACAGTGGACATCCTTCTCTTGGTCCATATCTGAGGAGAAAAACTTCCAGTGTTTTGCCATTCAGTATGATATTGCCTGTTGGTTTGTGATATGTAGCCTTTATAATTTTGAGTGTTCCTTCTATACCTAATTTGTGGAGGTTTTTTTGTTTTAATCATGAAGGGGTTTTGAATATCAAATACTTTCTCTGCATCTATTGATGACCACATGGTTTTTGTTCTTCATTCTATTGATGGGGTTTATGACTTTTATTGATTTGTGAATGTTGAACCATCCTCGTATTTCTTGGATAAATCCCACTTGATCATGATGTGTGATCTTTTGGATGTAGTTTTGGATTCTGTTTGCTAGTATATTGTTGAGAATCTTTGCATCTGTGTTCTTTAAGGATATAGGTCTATAGTTTTCTTTTTGTGTAGTATCTTTGGTTTTAGTATCAAAATGATGCTGGCTTCATAAAAAGAGTTTGGATGAATTAAATTCTGACCAATATTTTGGAATTGTTTGAAGACTATTGGAGTTATTTCCTCTTAATGTTTTGTAGAATTTAAAAGTAAAGCCATCAGGTCCTGGACTTTTCCTTGATGGGAGACTTTATTACTACTTCAATCTCATTGCTTGTTGTGGGTCTGTTCAGATTGTCTATATCTTAATTTATTTTTGGTAGGTTATATGAATCCAGGAATTCATTTCTTTGAGGTTTTCCAGTTTATTAGCATACAGTTCTTCATAGTTTCCTATGATACTTCATATTTCACTGTCGGTTGTAATGTCTCCTTTTTTTTTTTTTTTTTTTTGACAGGCAGAGTGGACAGTGAGAGAGACAGAGAGAAAGGTCTTCCTTCACCGTTGGTTCACCCTCCAATGGCCGCCGCGGCTGGCGCACTGCGGCCGGTGCACCGCGCTGATCCGATGGCAGGAGCCAGGAGCCAGGTGCTTTTCCTGGTCTCCCATGGGGTGCAGGGCCCAAGCACCTGGGCCATCCTCCACTGCACTCCCTGGCCACAGCAGAGGGCTGGCCTGGAAGAGGGGCAACTGGGACAGAATCCGGCGCCCCGACCAGGACTAGAACCTGGTGTGCCGGCGCCGCTAGGCGGAGGATTAGCCTAGTGAGCCGCGGCGCCGGCCAATGTCTCCTTTTTCATCTCTAATTTTGAGTTTCTTCTCTTCTTTTATTTATTAGTCTGGCTAGAGGTTTATTTTATCTTAAAAAATCAACTTTTGGTTTTGATATTTTGTTTTTTGTTTTAAGTTTCATTTATTTCTGCTTTGATCTTTATTCACCTCCTGTTGACCTTGGGTTTGGCTTGTTATTTTTCTAGATCATCAAGATGAATCATTAGATATTTAATTTGAGACATTTCTCTCTCTTTTTAAATGTAAGCACTTAATGGTATAAACTTTCCTCTTAATACTGCTTTTACTATATTCCACAGGTTTTGATATGTTGTATTTATATTTTCATTTATTTCAAGTACGTTTTTGATTTCCTTTTTAATTTCTTTAATGACTGATTGATCATTTAGTAGCATGTTTAATTTGCAAGTATTTATGAATATTCTACTGTTCTAGTTTTATTTCTTTATGGTCTGAGAAGATACATGGTATGACTTCAGTTTTTTAAAATTTGCTGAGACTGGATTTGTGGCCTAATATGTGTTCTATCCTAGAAAATGTTCATGTACTTTTGAGAAGAATGTGTATTCCATAGCTGTTGGGTGAAATGTCCTATAAATGTCTGTTTGGTCCATTTGCTTGGCAATATCTTTTTTTAAAGCTTTTATTTAAGGAATACAAGTTTCATAGGTAAAACTTTAGTAATCTAGTGGTTCTTCCTCCCCCCCACCTGCCCTCCCACTCTCACTCCCATCCCACCTCCTACTCCCTCTCCCATCCCATTCTTCATTAAGATTAATTTTTAATTAACTTTATATACAGAAGACCAACTCTATACTAAGTAAAGATTTCAACAGTTGGCACCCCCCCCCCAACAACATACAAAGTACTGTTTGAGAACAAGTTTTGTAGTTAATTCTAATAGTATAACTCATTAAGGACAGAGGTCCTACATGGGGAGTAAATGCAGTGATTTCTGTAAATTTGACAAGGTTGGTACTGATAAGAACTAAGACCTGTCATTTTGTCCATTGGATATTTTTTTTAATCTTTTATTTAATGAATATAAATTTCCAAAGTACGACTTATGGATTACAATGGCTTCCCCCCCATACCGTCCCTCCCACCCACAACCCTCCCCTTTCCCACTCCCTCTCCCCTTCCATTCACATCAAGATTCATTCTCGATTATCTTAATATACAGAAGATCAGCTTAGTATACATTAAGTAAGGATTTCAACAGTTTGCTCCCACACAGAAACATAAAGTGAAAAATAATAGATGATTTTTTTTTAAATGATGATGAAATCAGATCAGACCTATTGTCATGTTTAATCCCAGTGAGAGTCAAGTTGGGAATTGATAATTTCTTTTTTTTTTTTTTTTTTTTACAGAAGATCAGTTTAGTGTACATTAAGTAAAGATTTCAATCGTTTGCACCCCCATAGAAACACAAAGTGAAATATACTGTTTGAGTACTTGTTATAGCATTAAGCCTCAATGTACAGCACATTAAGGACAGAGATCCTACATGAGGAGTAAGTGCACCGTGACTCCTGTTGTTGACTTTACAAATTGACACTCCTGTTTATGGCATCAGTAATCTCCCTATGCACCAGTCATGAGTTTCCAAGGCTATGGAAGCCTTTTGTGTTCTCCGACTCTTATCTTGTTTAGACAAGGTCATAGTCAAAGTGGAGGTTCTCTCCTCCCTTCAGAGAAAGGTACCTCCTTCTTTGAAGACCTGTTCTTTCCACTGGGATCTCACTCACAGAGATCTTTTTGCCAGACTGTCTTGGCTTTCCATGCCTGAAATACTCTCATGGGCTTTTCATCCAGATCTGAATGCCTTTAGGGCTGATTCTGAGGCCAGAGTGCTATTTAGGACATCGGCCATTCTATGAGTCTGCTGAGTATCTCACTTCCCATGTTGGATCACTCTCCCCTTTATTTATTCTATCGGTTAGTGTTAGCAGGTACTAGACTTGTTTATGTGCTCCCTTTGACTCTTAGTCCTTTCATTATGATCAATTGTGAACTGAAATTGATCACTTGGAATAGTGAGATGGCATTGGTTCATGCCACCTTGATGGGATTGGATTGGAATCCCCTGGTATGTTTCTTTCTTTTTTTTTTTTTTTCAATTCTACTTCTTTTTTTTTTTAATCTTTTATTTAATGAATATAAATTTCCAAAGTACGACTCATGTGTTACAATGGCTTCCCCCCCATACCGTCCCTCCCACCCACAACCCTCCCCTTTCCCACTCCCTCTCCCCTTCCATTCACATCAAGATTCATTTTCGATTATCTTAATATACAGAAGATCAGCTTAGTATACCTTAAGTAAGTATTTCAACAGTTTGCTCCCACACAAAAACATAAAGTGCAAAATAATAGATGATTTTTTTTAAATGATGATGAAATCAGATCAGACCTATTGTCATGTTTAATCCCAGTGAGAGTCAAGTTGGGAATTGATAATTTCTTTCTTTTTTTTTTTTTTTTTACAGAAGATCCGTTTAGTGTACATTAAGTAAAGATTTCAGTCGTTTGCACCCCCATAGAAACACAAAGTGAAATATACTGTTTGAGTACTCGTTATAGCATTAAGCCTCAGTGTACAGCACGTTAAGGACAGAGATCCTACATGAGGAGTAAGTGCACAGTGACTCCTGTTGTTGACTTTACCAATTGACACTCCTGTTTATGGCATCAGTAATCTCCCTATGCACCAGTTATGAGTTTCCACGGCTATGGAAGCCCCTTGAGTTCTCCGACTCTTATCTTGTTTAGACACGGTCATAGTCAAAGTGGAGGTTCTCTCCTCCCTTCAGAGAAAGGCACCTCCCTCTTTGAAGACCTGTTCTTTCCACTGGGATCTCACTCACAGAGATCTTTTTCCCAGAGTGTCTTGGCTTTCCATGCCTGAAATACTCTCATGGGCTTTTCAGCCAGATCCGAGTGCCTTTAGGGCTGATTCTGAGGCCAGAGTGCTATTTAGGACATCCGCCATTCTATGAGTCTGCTGAGTATCTCACTTCCCATGTTGGATCACTCTCCCCTTTATTTATTCTATCGGTTGGTGTTAGCAGATACTAGACTTGTTTATGTGCTCCCTTTGACTCTTAGTCCTTTCATTATGATCAATTGTGAACAGAAATTGATCACTTGGAGTAGTGAGATGGCATTGGCACATGCCACCTTGATGGGATTGAATTGGAATCCCCTGGTATGTTTCCAACTCTACCAATTGGGGCAAGTCAGCCCGAGCATGCCCCAAATTATACATCTCTTCCCTCTCTTATTCCCACTCTTATGTTTAACAGGGATCACATTTCAGTTAATTTTCAACACTTAAGAATAACTGTGTGATAATTACAGAATTGAACCAGTCATATTAAGTAGAACAGACAAAAAAAAAATACTATGAGGGATAATGTATTAAGTTGTCCATTAGCAGTCAGGGCTATGCTGATCAAGTCAATCCCCTGGTATGTTTCTAACTCTACCAATTGGGGCAAGTCAGCTTGAGCATGTCCCAAATTATACATCTCTTCCCTCTCTTATTCCCACTCTTATGTTTAACAGGGATCACATTTCAGTTAATTTTCAACACTTAAGAATAACTGTGTGATAATTACAGAATTAAACCAGTCATATTAAGTAGAACAGACAAAAAAAATACTAAGAGGGATAATGTATTAAGTTGTTCATTAACAGTCAGGGCTATGCTGATCAAGTCACCATTTCTCATAGTGTCCATTTCACTTCAACAGGTTTCCTTTTTGGTGTTCAGTCAGTTGTCACCGATCAGGGAGAACATATGGTATTTGTCCCTTTGTGACTGGCTTACTTCACTCAGCATGATGTGTTCCAGATTCCTCCATTTTGTTGCAAATGACTGGATTTCATTGTTTCTTACTGCAGTATAGTATTCTAAAGAATACATATCCCATAATTTCTTTATCCAGTCTATCGTTGATGGGCATTTAGGTTGGTTCCAGGTCTTGGCTATTGTGAATTGTGCTGCAATAAACATTAGGGTGCAGACCGCTTTTTTGTCAATTTAAACTCCTTTGGGTAAATTCCAAGGAGTGGGATGGCTGGGTCGAATGGTAGGGTTATATTCAGGTTTCTGAGGAATCTCCAGACTGACTTCCATAGTGGCTTGACCAGTTTGCATTCCCACCAACAGTGGGTTAGTGTCCCTTTTTCCCCACATCCTCGCCAGCATCTGTTGGTGGAAGATTTCTGTATGTGAGCCATTCTAACCGGGGTGAGGTGAAACCTCATTGTGCTTTTGATTTGCATTTCCCTGATTGCTAGCGACCTTGAATATTTTTTCATGTGTCTGTTGGCCATTTGGATTTCCTCTTTTGAAAAATGTCTATTGAGGTCCTTGGCCCATCTCTTAAGTGGGTTGTTGGTTTTGTTTTTGTGGAGTTTCTTGATCTCTTTGTAGATTCTGCTTATTAACCCTTTATCTGTTGCATAGTTTGCAAATATTTTTTCCCATTCTGACGGTTGTCTCTTCACTCTCCTGACTGTTTCTTTTGCAGTACAGAAACTTCTCAATTTGATGCAATCCCAATAGTTGATTTTGGCTTTGACTGCCTGTGCCTTCCGGGTCTTTTCCAGAAATTCTTTGCCTGTGCCAATATCTTGAAGGGTTTCTCCAATGTTCTCTAATAACTTAATGGTGTCAGGACGTAGATTTAGGTCTTTAATCCACGTTGAGTGGATTTTTGTTTAGGTGTAAGGTAGGGGTCTTGCTTCATGATTCTGCACGTGGAAATCCAGTTTTCCCAGCACCATTTATTGAATAGACTGTCCTTGCTCCAGGAATTGGTTTTAGATCCTTGGTCAAATATAAGTTGGCTGTAGATGTTTGGGTTGATTTCTGGTGTTTCAATTCTGTTCCATTGGTCTATCCATCTGTTTCTGTACCAGTACCATGCTGTTTTGATTACAACTGCCCCGTAGTATGTCCTGAAATCTGGTATTGTGATGCCTCCGGCTTTGTTTTTGTTGTACAAGATTGCTTTAGCTATTCGAGGTCTCTTGTGCCTCCATATGAATTTCAGCATCATTTTTTCTAGATCTGCGAAGAATGTCTTTGGTATCTTGATTGGGATTGCATTGAATCTATAAATTGCTTTTGGGAGAATGGACATTTTGATGATGTTGATTCTTCCAATCCATGAGCATGGAAGATTTTTCCATTTTTTGGTATCCTCTTCTATTTCTTTCTTTAAGATTTTGTAATTCTCAGCGTAGAGATCTTTAACGTCCTTGGTTAAGTTTATTCCAAGGTATTTGATTGTTTTTGTAGCTATTGTGAATGGGATTGATCTTAGCAGTTCTTTCTCAGTCATGGCATTGCTTGTGTATACAAAGGCTGTTGATTTTTGTGCATTGATTTTATATCCTGCCACTTTGCCAAACTCCTCTATGAGTTCCAATAGTCTCTTAGTAGAGTTCTTTGGATCCTCTAAGTACAGAATCATATCGTCTGCAAAGAGGGATAGTTTGACTTCTTCCTTCTCGATTTGTATTCCTTTGATTTCTTTTTCTTGTCTGATGGCTCTGGCTAAAACTTCCAGAACTATGTTAAATAGCAGTGGTGAGAGTGGGCATCCCTGCCTGGTGCCAGATTTCAGTGGAAATGCTTCCAACTTTTCCCCATTCAATAGGATGCTGGCTGTGGGTTTTTTATAAATTGCTTTGATTATATTGAGGAATGTTCCTTCTATACCCAATTTGCTTAGAGTTTTCATCATGAAAGGGTGTTGAATTTTATCAAATGCTTTCTCTGCATCAATTGAGATAATCATATGGTTTTTCTTTTGCAGTCTGTTAATGTGGTGAATCACATTGATTGATTTGCGAATGTTGAACCATCCCTGCATACCAGGGATGAATCCCACTTGTTCTGGGTGGATGATTTTCCTGATGTGTTGTTGTACTCTATTGGCCAGAATTTTATTGAGGATTTTTGCGTCTATGTTCATCAGGGATATTGGTCTGTAATTTTCTTTCAGTGCTGCATCTTTCTCTGGCTTAGGGATTAAGGTGATGCTGGCTTCATGGAAAGAATTTGGGAGGATTCCCTCTTCTTCGATTGTTCTGAATAGTTTGAGAAGAAATGGGATTAGTTCTTCTTTAAGTGTCTGGTAGAATTCAGCAGTGAATCCATCTGGTCCCGGGCTTTTCTTTGTTGGGAGGGCCTTAATTACTGTTTCAATTTCTGTTTCAGTTATTGGTCTATTTAGGTTTTCTATGTCTTCATGGTTCAATTTTGGTAGATTGCATGTGTCCAGGAATCTATCCATTTCTGATAGGTTTTCCTGTTTGCTGGCATACAGGTCCTTGTAGTAATTTCTGATGATTCTTTTTATTTCTGTGGTGTCTGTTGTTACGTTTCCTTTTTCATCTCTGATTTTATGATTTGGGTCTTTTCTCTTCTTTTTTTAGTTAGTTGGGCCAATGGGGTGTCAATTTTGTTTATTTTTTCAAAAAACCAGCTTCTCGCTTGGCTGATTTTTTGTAGTGTTTTTTTGGATTCACTCCTGTTAATTTCTTCTCTGGTTTTAATTATTTCTCTTCTCCTACTAGATTTGGGTTTGGTTTGCTGCAATTTTTCTAGGTCCTTGAGATGCGCTGAAAGCTCATTTATTTGGTACCTTTCCAATTTCTTGATATAGGCACCTATTGCTATAAATTTGCCTCTCAATACTGCTTTTGCTGTATCCCATAAGTTTTGATATGTTGTGTTGTTGTCTTAATTTACTTCCAGAAAGTTTTTGATTTCTCTTTTGATTTCTTGAATGACCCAGTGTTCATTCAGGAGCATGTTGTTCAATCTCCATGTGTTTGCATACTTTCTGGGGTTTCCTGAGTTGCTAATTTCCAGCTTCATTCCGCTGTGGTCTGAGAAGCTGCATGGTATGATTCTAATTCTTTTAAATTTGTTGAGACTTGCTTTATGGCCTAGTATGTGATCAGTCCTAGAGAAGGTTCCATGCACTGCTGAGAAGAATGTGAAGTCTGTAGATGTAGGGTTGAAAGTTCTGTAGATATCTGTTAGATCCATTTGGGCAATAGTGTCAATTAAATCTGCTGTTTCCTTGTTGATCTTCTGTCCTATTGATCTGTCTATTTTTGAGAGTGGAGTATTGAAGTCCCCCAGTACTATTGTATTGGAATCTAAATCTCCCTTTAAGTCCCTTAACATATCTTTTAAATAGACCGGTGCCCTGTAATTAGGTGCATATACATTTATAATAGTTATATCTTCCTGTTGAATTGAACCCTTAATCATTATATAGTGTCCCTCTTTGTCTCTCTTAACAGTTTTTGTATTAAAGTTTATTTTGTCTGATATTAATATGGCTACACCTGCTTTTTTTTGGTTTCTGTTGGCATGGAATATCTTTTTCCAACCTTTCACTTTCAGTCTGCATGCCTCTTTGTTAGAGAGATGTGTTTCTTGTAGGCAACAAATAGTTGGGTTGTGTTCTGTGAGCCAGTCAGCCAAACGGTGTCTTTTAACTGAAGAATTCAGGCCATTAATGTTCAATGTGACTATTGATACGTAGTGACTTTGCCCTGCCATTTTCCCGGAAATATTTTCTAGTATATGCTTTGAGCTTCCCATGCTCTTTTACTGGTAGGTGTTCTTCCTTTCCCTTCTTTCATATTGATGGCCGTGTTTCTGTGTTTCTGAGTGTAGCACATCTTTAAGTATCTTTTGCAGGGCCGGACGAGTGGCCACAAAGTCTTTCAATTTCTGTTTGCTATGAAAGGTCTTTATTTCACCTTCATTCACAAATGAGAGCTTGGCAGGATATAATATTCTGGGCTGGCAATTTTTCTCTCTTAGCACCTGTGCTATGTCTCACCATTCCCTCCTAGCCTGTAGTGTTTCTGATGAGAAGTCAGCTGTGAGTCTGATTGGAGATCCTCTGAGAGTAATCTGACGTTTCTCTCTTGCACATTTTAGGATCTTTTCTTTATGTTTCACTGTGGTAAGTTTAATTACCATGTGTCGTGGTGAGGATCTCTTTTGGTCATGTTTATTGGGGGTTCTATGAGCTTCCTGTACTAGGATGTCTCTGTCCTTCTCCAAACCTGGAAAGTTCTCTGCTAGTATCTCACTAAAAAGGCCTTCTAATCCTTTCTCTCTCTCCATGCCTTCAGGAACTCCTAGAACTCGAATGTTGGTTTTTTTAATAGTATCCTGTAGATTCCCAACAATATTTTTTAGATTTCTAATTTCCTCTTCTTTTCTTTGGTTTGACTGTATGTTTTCCTGTGCTCTATCTTCTAAGTCCGATATTCTCTCTTCTGCTTCACCCATTCTGTTTTTAAGGCTTTCTAATGTGTTTGTCATTTGATCTATTGAGCTCTTCATTTCATTTTGATTTCTCTTCACTATCACACTTTCCTGTTCTACTAGTTTCTGAGTTTCATTTTGATTCTTCCTTAAAATTTCATTTTCACGAGAGAGATTTTCAATCTTGTCCAATAAGGATTTCTGTAGTTCAAGGATTTGCTTTTGAAAACTTCTAAATGTTCTTATCATAAATTTTTTGAAATCCGTATCTTGCATTTCTTCTATCTCATCATCTTCATAATCTTGGTTTGGGGTGTTTTGTTTATTTGGAGGCATCATAGTGTCATCATTGATCTTGTTCCTTCGATTTCTGTGTTTGTTACTTGGCATAGTTAATTCTTCTTGCGTCACTGTGCGTTTTTTTTTTTTTTATTTTATTTTATACTATGTCCGTGTTAAGTGGACTGCCTGCTGTTGGAGGAGCCTTGGAGGCCTGAGATGGGTGCGGGCTGAGAGCTCTGCTTGGTTCTTCCTGGTTAAGGGTGTGCAAAGGTGACACCCTCAGGTTATGTGTGGTAAATCTCTCTCTTTTTATTTATTTATTTATTTTATTTATTCAGGGGGTAAGTAACACCGCAGGGCACGGCTGTGCAGAATTGATGGTATTTAGCTTCCAGTCTCTGGCTTCTACCCCCATAGTCCATTTAGGCCCCTTGCACTCCCACTGGGTTGCCTAGGCTACTGAATTGTAGTGACTCAGTTCCTTAGCTCTCCCCCGTTGATATGTAAATCCAGAGAGGGGGCCTGCTCTTTGTCTCTTGGGAATTCTTCAAGCCTTGCAGCCTTGCAACCTTTGCAAGGTTAGAGGGAAGAGAAACCCCGAAGCTTTTTTTTCCTTCTTTCCAGTAGTGAGTTTGCTGCACTTTCCGGCCCCCCTCTAGATTCTGACCCCCGTTTCCCCACCAATGTCTCGGGTTATTGAGCTCACCTCCCCTTCCAGTGCCGATGTGTGGACTCGGAGCCCTGGACATCCCAAGTCTCCCCGCTGTTGTCTGTGTGGCACGCACTCCCCTTCGAGCACTGGCGTGCAGACCCTGCGGCTTCCACGGCTCGGTCCCGCGGCTCAGCTTCCGTGTGGTGGGCGACCTTGTTCTCCCAGTAGGTCCTCCGATTCACAGCCACTCGATCCAGAAGAGTCTCCTCTGCAATATTTTCCTGGTTCTTTTTTCTGAGGCTACCGTAACTCCCCTTTTATTAAACTAAATTTTCCCGGACTATCGGTGCGCGCCCTCACTATTCCACCATCTTGGCTCCGCCCCCTTGTCCATTGGATATTAACTCTACCTGTTGTGTTGGTGATTTTGGTGGCATCGTGTGTTTTCATGCTGTTTACTCTTAATGCAGGGCACCCTTCAGAATTTCATGTAAGGCTGGTCTGGTAGCAGTGAATTCTCAGTTTTCATCTATTTAAAATTGTTTATTTCTCCTTCAGTTTTAAAGGCTAGCTTTGGGTCTGGCACTGTGGTGTAACAGGTAAGGCCACCGCCTGCAGTGCCAGCATCCCATATGGGCGCCAGTTTGAGACAGCTACTCTACTTTCAATCCAGCTCTCCGCTATGGCCTGGGAAAGCAGTACAAGATGGCCCAAGTCCTTGGACTCCTGCACCTGTGTGGGAAGACCTGGTGGTAGCTCCTGGTTCCTGGTTTTGGATCAGTGCAACTCTGGCTGTTGCAGCCAGCTGGGGAGTGAAACAACGGATTGAAGACTTCTTTCTCTCTCTGCCTCTCCTTCTCTCTCTCTGTTACTGACTTTCAAATAAATAAATAAATCTTTATTTTTTTAAATGCTAGCTTTACTAGATATATATTCTTGGTTGGAAGTTATTTTCTTTTAAGACTTTAACCATATCATCCCACTCTCTTCTGGCCTGTAGGGTGTCCACTGAGAAGTCTAATGTTAATCTAATTGGTTTTCCTTTACATGTAACTGACACTTTTCTCTTACTGTCTTTAGAATTCTCTCATTGTTTTAACATTTGACAATTTGATAATATGCCTTGTAGAAGACCTTTTATTGGTTGAGTCAGCTTTGAGGCTCTTTGAACCTCTTGTATCTGGATGTCCACATCTCTTTCAAGACTTATAAAATTTTCAGGTATTTAATTTAGCAGGTTCTCAATGCCTTTTTCCTTTTCTTCTCTTTCAGGAATATCTAAAATATGAGTACTTGGTTATTTAATGGTATCCCATATTTCATGTAGACTTTCTTCATTCTTTTTAAATATTTTCTCTTTATTTTTGTCTGATTGGATTATTTCAGAATTCTTATCCCTGAGATCAGAAATTCTTTCCTCCACTTGGTCTATTCTGTTGTTAAAGTTCTCAATTGTATTTATTTCATTGATTGAAGATTTCATTTCAAATTACTATTTGGTTCTTAATGAGTTCTATCTCCTTAGTAATATTTTCATTCATGTCACTCATTGATTTCCTCAGTTCTTTAATTTGTCCATATGTATCTTCTTACATCTCATCGAGTTTCTTTACAATGATTAATTTGAATCCTTTTGTTAAAAAATGTACCTTTCTAAAAGAGAGGTCTTCTATCTGTTGGTTCACTCCCTAAATGGCCTCAATGGCTGGAGATGGGCCAGTCTGAAACCAGGATCCAGGAGCTTCTTCCAGGTCTTCCATATGGGTGTAGGGGCCCAAGTACTTGGGCCATCCTCCGTTGCTCTCCCAGGCATGTTAGCAGGGAGTTGGACTGGAAGTGGAGCAGCTGGGACTTGAACTGGTGCCTATGTGGGATGCTGGCACCACAAGCAGTGGCTTTACCCGCTAAGCCATAACCCTGGCCCTATTGTGAATTCTACATCTGTCATTTCATAGATTTCCATCAGTTAGGGATCTAATTCTAGAAGAGTATTGTGTTCTTGTGGAGTGTTATGCTACCTTTCTTCTTCATGTCTCGTGTGTCACTATGTTGATGTCTTCCCATCTGGTTTTTATGGTCCTTCTTTATGGAGTAGGTTTTATTGTAAAAGCCTTTATGGTTTAGCTGGAATGCAGGGTATCACTTGGCTTGTTGCTTTGGCTTTGGTTCTAGGTGATTCCAGGAATGTAGTCTCTGCGTGACTTCTTTTGTCTTAATGTCAGCTGTGTCTATAAGTGACACAGTGATCTAGTCTGCTATAGTTCATGGGGATAGAAGTGTGGCATTGAGATGAATAAGGTTTCCTTGATTTCTTTGTTTCATAGGAGTTCAGTGTCAGTCTCCCTGCTGAATGTGATAAACAGGACCTTGTTTTGATGCTGAGAGAGACAAGGGTAGCTACCCCCTTGTCCTACTTGCAAGCCCATGTGATGCCAGAGCTTGTGGCACCAATGGGTGGACCTTTCCTCAGGTCCTGCTAGGAGAGTCAAGCTGGTGCTGTGGCTTATAATGCCAACAACCCTAGTCCTAATAGGACTAGGGGATGTGACCTGGACCCTGTTCCAGTCCTACAGGGTGACTACAAGGTACAAAGGAGTGTACCTTGAGGTATACTCTGAAGGGTATGAGTCCAGAGAGATGAAATGCAGGTTAAATTCTTTGCCATGTCCACTGGGTAGAATACAGTGGAACTGAGAAATTTAGAACAAACTGTTATAGTCCTTGTGTTGCAGGGTATAGTCAGGGTGATTACCCAGATCTCCCAGGCTTGGAGCAGATTTTTTAGGGGCTGCTTCTGGTGTTAGCCCCCAGAAGTTAAGGTGAATTCCCCTTGCTCACATAGAGTGCCTGAGTGTAGTTCTGGGGCTAGTGCTCTAAAATTCCCAGCGTTGCAGGATACAGGGGATTTGTCCTTTGCTGAATACTTGGCCCTGACTCTGCCAGTGATGCTGGTGGGAGAAGAGAGGTGTGCTGTGGGAGAGGGGAAGGAAGCAAGGCGGCTTTTTGCTCCAAGACTGGCAGTTTCTCAGACCCCAGCTCTCCAGGCTGAAGTAGAAGTCGATGGGTGACTGGAATTCCCTCTCAGCTGTGAGTGATGGGGCACATGGCAATTTCTTCCCCCCTTAACATGGTTAGATGGTGGCTCCCAGCTGGCTGCAGCAGTCTCTGTCTTCTCTCTCCTTGTCCCATAGAGTCTTCACTGGTTTTCTATTTATTTTTTCACATCTTCACTGAAAATTTTTGTCAGACTCCTGTAGTCCTTCCCTTGTTCTTTTCATATCCCAGAGCAGCTTAAGGTAGTGTGGTTACACCTTATTCAGCCATCTTGGATCCCCAAGCTCTATCTTCTAGTCTCCTTAGCTAGGGTAGGTGAAAAACAGAATTCTTGCTTAGCCAAGTGAAAGAAACACAAAAGGCTGTGTTATTGTGAGTTCATTTATATAAAATATCCTGAATAGGCCAGTCTATAGAGACAGAAAACAGATTGGTGGTTGTCAGGGACTATGGGGAGGGGAAATGGAGAATGACTGCTTAATGCATATGGAGCTTCCTTTGGGGTCACAATGATGATGTTTGTACCACATTGTGAATTGTACAATATAAAATGACAAATTTTATGCTATGTGTATTTTAAGACAATGTGCTTTTTTTTCCTTCCTTATGTAGGGCATTGTTGAAGTAACAACAGGGTGATTGTTAAATCATTTGTACTCATCCATATCTTAGTAATAATTTTTAGGGGAATTTTTAGGTTTCTTGGAAAGCCCTGATTATTGGGAAAAACTAGGACATTGTGACGAATGGATGAAGTCAGTGAGGAAAGGACAAGGCAGGTCACACAGACTGACTTAGCATGATGGTTGACTTTCTATGTCAACTTGTCTAGGCTGTAGGGTTCCCAGATATTTGATCAATTACTCTGTATGTGGGAGGGTGTTTCTGGGTGAGATGAACACCTGTCCATAGACGGGGTAAAGCAGGTCCTTCTCTCCAATGTAGGAAAACTCCATTCAATCTGTTGGAAGCTCCAATGGAATAGAAAGGCATTCTGAATAAGAATTCTTTCTCTCTGTCTGACTTTGAATAGGGACTTTGGTCTTCTCCTGCTTTTGTCTTGGACTAAGACTGGAACTTACAGCATTGTCTTTTCAGGCCTTTGGACTAGGACTGGAACTGTTTCATTGGCTCCCCTGGGTCTCCAGCTTACAGACTGCAGATCATAGTCCTTGTCAGTCTCCCTCTAGAGCTGTTTGAGCTAATTCTTCACAATAAATTATTATATCTCCATTTCTCTGGAGAACCCAAAGATTGTGGTAACAAGAAATAAGGTGCTGCTCTGAAGTGTTCCTAAAAATGTGGAAATAGCTTTGGATCTATGCAATCTGTAGAGGCTAGAAGAGTTCTGAAGTGCATGCTAGAAACATGGATATCTTATTTTTTCTATGATTTATGTGGGGAGCAATCCAGACTGGACTAAGTTACTGGAATTAAGACTTATTCTATGCATCTGCTCTCCCACAATATGGCACTGGGAGAGAAGTAAACAGCTTCCGCACAGCTGCCTCCAGTTCAACCAATAAACTGTAGGACTTGCCTGATTGGAGAGCAGCGTACTCGGCGTGTGGGCAGCCGAGTTGGGATTGGCGGAGGAGGACTATAAAGGAAGAGAGAGACGGCATGCACGGGGAACATCTAAGGGGAACATCTAGCTGAAGGAACACCCGTGCAGCCCCCGAGAAAGCTGGCCGGCGGTGTGCCGCTCCCCTGCGGAAGTGGGGAATGTGGCCAGGGGGAACTGCCCTTCCACGGAGGTGGAAGGGATAGTAGCCAACCCGGGAAGAACCAGCAGCAAACCCGGGGAGGGCCGAGCAGACGAAAGAACAGCGCAGGGTTCTGTGTTGCTCCTCCACGAAGAGGGGGAGCGACATAATGGTGCTGTGACTCGGATAGGAAACCTAGCTCGGATTAGGAAACCTAGGCCGGATAGGAAACTTAGGAGGGAAGAAACGGGAAGAACTGGGAAAATACCGGAGAGAGAGACTAGCAAACAGCCTAGGGAAAAGCCGGCCGAAAAAGGTGCCGGAAGAAGCTATGGAAAGCCTAGGCATAGACTCAGATACGGACTACAGGGGGAAGCTGGGAGAAATCTCTAAGGTCGAAAGCGAAAGTGAAAGCTAGAACAAACAGACTTGGATACAGACTGTGGGGAGAGGCCAGGAGAAATGAGGGAGGAGTATTGTTGGAGGAAAGCTTGGGGAAACATACCGGGTAGAGAAAAATGTTAGGGAAATTGAAGCCGCGGGGGGCAGGCCAAGGCGGAAATGAAAGCCACTTTGGGATTCTCAAGTTAGCCCGGGAATGGGGGGCGAAAAGTTGAAACCAGAAGCTGAAACGTAAGCCAGATTGGGATCTGTCTGATTAGCCCGGGGAGCAAAGGACGGGAAGCCAAACCGTGGGGCGGAGACATAAGCTGGGTTGAATTCGCCAGGCTAGCCCGGGGAACTTAGATTGAATGCTAGTGGCGGACACGTAAGCTACGCTGTGTGACTCGCGGAGGCTGCCGCGCGCAGACAGAGCGTGCGGGGCTCAAGTACATAGGGAACGCGGGGCTGGTGCGAGGCCGTGGTTCAGACGCGAAAGGGTTAAGTGCGAGACCGCGGAGTGTGTGCGCAAAGCCGAGCCGCACAGATGAGAGAGGCGCTGGCTGAAGTGGCGCAGAGCCGGGAACCCGCCGGCGGGGCGAGGTGCCGGAAAGCCGCAGGGATAAGAGAAACAGAAGTTTAGAAGTAAAGTGAGAGAAATAGGAATGCTGGAAGATGGAAGTAAAATGGGAGAAATAGGAATGCCCGGAGATAGAGAAATAGAGAAATAGAAAGGCCTCCCTACAACACTGCAATGAGAAAGCTTGGATTCGGTCTGCCTGATTAAGGCGGTAAGCACCAGCAAGCAGCTCGACCAGAGTATGAGCTGCAGGTCACCGAAGATAGGCACGAACCAACACTAATAAGTCTCCCCCACAATACGGCAATGAGAAAGCTTGGATTCGGTCTGCCTGATTAAGGCGGTAAGCGCCAGCAGGTGGCTCGACCAGAGTGTGAGCCGCAGGTCACCGAACACAGGCACGCATCAGCGCCTAAAAACCTCCTCACAACATGGCGAAGAGAGGACCCGGATTCGGTTTGCCTGATTGATAGGACTTGTAAGAGCCTGTGGCAACTCTAGCAAGTAGAGCAGAGTGTGTGCCGCGGGACACCGAAGACAGGCGCGTATCAACGCCAAAAATAAAAAGAAAGGGGGATCTGTGGGGAGCAATCCGGACTGGACTAAGTTACTGGAATTAAGACTTATTCTATGCATCTGCTCTCCCACAATATGGCGCTGGGAGAGAAGTAAACAGCTTCCGCACAGCTGCCTCCAGTTCAACCAATAAACTGTAGGACTTGCTCCTGATTGGAGAGCAGCGTACTCGGCGTGTGGGCAGCTGAGTTGGGATTGGCGGAGGAGGACTATAAAGGAGGAGAGAGACGGCATGCACGGGGAACATCTAAGGGGAACATCTAGCTGAAGGAACACCCGTGCAGCCCCCGAGAAAGCCGGCCGGCGGTGTGCCGCTCCCCTGTGGAAGTGGGGAATGTGGCCAGGGGGAACTGCCCTTCCACGGAGGTGGAAGGGATAGTAGCCAACCCGGGAAGAACCAGCAGCAAACCCGGGGAGGGCCGAGCAGATGAAAGAACAGCGCAGGGTTCTATGTTGCTCCTCCACGAAGAGGGGGAGCGACAATTTATTTATTTGAAAGTCAGAATTAGAGAGGGAGGGACAGAGAGACATCTTACATCCGCTGGTTTACTCCCCAAATAGCCGTGACAGCCAGGAGTAGGTCAGACAGAAGCCAGGAGACTCCTATAGGACTCCCATGTAAGTGGAGGGGCAGAAATGCTTGAGTCACCCTCCTCTGTTTTCCTAGGCATATAATCAGGCAGCAGGGTGAGATGTGGAACAGCTGGGACTTGAACCAGCGCCCATATGGGATGCCTGTGTTGCAGGCAGTGGCTTAATCTGCTGTGCCACAATGTAAACCGCTAGAAACATGGATATTAATGGAGAGTCTGAGATCTCAGATGGAAATGGGAAACACGGTATTGGAAAGCAATCCTTGCTTTAAGGGGCAAAATACCTGACTGTTTGATATTCTGGTATTGATGGCAGATAGAACTTGTGAGCAATGAAATTGGTTCTTTAGCAAAAGAAACTTCTATGCAAAATATTGAAGGAGCAACTTGGCTCCTCCTGTCTGCTTATAGAAAAATGTGAGAAGAGGGTAATTGAAGAATGAATTTTTAAGCAAAAAGGAACCCAACTTTAACACTTGGGCAATGATTAGCCTGTCCATATTGCAAAAAATGAGAACGCATGCTCTAAAGAGAATATCAAGAATATGGCTGGGCACAAGCAGAAGCTGCCAGTTCGAGCTGAAGAGGGTGGCAGTGGGATGTAATGAAGGGAAGGTTTTGGAATTCTTGGATTCTATAGGGCAGGATCATAGAGCTTTGAGTATTTGGCTGTGAATGTGTGCGACTCCTGAAGGCAAGGGAAGAATGACTCCAGAGCTGATTCAGAGATCACAGGGGCTTCCATTGCTACCACAGAGCCAGGGGCTGAGTCTGTTTCATCTTCTTTTTCAAAGAGAGGCGTGGCCATGTTTTTAAGGCCAGAAAGACCCCATGCAGGCATGGACCCACCCTGTGGCTTTTTGGAGACAGAGCTGTCTGGAAGCCGTAGGTGTGCGATCCTGAAGGCTGGACTGTCACACCAGTGGATCTGGAAGGCAGGTCCTCAAAGCGGAGAATCCTTCACAAGTGTTGAGACCTGATGGATTCTTTTTATTTGATAGATAGTTAGACAGAGACAAAGAGAGAGGTCTTCCTTCTGTTGGTTCACTCCCCAAATGGCTGCTATGGCTGGAGCTATGCCAATCAGGAGCCAGGAGCTTCCTCCTGGTCTCCCATGTAGGTGCGGGGTCCCAAGCACTTGGGCCATCCTCCACTGCCTTCCCGGGCCACAGCAGAGAGCTGGACTGGAAGAGGAGCAACCGGGACTAGAACCAAGCGCCCAAATGGGATGCTGGTGCTGCAGGTGGAAGATTAACCAAGTGAGACACAGCACTGGCCGACCTGATGGATTTCACCTTGCTAGGTTTTAGATTTCAATGGAATCTGTCACACTTAGCTCCTTTCCTCCTTTCCTTTGCTCTCTTTCGGGATGAAAATGCCTGTCTTGTGCCTGTTCCACTGTTGTACTTTGGGAGCGTGTAATTTGCCTGGTTTTACAGGCTCACAGCTGGAAAGGAATTTTGCCTCAGGATAAGCCCTACCTCAAGTTTCATCCCTATCTGATTTAGATGATATTTAGATGAAACTTTGGACTGTAGAGTTGATGCTAGAATAAGTTCAGACTTTTGAAACTGTTAGGATGGTTTGTATTTTGCATGCCAAAAGGATATAAAGTTAAGGGGTCTGGGTTAGAATGTTATGGATTGGCCGGCGCCACGGCTCACCAGGCTAATCCTCCGCCTGCGGCGCCGGCACCCTGGGTTCTAGTCCCAGTCGGGGCGCCGGATTCTGTCCCGGTTGCCCCTCTTCCAGGTCAGCTCTCTGCTATAGCCAGGGAGTCCAGTGGAGGATGGCCCAGGTGCTTGGGCCCTGCACCCCATGGGAGACCAGGAGAAGCACCTGGCTCCTGCCTTCAGATCAGTACGGTGCACCGGCCACGGCGGCCATTGGAGGGTGAACCAACAGCAAAGGAAGACCTTTCTCTGTCTCTCTCACTGTCCACTCTGCCTGTCCAAAAAAAAAAAAAAAAAAAAAAAAGAATGTTATGGATTAAATGCCAATGTCCTTTCAAAATTCATATGTTGAAGCCCTAACACCCAGTGTTTTGGTGTTTGGAGATAGAAACTTTGGGAGATAATTAGGGTCAAATTAGGTCATTAAGGTGGGACTCTCAGGATGGGAGAAGTGAATGTATGAGAAGAGGAGAGATTTCTCCTTTCTCTCTGAGCACAAAGAAAAGGTCATGTCAGGACACAGTGAAAAAGCGACTGTCTGCAACCCAAGGACAGAGTCCTCACTAGACACCAACTTGGCTGCCACCTTGATCTTGGACTTGGCAGCTTCTATAACCATGAGAAATAGCTTCCTATTGTTGTAGTCAGCTAGTCTTTGGTATTTTGTCATGGCCGCCCAGGCTGACTGACACCTGGTGTGTCTCAGTGGGGAGGAACAAAACAAAAATGTAGACATGGGGCTGGTGTTGTAGTATAGCAGGTTAATCTGTTCCCTGTGACTCCAGCATCCTATATGAATGTCAGTTTGAGTTCTGGCTGCCCCACTTCCAATCCAGCTCCCTGCTAATGTGCCTGGGAAAGTAGTGGAAGGTGCCTCAAGTGTCTGGGCCCCTGCAGCCACGTGAGAGATCTGGATGAAGCTCTAGGTTCCTGGATTTGACCTGGCCTAGTCCCAGCTGTTAGAGCTATTTAGAGAGTGAACCAGTAGATGGAAGAGTGCTCTTTCTCTCTCTTTCTTTCTCTGTAACTCTGCCTTTCAAATACATCTTTAAAAAAATGAAGGTGTGAGTGAGGTGGAAGAGGGCTGAAGGCAAACTCTATATTGGGATTTATTTAGATTTGGCCAAATATGTGAATTTTTTAGAAGGGCAGTTTCTCCTTCAATCCCTCTACTCATCAGAAGTTCACCAGACAAGAGAAACACCCCTGCCGAGAGCTTGGTAATAGTCATTAAAATGATTAAGATCTCACCAGCCCATAGTTCTATAGGAGACCAAAATGAGCCACAATGAATATGAGTTTGACATTCTTTAATGGGGACTAGTGTATTTTCAAATGCAAATTCCTGAGACATTAATGCACCATAAAGTATTTGGATTTATTGTGGTTATGCATACTCAATTCTAGTGATGATTGCTCAATGACTTCTTGATGCTGGAGGGAGGTGGAGTTTGGGGAAGGAAAGATTCCCACCCCCACATGTTTTCATGGAGAAAAGCAAATAAACTCCCAACCACACATTCATTTTCCATAGTTGTATTTTTCAGAAATTTGGGTCAAATGACTTCTTGGCATTTGTCTTCTATTAATTTAAATGGTTACCTCAAAGGAGAAATTTCAGAAGTTACATCTCAATGTTTTGTTGAATTAAATAGAACAGATTGGAAAGAACCTTCCTTTTATGAGCTTCTGACAGTGTGGTGACAGTTTGGCCCATGTGGTCTGCTTTTCAATGATCTTCACAGACTTGCCTCTTCCTAACTCCCTTCTTCCCTCCCCTTCCTACACTTCCTCCCCCACTCCCTACACAGCCCCTTTGCTGCAGCCACACTGAACAACTTACTCCCTGTTCCCAGCACGCTGGGGCCCTGCGGAGGGTCCATGCTTTGCTGTGAACGTCCTTTGCCTAGCAGTTCCTCTTGTTTCCTTTAACACAATTCCCTCAGTGTGCAAATACTCCATGACATTTTATGAGCTATAAGACACCTTGGAATTCACAACGCACAGGCTAACGATATGGGAAATAAATCTTGGGAGAATCTAATGACTTTCTCACTGGGTCTTTTCCTTGGATAGAAATGATACTATCTAAACTCTGAGCTGGCTAGAAAAATACACACGAAATCATTCTAGAAGAGCAGATCCCCTTTGGGAAGTGGACTTCGCAGGTGTTGGGTGAAATGCAGGGTAAGAATCGGGAACCCCTGCATCCTTTACAGGCCTTGAGTGGTCCTCTGGTGCCTCTCAGAGTCATTCACCACCAATGGCTGTTTTATTTTTTATTTTTTATTTTTATTTTTTTGACAGGCAGAGTGGACAGTGAGAGAGAGACAGAGAGAAAGGTCTTCCTTTTGCCCTTGGTTCACCCTGCAATGGCCGCCGCAGCCGGCACACCGCGCTTATCCGATGGCAGGAGCCAGGTGCTTCTCCTGGTCTCCCATGTGGGTGCAGGGCCCAAGTACTTGGGCCATCCTCCACTGCACTCCCTGGCCACAGCAGAGAGCTGGCCTGGAAGAGGGGCAACCGGGACAGAATCTGGCGCCCTGACCAGGACTAGAACCCGGTGTGCCGGCGCTGCAAGGCGGAGGATTAGCCTAGTGAGCCGCGGCGCCGGCCACAATTGCTGTTTATTTCTCACAGTTCTGGAGCCTGGGAAGTCCAAGATCAAGTGCTGCCTCAGTGTGTGACATGGCCTTTTGTTACATCCTTGCGTAGCAGAAGGAGCCAATGTTTTGTCATAGAGTGAAGGCTAGGAAGGGAAATTGCCAAGACGCCCAAGTTCCCTCCTGCCTTTGCATGAGGCATGTTTCCAATCATGAGGGCTCTGAACTCATGACTTAATCACCTCCCAGAAGGTCCCACCTCTGAAAACTGCAGTGAGGAGTAAGTTTCAACATGAATTTTGAGGGAAGCACATTCAAGCTACTGTATCCGTGTGAACTACCGAGTGAGCCACCATGTATGTGCGTTCTCCCGAGTGAGCCAGGGGAGCCTGGGTGTCTGAGTGCAGCTCCAGCAGGAGGAGAGCTGGAAGGGAAGATAAAACAAGCCCGTCGCTTGAGCTGCTATCTTCCTGTGGGTTAAACTGGATAGTGAGATCAAAGTAATTTTTTATTCCCACTAGTTTGTGTTTTAGTGAAGCGCTTGTTTGTTTGGTTTGGAGGTAGTTTCTCTGAAGGGATTAAGGGCAAAGCTGAGAGGAAATAACTTGTTTCTTCCATATAATCCTATAATAACTACAAGTTTGTGATAGTCTTTCGGTTCCCACAAAGAGGTTTATATTTGTGTGTGTGTGTGTGTGTGTGTGTGTGTGTGTGTGTGTCTTGGGAGGTGGAGAGACAGGAAGCTGAATACAGAGGAACTAAACCTTGAGAAATTAAGAGAAGGAAAATAGGGCGCACTGTGGAAAGTAAATATAGATGATTCTTATGATGGAATCATGTCCCCATAAACCGATAATAAGTTAAAAATATTTTTTAAGATTTACTTATATATTTGAAAGGCAGAGTTATAGATGGAAGATCTTGCTTTCTCTGTGTCTATCTGCTGGTTCACACCCCAAAAGGTTGCAATGGCTGGGGCTGGGCAGGGCCAAAGCCAGGAGCCAGGAGCTTCTAGGCCTTCCATGTGGGTGCAAGTGCCCAGGCATTTGGGCCATTCTCTGCCGCTTTCCCAGGACATCCGCAGGGAGCTGGGTCAGAAGTAGGAGAGCTGGGACATGAAGCAGTGCCCATATGGGATGCCAGCATCGCAGGCGGTAACTTAACCTGCAACACCTGCCCCCCAACTTGAAAATATTTTAAGTTGAAAACAGGTCTTATATGCCTAACTTGCTAATCCAAAGCTCATTCTAGCTCACTTTAAACATGTCAAAGCTGCTTATATTAGCCTATATATTAAGTTTTTTTTTATTATTATTATTATTTAAGACCTTTATTAGCAGGTGCTTGCAGTTTGTTGACTTTTTTGAAAAAATCAAGTTGTAAACTTTTATTACAAACTAAAAATGAAGTTCTTAAAAATCTCAGCTTGACCAGATATGAAACAATTTAAAAACCTTTAAAGGTGTATTGAGAAAAACCAGGCTTTTTTAAAAAAAACACGTTTGTCATTACCAAAAAGAGACATCTTTCGGTAAAAATAATAAAAACCCCATGCTGCATAGATAATGCAGATAGTTCTAGTAATCTGGTCAACGTGCAAAAAGCAAGCACTTAGGGTCTTCAGCTCCAATCTTTTGTTCATTTCTTATTGCTGGAATTTCATATTCATTTCTTCTTGTTGGATGACTGAACCGGCTGGTGGTAGAGATGTTAAGCCGGCATTTACTCAGCCCCGCCCTGCTCAGCCCAGGAGCAGAGGAGTTCTCAGCTGGTGGATGGCTGCTTTTGTCTCTGCCATCCTGTGGTTTAGGGTTATCTGGGCATCTGTGTCGGTAATTGAAGTTGCGGCGGCACCGACGCTGAGGTGGCTGCTGGCCCTGGGTCTCATCTCCTTGGTTTTCCTTATCTTCTTCATTGCCGTCCTCTCTAGGCTGTCTTTGGCGAGGAGGACCTCTGCGGAATCGTGGTCTATAACCCCGATACATATTCTGTCTCACTGGTCAGCCTTGTTCTCCTGCATCCTGGCTGTCAGCACCTTCCATCACTTCTCCCTGCACAGGAGGGTTGGAATACTGTGGTCGACGCCCATAGGGTCTCCGCATGTAGTAAGGTGGGAACCTTCGCCTGCGGTAGGGCCAGTGTTGTTGGGCCTGGCCTTCGGGAGTGCTCTCTGATCCCTCATTCTTTTCCCCACTCCCACTATTCTGTAATTCTGCTGGTCATTGCGTGGAGGACCCCTGCGGCATGGACAGCGTCTACAATGGTTACGTCTGCTGCATAGTTACTGCCTTGCACTGGAGCTCTGCCAGGACCTGTAACATTTGCTGCCTCCACACCCTTTTCTCCTTCAACAACATCAGACTCCACAGTCTCTCCATCTCCTACACTGCGAAGGGACTTCCTGGGGTTATTCTTCGGGTTATTCTTCGTTATGGCAGTCTGGTGTACAAATACGTCTTCCTTGGTGTCATTCCTGTTGATGAAACCATACCCCTTTCTTACATTGAACCATTTTACTGTTCCCAAAACCTCGTTGCGATGACCTTCTTGTCCTCGCCGGCGGGTGCTGCTGTGAGGCCGCCCGGGGCCACCGCTCCCTGAGCCGCTGCTTGTGGTGCGAGGCTTAGTTTAGGTGGTGCTGGGGTTGGGGGGGTGGCCGGCGGCTGCTGGGTCTCGGCCTCACCGCTCATGGTTGCGGTGATGGTGACTGGGGCCGGCTGCGGCGGCTGCAGCTCCCCCCGGTGTGTGATGGTAACCAGGCTGGCAGCGGCAGTGGGGCTGCTTAGGGCTCTCTGGGGTTCGCTCTCCGCTCCCGCTACGGATCGAATTGCCTGTACATTAGGTTTTATGTTCGATGACTTTGCCTATCTTATAATGAAGGCTTGAACATATTATAATATTCAATATATTTAATAGCTGTATCTAGAAAATTCTGGCAACAGAGTACACTGCAGAATGACAGTTCTTTACCCTGGTGATTGTGTGGCTGTCTGGGAGCTGCAGCTGTTGCCACTGCCCAATACCCAAGAGAATATTGTGCCACATTATCGCTAGCCCAGGGAAAGCCCAACATTCAGAGTGTGGTCTCTACTGAATAAGTACCACTGTCGCATTACTGTAAAGCTAAAGCATTTCGAGTTGGGCCTGGACTGTCTAAAGGGGAAATAGGGGGAAAAAGGGAAGAGGAACTCACAAAGAACAGTGGGGAGAAAAGAACATAAGGCTGACATAAAATGGTTAATCGTTAAGTTAGAGCTGAGTTGGATTTTAGAGACTATTGATCTTCATTTCAAAGATGGGGAACTGTGAATTAGGAACTGGTTAAAGTCAGGTAGCACAAGCACCTACGTATCATCTTCCATGAAGTACATGGCTGTGTGTGGTAGGTGGATGTCACACAGGGTCAACTCTGAGCTGATCACAGGACGGGGCTGTGGGTTTTTGCTGCTTATTGTTAAAGGGTAATATTTTTCCATTTAAAAAAAAGATTTATTTATTTGAAAGAGTTAGAGAGGTAGAGCCAGAGAGAGAGAGGTCTTCCATTCCATTGGTTCACTCCCCAGATGACCTCAATGGCCAGAGCTGAGCTGATCAGAAGCCGGGAGCTTCTTCCAGGTCTCTCACATGGATGCAGGGGTCCAAGGACTTGGGCCATCTTCTACTGCTTTCTCAGGCCATAGCAGAGAGCTGGATTGGAAGAGCAGCCAGGTCTTGAACTGGTGCCCGCCCATATGGGATGCCAGTGCTATGCCACAGCACCGGCCCCTAAAGGGTAATATTTTTAAGGTATAAAGTCATGTCACTGAAGTAATCAGAGAATGAACATATTTTAGTTAACTCACTTGTTGAGGGAACCTCTGAGATGGTACTGCTTGCAAGAAGTCAGAGTACTACACACTCACACAAATACAGCCCAAAGAGGACTACTGAAGTGAAGTCACAAATACGTGCACTCAGCATGGATTTTTTTAAAAAAACCATTAACAGGAGGGTAGGGAGTGCTAAAACAAGTTTACAGACACATATAACATGGGTGTGTCCAGAGGCAATAATAAATTATGTTCTCCCTGACACAACTAATTTGCATTTGTGTGGATAATAATAGTTTCTTATTTGCAGCCTTCTATACATTGTAGAGCTGGAAAATGGCTTAAAAAACAATGAAAGATGGGGCCAGGGCCTAGTGGTACAGTGGGTCAAGATGCTGCTGGGGTGCAGGCATCCCATATGGATGCCAGATCAAGTCCTGGCTGCTCCACTTTCAAACCATCTTCCTGCTAACAGCCTGGGAAAGCAGCAAAAGATGGTCCAAGGACTTGGGTGCCTGCACCCACATGGGAGACCCAGAAGAAGCTCCTGTCTCCTAGCTTTGACCTGGCCTAGCCCTGGCCATTGCAGCCATTTGGAGAGTGAGCCAGCGGATAGATCTTTCTATCCTTCTCTCTCTCTAACTCTGCCTTTCAAATAATAAATAAATCTTAGATAACCCAGAAGGGTACATTGTATGAAAAACTCAGTAATAACTTTTTTAAAGAGTTATTTGAAAGTCAGACTGACAGACAAGGAGAGACAAAAAGATCTTCCATCTACTGATTCACTTCTCAAATGGCCACAGCAGTTGGGTCAGGGACAGGCTGAAGCCAGGAGCCAGGAACTCCATCTGTGTCTCTCACTTGGGTGGAAGTGGTCCAAGTACTTGGGCCATCTTCTGTCTTTCTGGGCAAACTAGTAGGGAGCTGGGTTAGAAGCTGAGCAGCTGGGACACTATGAGAAACAATGAATTGATCAGCCCTTGTCCTGACTGTTGATGTACAACTTAATATTCTATCCCTTTTAGTATTTTTTTTTGTTCTACTTAATACTATTTGTTGAACTCTGTAATTAACATACAATTATTCTTAAGTGTTGAAACTTAACTGAAAAGTGATCCCTGTTAAATATAAGAGTTGGAATAAGAGAGGGAGGAGATGTACAATTTGGGACAAGCTCAAGCTGACTTGCCCCAAATGGTAGAGTTAGAAATGTGCCTGGGGATTCCAATTCAATCCCATCAAGGTGGCATGTACCAATTCCATCTCATTAGTCCAGGTGATCAATTTCAGTTCACAATTGATCATAATGATAGGTCTAAGAGTCAAAGGGATCACATAAGCAAGACTAGTGTCTGCTAATACTATCTGATAGAATTAAGAAGGAGAGAAGGATCCAACATGGGAAGCGAGATACACAGCAGACTCATAGAATGGCAGATGTCCTAAATAGCACTCTGGCCTCAGAATCAGCCCTTAAGGCACTCGGATCTGGCTGAAAAGCCCATGAGAGTATTTCAGGCATGGAAAGCCAAGACACTCTGGCAAAAAAAACCAAAAAACCAAAAAAACAAAAAAAACAAAACCACCTAAATGAAAGATCTCTGTGAGTGAGATCCCAGTGGAATGAATGGGGCCATCAAAGGAGGTACCTTTCTCTGAAGGGAGGAGAGAACTTCCACTTTGACTATGACCTTGTTGGAATAAGATCAAAGTCAGCAAACTCAAAAGGCTTCCATAGCCTTGGCAACTCATGACAAGAGCCTAGAGTGATTACTGACGCCATAAACAAGAGTGTCAAATTGTTAAGTCAACAAAAGGAGTCACTGTACACTTACTCCCTATGTAGGATCTCTGTCCTTAATGTGTTGTTCAATGTGAATTAATGTTATAACTAGTACTTAAACAGTATTTTACATTTTATGTTTCTGTGTGGGTGCAAACTTTTGAAATTTCTATATACAGGAGATAAATTTAGTATATATTAAGAGAATTGAAAATGAATCTTGATGTGAATGGAATGGGAGAGGGAGCCTGAGATGGGAGGGTTGTGGGTGGGAGGGAAGTTATGGGGGGGAAAAGCCATTGTAATCCATAAGCTGTACTTTGGAAATTTATATTAAATAAAAAATAAATAGCTAATTTTGAAAAAAGTATCACAATTTTTTAAAAAGGTGTTTAATTTATTCAACAATTTAAAAATAGCTGAGAGGTTCACACAGTGAATTAACAGTGGTTGTTACTGGTCCTTTAATTTTCATCTGTATTACCCTCCTCATTGCTAAGAGCAGGTATAATTTGTGGAAACAGGGACAACTAGTAATAAACTTACAGAATAAATCACTTTATTTTAAGCAAATCCAATTCAAGGAACACTGCATAATGAAATCTTTTGGGGAGGAAAACACAAGAACAATATTTGCACTTGAGGAGATATCACATGTTCATTTTCACAGGGCTGCTGCCCACGAATGGCTAGAAATTGTGATCTCTTGATTCAGGCTGATCACTTACCTCAGTTATGAGGAAGGAAGTCCATGACCACTTTTGGAAAATTATTTTATTAGATTTTTTCACTCTTATGTAATTTAAGAAACTATTAAGGGAGTGTCCCAATATCCTTAAACAATAGAGCAATTCCTTTTTATTTTTTTTAAATGATTTATTTATTTGAAAGAGTTACATAGAGAGAGGAGAGGCAGAGAGAGAGAGGTCTTCCATTTGATGGTTCACTCCCAATTGGCCGCAATGGCCGGAGCTGCGCCGATCCGAAGCCAGGAGCCAGGAGCCAGGAGCTTCCTCTGGGTCTCCCACATGGGTGCAGGGGCCCAAGGACTTAGGCCATCTTCTACTGCTTTCCCAGGCCATGGCAGAAAGCTGGTTGGAAGTGGAGCAGCTGGGTCTCGAACTGGCACCCTTATGGGATACTGGTGCTTCAGGCCAGGGCGTTAACCTGCTGTACCACAGCACCAGCCCCATAGAACAATTCCTAAGAAACATCTGGATATATTGTTTCCCACATTATGGGGACAGTCAGCCCCCTTGACTCATTTATTGTAGAGTTATCTATGTGCCCAAGATTTCCAAAGTTATGTAGCAAATTTCTGGTGATAGTAACCATGGTCACATACATACAACAGCTACATATGTTTTATAGGGTGCAGAGCACTTGTGCTCACACCCTGCATTTACACCCTTAAATCTCAAATGAGACATACAACTGTTGTGTCTGGATAAGGCAGTGTCTGCCTCATATGATTACTGAAAAAGGATTGGGCACTTTGGAATTACAGTTTTGGATTCAAATCTAAGGCCTGTACATCTTCCATGGCTGATAAAGCAGATTCTCCTAAGACTCACTTTTCTTATCTCTAGATGATGAACATGAAGTTTCTACAGCAGCCTTACATGGCAGACCCAGAGTTCCCTGGAATCCCTTTTATAGGAGCACTAATCTTATTCTTGAGGGTTCTGCCCTCATGAACTAATCACCTCCCAAAGGCCCTGCCTCCTGTACCCTTCACAGAGGAGACCAGGGCTTCAACATGGGAGTTTTGGGGAACCACAAGCATTCAGTGCAGGGCAGTGCCTGGCGCTTTCAGAAGCTTGCATGGGTCTGGTCAGCAGCACAGGGGCCTGTGAAGCCTGGCCGCCCCCGCCGCCCCCGCTCAGCATTTCCAGTAGACACTAGGTGGTTCCATCCTTCCTTCCATCTCCGTCACGGTGAGTCTCTGGTCCTGGAATCTGCAGCCCTCTTTCCCGTGCCCAGGGGTGGCTGCTTGCTGATGCCCTGCTGAGGTGGACTAGAAATAGCCTTCATTAGCGCAGCCATGAGAGGAACTGGACATCGGAGTTTGAGGGTCTTTCTCCATCCTCCTGCCCCTTGTGGCCATTGAGGAAAGGACAAGGTCAGAATCATGGGGGGAAATTGCATTTTAAGTTTTCACTCACTTCCAACTTAGAGTCAGCGCTTCCTTAGATTATGAACATAGGCACCATATCATGATGGTGTTGGTAGTGTCTATGGCTTGTCACCGTGGAAGATGGTGGATGTGTCCAAATCACATCACAGTCCTGGCAGAGCTCTCAAAATACCACCTCCATACCTCACTACATTGAAATGACTTTATTTGATCTCCTGCAGATCTTATTCAATGTGTTAATGAAGAAGCTGTAATATGAACATAGTTGTTTTGCAACTTAAATAAAATCAGTTTGAGGGATGGGCACTGTGGCACAGCAGGTTAGGCCACTGCTTGGGACACATGCATACCATACCAGAGTGCCAGGGACTGACCAACCTCTGCTTCTTTTTTTTTATTTTTATTTTTTTGACAGAGTGGACAGTGAAAGAGAGAGACAGAGAGAAAGGTCTTCCTTTGCTGTTGGGTCACCCTCCAATGGCCGCCGCGGCTGGCGCACTGTGGCCGGCGCACCGCGCTGATCCGATGGCGGGAGCCAGGTGCTTTTCCTGGTCTCCCATGGGGTGCAGGGCCCAAGCACTTGGGCCATCCTCCACTGCACTCCCGGGCCACAGCAGAGAGCTGGCCTGGAAGAGGGGCAACCGGGACAGAATCTGGCGCCCCAACTGGGACTAGAACCCGGTGTGCCAGCGCCGCTAGGCGGAGGATTAGCCTAGTGAGTTGCGGCGCCGGCCAGGCTCTGCTTCTAATATAGCTTCCCATTAATGTACACCTCAGAAAGTAAAAGATGATGGCTCAAGTACTTTGGCCCGGCCCAGCCCCAGCTGTTGCAGGCATCTGGGGAGAGAACCAGCAGATACAAGATTCTTCTCTCAGAAGCCGGCAGTTCCAGGTCTGGGGAAAGAAGTGCCTACCCTGGTTCTCCAGCTGGAGGCTTATCCTGCTGGTGCCTTGGCACGTTTGCTCCTCTGGTCTGTCTTGGGCATTAGACTCTCTGGGAGAGCTCGACTCAGTTGCTTCCTCCTAACTGGGAGCAGGGGATCCTCAGAAAACAGAGCCTGCTCTTTGCCCTCAATCTCCAGCAAACTGGGAGGGTTTGCTTTCTGCTGGAGGAAGACATTTGTGCCTGCTAAATATGAGCAGTGTCCAGACCACCTGCCATGTCCTCATGCCCTCTTATCATACGGGATAGATGTGGAAGAGCTTCCGTTTGGTGTTTTCCTACCCTTTTTGCCCAGTCTTTGTTTTTAACAAGCAGGACTCCTTCTCCTACTTTCTTTACAATGACTTTTGTTGGTATTTTTTTTCTTTGTATGAACTGTGGCTGCTGTGTATTCTTTGAATAATCACTTTTTTTTAATTTAATGAATATAAATTTCCAAAGTACGACTTATGGATTACAATGGCTTCCCCCCCATACCGTCCCTCCCACCCACAACCCTCCCCTTTCCCACTCCCTCTCCCCTTCCATTCACATCAAGATTCATTTTTGATTATCTTAATATACAGAAGATCAGCTTAGTATACATTAAGTAAGGATTTCAACAGTTTGCTCCCACACAGAAACATAAAGTGAAAAATAATAGATGATTTTTTTTAAATGATGATGAAATCAGATCAGACCTATTGTCATGTTTAATCCCAGTGAGAGTCAAGTTGGGAATTGATAATTTCTTCTTCTTTTTTTTTTTTTTTTTTTACAGAATATCAGTTTAGTATACATTAAGTAAAGATTTCAACAGTTTGCACCCCCATAGAAACACAAAGTGAAATATACTGTTTGAGTACTCGTTATAGCATTAAGCCTCAATGTACAGCACATTAAGGACAGAGATCCTACATGAGGAGTAAGTGCACAGTGACTCCTGTTGTTGACTTTACAAATTGACACTCCTGTTTATGGCATCAGTAATCTCCCTATGCACCAGTCATGAGTTTCCAAGGCTATGGAAGCCTTTTGAGTTCACCGACTCTTATCTTGTTTAGACAAGGTCATAGTCAAAGTGGAGGTTCTCTCCTCCCTTCAGAGAAAGGTACCTCCTTCTTTGAAGACCTGTTCTTTCCACTGGGATCTCGCTCACAGAGATCTTTTTCCCAGAGTGTCTTGGCTTTCCATGCCTGAAATACTCTCATGGGCTTTTCATCCAGATCCGAATGCCTTTAGGGCTGATTCTGAGGCCAGAGTGCTATTTAGGACATCTGCCATTCTATGAGTCTGCTGAGCATCTCACTTCCCATGTTGGATCACTCTCCCCTTTATTTATTCTATCGGTTAGTGTTAGCAGGTACTAGACTTGTTTATGTGCTCCCTTTGACTCTTAGTCCTTTCATTATGATCAATTGTGAACTGAAATTGATCACTTGGAATAGTGAGATGGCATTGGTACATGCCACCTTGATGGGATTGAATTGGAATCCCCTGGTATGTTTCTAACTCTACCAATTGGGGCAAGTCAGCTTGAGCATGTCCCAAATTATACATCTCTTCCCTCTCTTATTCCCACTCTTATGTTTAACAGGGATCACATTTCAGTTAATTTTCTTTTTTTTTTTTTTTTTTTTTTATCTTTTATTTAATGAATATAAATTTCCAAAGTACGACTCATGGGTTACAATGGCTTCCCCCCCCATACCGTCCCTCCCACCAACAACCCTCCCCTTTCCCACTCCCTCTCCCCTTCCATTCACATCAAGATTCATTCTCGATTATCTTAATATACAGAAGATCAGCTTAGTATACATTAAGTAAGGATTTCAACAGTTTGCTCCCACACAGAAACATAAAGTGAAAAATAATAGATGATTTTTTTTAAATGATGATGAAATCAGATCAGACCTATTGTCATGTTTAATCCCAGTGAGAGTCAAGTTGGGAATTGAAAATTTCTTTTTTTTTTTTTTTTACAGAAGATCAGTTTAGTGTACATTAAGTAAAGATTTCAGTCGTTTGCACCCCCATAGAAACACAAAGTGAAATATACTGTTTGAGTACTCGTTATAGCATTAAGCCTCAGTGTACAGCACGTTAAGGACCGAGATCCTACATGAGGAGTAAGTGCACAGTGACTCCTGTTGTTGACTTTACCAATTGACACTCCTGTTTATGGCATCAGTAATCTCCCTATGCACCAGTTATGAGTTTCCAAGGCTATGGAAGCCCCTTGAGTTCTCCGACTCTTATCTTGTTTAGACACGGTCATAGTCAAAGTGGAGGTTCTCTCCTCCCTTCAGAGAAAGGCACCTCCCTCTTTGAAGACCTGTTCTTTCCACTGGGATCTCACTCACAGAGATCTTTTTCCCAGAGTGTCTTGGCTTTCCATGCCTGAAATACTCTCATGGGCTTTTCATCCAGATCCGAATGCCTTTAGGGCTGATTCTGAGGCCAGAGTGCTATTTAGGACATCCGCCATTCTATGAGTCTGCTGAGTATCTCACTTCCCATGTTGGATCACTCTCCCCTTTATTTATTCTATCGGTTAGTGTTAGCAGATACTAGACTTGTTTATGTGCTCCCTTTGACTCTTAGTCCTTTCATTATGATCAATTGTGAACTGAAATTGATCACTTGGAATAGTGAGATGGCATTGGTACATGCCACCTTGATGGGATTGAATTGGAATCCCCTGGTATGTTTCTAACTCTACCAATTGGGGCAAGTCAGCTTGAGCATGTCCCAAATTATACATCTCTTCCCTCTCTTATTCCCACTCTTATGTTTAACAGGGATCACATTTCAGTTAATTTTCAACACTTAAGAATAACTGTGTGATAATTACAGAATTAAACCAGTCATATTAAGTAGAACAGACAAAAAAATACTAAGAGGGATAATGTATTAAGTTGCTCATTAACAGTCAGGGCTATGCTGATCAAGTCACCATTTCTCATAGTGTCCATTTCACTTCAGGAGGTTTCCTTTTTGGTGTTCAGTCAGTTGTCACCGATCAGGGAGAACATATGGTATTTGTCCCTTTGGGACTGGCTTACTTCACTCAGCATGATGTGTTCCAGATTCCTCCATTTTGTTGCAAATGACTGGATTTCATTGTTTCTTACTGCAGTATAATATTCTAAAGAATACATATCCCATAATTTCTTTATCCAGTCTACCGTTGATGGGCATTTAGGTTGGTTCCAGGTCTTGGCTATTGTGAATTGTGCTGCAATAAACATTAGGGTGCAGACCACTTTTTTGTTTGCCAATTTAAATTCCTTTGGGTAAATTCCAAGGAGTGGGATGGCTGGGTCGAACGGTAGGGCTATATTCAGGTTTCTGAGGAATCTCCAGACTGACTTCCATAGTGGCTTGACCAGTTTGCATTCCCACCAACAGTGGGTTAGTGTCCCTTTTTCCCCACATCCTCGCCAGCATCTATTGTTGGTAGATTTCTGTATGTGAGCCATTCTAACCGGGGTGAGGTGAAACCTCATTGTGGTTTTGATTTGCATTTCCCTGATTGCTAGCGACCTTGAACATTTTTTCATGTGCCTGTTGGCCATTTGGATTTCCTCTTTTGAAAAATGTCTATTGAGGTCCTTGGCCCATCTCTTAAGTGGGTTGTTTGTTTTGTTGTCGTGGAGTTTCTTGATCTCTTTGTAGATTCTGGTTATTAACCCTTTATCTGTTGCATAGTTTGCAAATATTTTTTCCCATTCTGTCGGTTGTCTCTTCAGTCTCCTGACTGTTTCTTTTGCAGTACAGAAACTTCTCAATTTGATGCAATCCCAAATGTTAATTTTGGCTTTGACTGCCTGTGCCTCCTGGGTCTTTTCCAGAAATTCTTTGCCTGTGCCAATATCTTGAAGGGTTTCTCCAATGTTCTCTAATAACTTAATGGTGTCAGGACGTAGATTTAGGTCTTTAATCCACGTTGAGTGGATTTTTGTGTAAGGTGTAAGGTAGGGGTCTTGCTTCATGCTTCTGCACGTGGAAATCCAGTTTTCCCAGCACCATTTATTGAATAGACTGTCCTTGCTCCAGGAATTGGTTTTAGATCCTTGGTCAAATATAAGTTGGCTGTAGATGTTTGGGTTGATTTCTGGTGTTTCAATTCAATTTTTGCCCAGTCTTTGTTTTTAACAAGCAGGACTCCTTCTCCTACTTTCTTTACAATGACTTTTGTTGGTATTTTTTTCTTTGTATGAACTGTGGCTGCTGTGTATTCTTTGAATAATCACTTGTAAAAATTGTCAATGCTTGAAGTTATTTCCTTTACTCAAGTAGAAGGGACTTTGTTGGTTTTGGCAGTGACTCCAAGCACATTGTAGGAAAAGCCCAAGCGTAGGCTTGGGTGCCATGATGGCTACAATCCAGTTTTATGGTTTTGCTTTTATGTGATCCTTGGTAACAGTGACTAACAATATACATTCCTTATAAAAGAAAACATAAAAATGATTCCTCTCTCAGGGTCATCGTTGTGGCATAGTGATGCCACCTGTGATGTGAGTATCCCATATGGGCACTGGTTTGTGTCCTGGCTGTCCCAGTTCTGATCCAGCTCCCTGCTAATGGCCTGCGAAAGGCAGCAGAGGATAGCCAAAGTGTTTAGGACCCTGCCACCTGCATGAGAGACCTGGATAAAGTTTGTGGCTTCAGCATGGTCCAGCCCTGTCCATTGTGGCCATTTGGGGAGTGTACTAGTGGATGGAAGGTCCCTCTTTCTCTCTGCAATTCTGACTTTCAAAATAAATAAACCACTCTTATAAAAAGATTCCTCTCTCTCCATTGCTCTGCCTTTCAAATAAGTAAACTTTAATGACTGTATTTTTACTGTAATTAATGGTCAGATAATTTTTGCATTTAAGAATACATTGAAGAGATGAGCACTTAGCAAAGTGGTTAAGATACCACCTGGGACACTTCAACCCACATTAGAACACCTGGGTTCAAGTCCTCACTCGGCTTCCTACCCCACTTCCTGCTAATGTACACCATTACAGGCAACAGCACTTTGGTCCCTACCACCCACGTGGGACAGCTGGACTGAGTTCCCTCTTTCTGGCTCTGGCCCTGGCTGAACCCCAGCTATTATGGGCATTCGGGTAGTGAAACAGTGGATGGGGGAAATCTCTGTATCAGAACTGCATTCTTTAAAATAGTATTTAAGAATATTATTCAGTAGACTTTCAAAGGGGTCAATGATCCAGAAAATATTCAGAGCCTTGGGGCTGGCACTGTGGCATAGTGGGTAAAGCCACCACCTGCAGTGCTGATACCCCATATGGGTGCTGGTTCCAGTCCCAGCTGCTCCACTTCCAATCCAGCTCCCTACCAATGCACCTGAGAAAACAGCAGAAGACAGCTCAAGTGCTTGGGCTCCTGCACCCCTCTGGGAGGCCCAGAAGAAGCTCCTGGCTCCTGACTTCAGACTCATCCAGCCTTGGCCATTGTGGCCATTTGGGGAGTGAACCAGCGGATGGAAGATTTCTCTTCCTATCTCTCTGTGACTCTGCCTTTCAAATAAAAAATTTGAAACAAATTTATTAAAGATTGAGAGCCTCTGTATAAGTACATGGAGAGCCTTGCAGACAGAATTAGAAAGGTGCTGCTATGGTGTGAGTGGGCCCTCCACGGCTTCTGTGTTGGACCCTTGATGCTTCCATGCAGCAGCACTGGGTAGTGGGGCCTAGTGCAAGGTGTTTGATCAAGAAGCAGAGCCTTCATGAGTGGACTAATACCCTCCTCTCATGAGTGAGCTCTTGCTCTCATGGGACTACATTTGTTAGTGTGAGAGCAGGGTCTTTCAGAGCAAGACCGCCCCTCGTATCTTCTGCACACTCCGGCTTGCCCTTCTGCTTTCTGCCATGAGTCGGGCAGCGGGAGACCCTTGCCAGAAACCAGCAAGATGCTGGTGTCATGATCTTGTACTTCCCAGGTTTCAGAATAATGAGCCAAAAAGTAAGAGGGATGTTGGCTTTTTTCGTTGTTTTCTCTTTCCTTAAAAAATCCCCAGTTTCAGGTGTTCTGTCATAGAAACAGAAAATGGACCAAGACACATGATACTGGTGCTGTGGCCTGCACTAAATGAAGCATCTTTTATCCAGACACTTCACGACCCTGTTGTAAGATTGTTCATGACCATTTTGATATCATAATTGTTACCAGCTTGCACGGTGTTTGATTTCAGGCTCAGCTTGTTCCAAAATATGAGAATGAAGGGTTGAACTCTCAAACAATTGTGGACAACAGAGGAGAGTGTTTTCTTGGGAGCACAATTTGGGAAAGTGTAACTGATGCAGTGAATCCAAGCTGGCATCTTGACAGATGGTTCCCACATTGGCGAAGACTCTATAAAGACAAATGGCTTTGTGTCCCACTTCTTAAAAAATGTCCTGCGTGTTGTGGGGTACCATGAATTCTTCCTTTAAGTACCATTTTCTTTTTTTCTGTATATATACATTTCTCTTTGAGTAGATCAAAAGATATAAATTATTATTGAAGTATTTATACTGAATGCTTTCATTTGGCTTTGTATCCATGCTAAGTGCTCACAGAAGGTATTAGATTAATGAGCCTGGAGACTAAAGTCTTCTGTTTATCTACTTATTTGGGAAACAGAAGATCTCTCAGTCACTCAATGTAAACTTGCCTGTGCTGTGGAGCTAACTGCCTCAAGCTTGACCCAGGAAACACCAGAGCTTCATCCATGAACCTGGAATGGAGACACGGAAACACTAGCTGCCACTGAGTCGTTGTGAAAGTGGGTCCTTCCTTCTTCCATCCTTCTCCCCAAAGGACACCACGAGACCTGACTGGGGTTCTGGGACTTCCTCTTTCCTTTTTGCATCGAAATCCTTAAGACAGCTCTAACAATCTCTCTAGTCCTTCCTAAATCAAGTCTGTTCTTTCTATCTATTCTCTTCGCCCTATGTCCTTATTTTACTGTGTTGTGTTTACCAATTGCTTCTTGAACTAAACAGAGAAATGGATGCATGGATTTCCAACAGTATTTGTGAATCTCCTTCTCTTGTTATCTGGCACAGGATCGGGAGGCCCTGGTCCTGCCAGCCCCATTTCTACCAGAACAGCCTTTATCTATCAGGTTTGTCTGAACATCTCTAGTAAAATTTCACTTGACCTGAGAGTTCTATGGTAAGGATTGGAAACCACTGGACTAGAGAATGCTTTTGGCGTGGTGTACCACTATGCCTCAGCTCTGGCACATGCTAGACTTTGTTTAGTTATCTAGTAACGTAAACCATGATAAATGTGTGGTAATAGCTACTCTGTTGACTGCTGAAGCCACATATCTGTGTGGCCAAAAAAGGTCGAGCTCTGTGGTTAGTTATTTGTTTTTGTAACCTGTACTGGGTTGAACAATGCCTTTCCCCAACTCTACGTTTAACAGGAACCTTGGGGCTGGCGCTGGGGTGTAGTAGGCTAAGCCTCTGCCTGTGGCGCCAACATCCCATGTGGGTGCTGCTTCATATCCCAGCTGCTCCTCTTCTGATCCAGCTCTCTGCTAGGGCATCCTCTACTGCTCACCTAGGCCATAAGTGCTTGGACCCCTGTACCCACCTGAAAGACCTGGAGGAAGCTCCTAGTACCTGGTTTTGAATTGGCCCAGCTCCAGCTATTGTGGCCATTTGAGGAGTGAACCAGAGGATGGAGGACCTTTTTGTCTATCTTGCCCTCTCTCTGTAACTCTACCTCTCAAATAAAATCTTTAACAGGAACCTCAGTGTTACCTTATATGCAAATTTAATCAAGTTACGATGAAGTCCTATTGAATTGGGTTAAGTGCTAATCCAATAATTGGTGTCCTTATGAGACTTTGTACACAGACACAGACATACCCAGAGAAGAATACATATGAAGAGGCAGACTTTGAAGTAACATATCTACAAGCTAAAGACCACCAGCGATTGCCACTACTAGCAGCTAGGAGAAGGGCATGGGTGCTTTCTCCTTCAGAACCACCAAAGGGAACTATGTTTACTAACAGCTTGACTTTGGAGATTCTAGCATACATGAAATTCCTAATTCCTACAGTGTGAAGCCACTCAGTTCATGGTAATTTGTTATGACGGCTTTAAGAAATTAACACAGAGCTCTTTAACAGTTTTCTCCTGGTTCCTTGGTTCTTTGGTATCTTCATTTCCTCCATGAATCTAATACTACACAGCCCTTCCCTCTGCCTTCTATCAGAATCTGCTCTAGGTTGCTTAAACCCCAGACTGAATCTGCCAGTTTTTTCTTTGATATGAGATTTCATTTCCATTGAGTGAAAGTCATTTTGACATTCTAATGCTGTGGGAGAGGAGGTTTTTGTTTTTTTGTTTTGGGTTTTTTTTTTTTTTTTTTTTTTTTTTTTTTTTTTTTTTTTTTGTCTTTTTGTCTCCATGGGGACTTTCTGGGCTTTCTTGAAACTGCTTTCTAGGGGTGGACACTTCATTCTTCCCCTTCATCAGAGCAGTTCAGGTAGTGAAGAGCCCTGAATAAGGAATCAGAAGATTGATTTTGAAAAAAAAAGTGTACTTTTTAGACTTATTGGAAGTAGTAAGAGGACCTAGAAGCATAGCCTGGAGGTGGGAGGAACTGAGACCTCTGGGAATAATCCTTGACTAATAAAGGAATGGGCGCTGGCACATAAAAGCCCCAACTTTCTGTTCTTTGGGAGAACAATTATGAGGTACATTTGCATGGTTCCTCTGATAATTTACAAGCCTAACTGCACATCAGTTAAAAGTGTACCTCTATTGACTTTCCCTTTCTCCATCCTGCTCTATCACTCTGGTGATTCCTGAGATAGTTTTCCAAATAAATGACATGCACTTGTACTTAAGTCTGGGTTTAGGATCGGTGAAGAAAGGAGAGAAGGTACTAGAAGTGACTTTAGAAGGCAGAGGACCAGAATGAGATTGTCTAGTGGAACTGGATCACTCAACAACCAGCTGGCAATGAAGACCTCATTGTTGGAGATAGTATGGTGGTAGTCAAGAGTCTTTACAAATATCTTGGCTAAGCTGGTGGGGAACCAACGGGTAAAGGTTGACCATTGGAAGAATTCCATAATGGACAGTAATGGATGAACTCTGGGATCTCTGCCACGTTTGGGCTTTGACTAGGAGAATCCTTGGAAGTGTGTAGCCTTGGAGTAAATGCCGAACTAGATCTTAAATTTGAGGCAACTCAAATTAAATTGGGGTTGTTAGTTACTACATTCCATATAGCAATTACATTTTTCAAAAGGGATATGAGTGGTGCCTGGCTGGACTCGTAGTGTTGCATTCTGTTCAGAACTGGGTTCCATGACAGTGGTGGTGACTGGATTTCAGAATAGCAGAGATTAGGGGGTAGCACTTAACTTAGCAGATGTACATTGCCGTAGTTATCATACCAGGTCAGAGCTGAATCTATGGCACTGAGTCCTGTAGAGATTTGTTGAAATGTCTAATAGATCATAATTTTTTGGGGGTGAATAAGGTAAAGAGTGAGAGTACTGTTTAACTTGTAAAATGAAGAAAAAAATCAAGAGCTTTGAGAAAAGTATTATTAGTTACCATATTGGAAAATTGCTGTCTCTTGTCCAGTCTCCAGTATCTTCATCAAGTCCCATGTTCAAAGACCATCAGTTGAAGGAGAGACTGTATCCTTAAAGAAGAATCCTTCAATGCCCCTGAGAATAGATATAATAAATAGCTCCCCAACCCTGTCTTAGGAGAACTGTGACTTTTTAATTTAGTATGTACTATAAAAAGAAGATGACTTTTGAGAGCTGTGGGATAAAGGTCACAGTCAGAATTGACAGGAAATCAGGGAATCTGAAAATGTCCTCATGGCTTCATAGAATTGAGACATCTGATATCCAGGTAATAATTGGAGTCTTGGCCAGAATCTATCTTACAAAAGGCCCAAAAACCCAACCTGTGAAGTAGTGATCACTTCCACAGTTCTCTTGGGTGTAATTGGGATTGAGATTCCTTGCAACTGGAAGAATGCTCACCTTGTTTACCCAATCTGGAGTAAACACCATTCTGGTACAAAAGGCCAGTTAGTTAAAGGAAATCACGTGGGTTCTGCTGTTCTTTCTTTCATGATCTTTAACATTAAAATTCTTTACTTACTTGACAAGCAGAGTGACAGATAGATCATCTCTCCCTTTCTCTCCTCTATCTGCTAGTTTACTCTCCAAATGGCTACAACAGCTGGGGCTAGGTCAGTCAGAAGCTGGGAGCCAGGAATTCCATCCTGGTCTCCCAGGTGGGCAGCAGGAGTCCAAACACTTGGGCCATCATTCGTTGTTTTCCCAGGCACATTAGCAGAGAGCTGGATGGGAAGTGGAGCAGCCAGGACTGGAATCCGTGATCTGATATAGGATGCTGGTGTTACAAGTGGCAGCTTAACCCACTACCAGAATACTGGTCCCATATTCTCAAATTCAACTGTCACTAAATTTATTTCTCCTAGTAAGACAATGAATCAGAATATTATTTTAATTCTGGTGGAATTTCATAATTAATGCCTTTTTGAATATTTAAGAGATGCAGAAGAAGTACCCCATCATATTTCATTTGAATCACTGCTATTGTCCATGAAAAAGTCAGACAGATTGAGAGGGGATATGGTGAATTTTGCTAAACGGTTGCCCCCAAAGCACTATCTTACTAGGATGTAGTGTCACAGATCTCTTAGTGCACTCTCTAGTACTTAGTATGTGGCTATTGATCTAGAAAATGTCTTTTCTCATCTGGTAAAAGGATCAATGCAGAGAACATCAGTATAACAAAGACAGCTGCAAGATTATGTTAACTCCTTGGTTTTCTGTCAAAGTATAAAAGGGACCTCAAACATCTTGATAGTCACAGAACACCATAGTAGTCATTAGATTGACGGCATTGCTAATTAGGCTGTTGCATAGGAAAGAACAAGTAATCTGGATACTTTGGCAAGATCCATGGGTACTGTAGCCTGGAATAAAAATCCTACAGTGATTTGGGAGCTTGCCATATCTGTTACATTTTTGGGGATTCAGTGATCTGGGCTATATGTTTATTCCTTTAAGGTAAAGCAAATATTACTGTACTTTGAATTTCCTATCATACAAAAAGCACACAGGAGCAATGACCTTTTTGGATTTTGAAGACAGCACATATACTTAAAAATATTGCTCTTACCATTTATTAGACAAACCGGAAGATTGTGTTTTGAGTGGAGCCCAGAGAATAAAGGGACTGAGAAGCATGTTCAGAATACGGTGCTGTCTGATTGATTGCTCTTGTTGTAAGACCAGGCATATGTAACCGAATTAGGAGTCAGCACAATACTAGTGGAGGCCGGTTTGGGCTTGGTCCTTCTCGTCAATGTGGTAAAGAATTACACATCAGTGAAATAAAAGCAGAAAAGCAAAGTTTAATAAAGTACATTCCAAGGGAGGAATGGGCCAGTAAAGAGAGACGGAGAACCTCCTAGTTCCCTTGGGGTTTGGGGTATTTATTTTTAAGTCTAAGGGCTGTAGTGTTTGTGATGTGGCTGTGATATCTCTGATCAGCACCTTTGGCAGAACCTTTCCTGGAAAAACACAGCCCTGTGAATTGGGTCTCTCTTGCCCTTCAAAGGCATTTTGGAAGATGGAATGGCTCTGAACCTGCAGTGCTAATTCTATCATCGTGACCATATAATGAGGCTGGGTTGCCTTCGTGTCAAGTGGAGGTCTCATTGTATATGTGCCATACTGGAATTTTCTGGTTTTGCTGAGTTCCCTTTTTATCAGGATATGTTAACCACAGCAAAGTGTTAACCACACTGCAAAGTGGGTGTGCTTGGGTGGCTCTTTAGTGGGCCATGTGCAAGAGCACATGTCCTTGGCTTCTCCTCTGGAGGAGGGTCTTATGGCCCAGTGTCCCTCATGTCAACTTCCTACCTCACAGTTTTCCTAGGACAAGGATGAGCTACAGAATCTCTGGAAAGCCCCAGGAGAATTATAGGGAAGATCTCTAGAGATAGCGTGGTTATAACTTCCACATCAGAGAAATACTAACCATTTGAAAAACAGCTTCCAGAATGCTATGCTACTGCAGTATAAATTGGGAACCTGACCATGGGAGTATCAAGCAACTATGAAATATGTCATGAGTTAGGTCCCTCAAGTCATGATGTTGGGGAGGAGGAGGGACAATTGTGTGTTAAGGAAATGGAATCTTTGGGAGCTAGTCAGAGGGTATGATATGCTGTCAGGATGGTGGCCCTGAACTCCATATCTCCTGACTTCCTCTGCACACATATTTACCCTTTAGCTCACCCCTATAGCTTCTTGAAGAGTTCCTAATGGCCAACTGAGAGAGCAGAGAAATTCCCAGCTTGGTTTATGGATAGGTTGGTTCAGTGTGTTGGTGATACTCTGAAGTTCATTTTCAGAATGGACTTGATGGCCCCACATATAGAGTATCCTAAGGAATAGTAATGAAATCCTCACTGCATAGAGCTTTTTTTTTTTTTTAAATTTATTTGAAAGGAAGAGTTACACACACACACACACACACACACACAGATCTTCCATCTGCTGGTTCACTTCCCAGATGGCTTCAATGGCTGGGTCTGGGCCAGGTGGGAGTCAGGAGCTTCTTTCAGGTCTCCCACATGGGTGGAAGGGGCCCAAGCAGGATCAGGAATTTGGGCCAGGCTGGTATGGGCAGCTATTCTGCTCCATAAAGTATCAGATACTCAGCTGGTGGCTTCTCTAGTCTTTTTATTTTTTCATTATTTATTTGACAGATAGAGTTTGACAATGAGAGAGAGAGAGACAGAGAGAAAGGTCTTCCTTCCGTTGGTTCACCCCCAGATAGCCGCTACGGCCTGCACTGTGCCAATCTGAAGCCAGGAGCCAGGCGTTTCCTCCTGGTCTCCCATATGGGTTCACGGGCCCAAGCACCTGGGCCATCCTCCACTGCCCTCCACAGCAGAGAGCTGAACTGGAAGAGGAGCAACCGGGACTAGAACCTGGCACCCATATGGGATGCCGGCGCCACAGGCGGAGGGTTAACCAAGTGAGCCACGGTGCTGGCCCCTTGCCTAGTCTTATGGGTCCAGGTCTTTACTCTCATGTCTGATATCTTAGTTCTTCATTGATCATCTTCTTTTTAAAAAAGACTTATTTATTTATTTGAAATAAAGAGAGAGATGGAGAGGCAGAGAGAGAGAGAGAGGAGAGAGAGAGAGAGAGAGGTCTTCCATCTGCTGTTTGGCCACAACGGCCGGAGCTGTGCCGATCTGAAGCCAGGAGCCAGGGGCTTCCTGCAGGTCTCCCACACAGGTGTGGGGGTCCAAGGACTTGGGCCATCTTCTACTGCTTTCCAAGGCAATAGCAGAGAGCTGGATGGGAAGTGGAGCAGCCAGGACTTGAACTGGCGCCCATATGGGATGTTGGCACTGCAGGCAGCAGCTTTACCCACTACACCACAGTGCTAGCCCCTTCATTGATCTTCTATGAGGCCTCTCTTTTAGTTTAGGCTCAGGCTGATCATTCGTTTATTTAACTCAAGCTTTTGTACAGCAGAATATGGGTTTACACTCCCCAATTTTACTATCACTATTGTCTTAGAACTTAATGTACATGGCATGGAACCTCAATGATGTTGTCTTGGACTTATAAGCACATTTTGGGGGAAAAGAGATGTGATCATTGGCTCATGACTTTGATCCATGAACATCAGGCTAAAGTATCACATTGCTTGGTAACAATTAGGCTCACAACATGTTAGAAGACCGTTTAAAGGCTCAGTTAAGATAGAACTTGAAGACAATAACATGTGGGCCTGAGGCACTGTCCCTCAACTTTGAACTGTATAATACCAGGTTCTTCTGAGGGTCCCCTGCAGGATCAGACTCCAACTACCTACAGATGCAATAAGCTCAAACTGGACCCTTTAATGTCTTACCTCTTCTCTTACTCTCCTGTCTTTTATTCCGTTTCCTAGAGTTATATTTCAAATAAACTACTTTCTCAAGTCTGTGTCTTGAGCTTGATTATAGAGAGAATCCATATTCAAGACACTTTCTAGGGTATGCTACTTTTTGCTATCAGGAGGTGGCTTTACCTGCTGCATCAGAATGCAGCCCACCTTCAGACTGTTGAGGGAAAATGATTTTCTATGTGGAATCTGTGACCCGGTTAAGTGATCAATCCAGTGTGCAGAGAAAGCAAAGACGTTTCCAGTACTTTGAGAATGAAGTAATTTTCCTCTATTTGGAAAAATGGCCAAAGGATATTCACTAGAAAAAAGACACTTCAGAGGCAGATACAGATTCCAAAAACAGTAGAAGCCAGAAGTTCAATGAAAAGCAGTTGCTGGATGATAGTTGCATAAAAGCTTAAAATGGAACAGGATGATGGAAGCTCTGGAAAGAATTCTTTTAAGAAAAGCACTGTTGGTATTCAAGACTTCTATCATTAAAATCACAAAGTGTCAGGTATGCATATGGCACAGTGGGTTAAACTGCCACTGTGCTGCTAATATCCCCTTTGAGAGCCAGTTCAGATCCTGCCTGCTGCAGTTCCAATCCAGCTCCTTGCTAAAGTGTCTGGAAAAGAAGCAGAAGATGGCCAAGTGCTTGGAGCCCTACAATACACATGGGAGACCTGGATGGAGTTCCAGGCTTCTGGCTTCATCCTAACCCAATGCTGGCTGCTGCATCCATTTGGGGGAGTGACCCAGCGGATATAGAATATCTCTCTGTGTATCACTCTGTCACTCTGCCTTTCAAATAAATTATTTTTTTAGTAGAGCATCTTAGCATCATAAAAGCATTTCTCCTCAGTCATCAAAATAATGAAAAGAATTTCAGGAAAAAGAAAGCTTTATATCGTACTTAATCCAAATATAAAATGAAGCAAGGCCCACTGCTTTTTCTGGTTTGTAGGGCAATTTCTAGATCTGCCTGGCTTCATCTTGGATCCAAAGTGAAGCAGCCGAACTTGAACTGGTGCCCATATGGGATGTAGGCACTGTAGGCAGCGGCTTTATCCACTACGCCACAGCACCAGCTCCCCAAGTGATGTCTTAATCACTGTGATGAGCTCTTAAGTAAGAAGAGACTTTGATTTGCATATTTTAAATTCACTATGATTTTACTGAAAGTGTTCATAGTCCTTGGGCTTTCTTATACAGTAACATGCAAATATTTTTCTGAAATTTTTCTTTTGTGAAAACAGCTGTATTTAGGTGTTCCTGGCTATACTGTCAGCTCAGAAGTGGTAGACTTAACTAATGAAATGGCAGGAGAAATCATGGTTTCAATTCACTTCTACTTCACAGCATTTAAAACAGGCCACTGACTCACCTCAAAAACCTTTTTTCAAAACTTACACACACACACACACACACACACACACACTGGGGAGGGGGGTACCCATCTGCTGATTAATTATCCAAATACCTGCAGTGTTATGACTGGGCCTGCCTAGAGCTGGGAAAGTAAACTGGATCTGCCACATGGGTAGGAGGAACCTCACTGGTTGAGCCATCACTGTTGCCTTCCTGGCATTACCAGGAAACTGGAGTCCAGGGTCTAAGTAGAGTCTGGAGCCAAGGTAACATGTGTGGAGTGCGAGTGTCTTAACCGCTAGACTAAATGCCTACTCCAGCACTGAGGCCTAGTTATGGAGCTCAGTTCTTTGTCAGGTATCTCTATTCTTTAGTAGCCTCTTGGACAGCACAATCAGGGCTAGAGCTTTAGTTCAATTTATGTTGTTTCCTCCAACATCCAGCAGTCTGCTTTCCAGAAGCAGAATTAACTATGTAGACATATCTCTAACTTCATAGTTAATCATGGATTTACCTACATATTTCTATGTCTCTATGCAGACTGCTTGCATTTAGAAGTGATGAATGATTCTACAACTGCTTGGGGAAGACATTAAGACAGGAAAGGATTTAATTTAAGAATGGTAGAAATACATTTCTTTGGTTGAGAGTAGGCAGATATTGACATATTGTCCAATCTCTGATATTATGACTCAAGGGGAACTTAGAATTCTTCTGAACTCATAGAGAACTGCTATGAACATGGCTTGGCTCCTGAACTCATACCAACATTTAAAGCACAGAATGGTAAGGTAATGATACTATAGGGGTAGAAATGTAATCCAATTATGGTGTTTAAGAAGTGGGCCTAGTGAGAAGTCCCTCAGTCTTTGGGACATGTCCTTGGAAAGTAGTTGTCACCATAGGATTGTTTACAGAAGCTTGAGTTTGGCCCAGGCATTCTGTATGCTTCCTTGTTCACCCTGTGATGTTTCCTCTGTAAGTGCTTATCTGTCCCACAGTCCCCAACCAATGGGACCACCCAATCTAGAACTTGAACATCCCAAGCTGTAAGCTAATAAGCCGCTTCTTTTTTTTTCTCAACTGACATAGACAAAGCTTTAATTTTACAAGTTAGATTCAAGAATGAGGAACAGAGATGACATTATTCTAATTCAAGAGATTTTTTAAGACATTAACAACTGAAAATATTATTTCTTTGTGAAGATCCTCTTTGAATTAATTGTATAAGCACACACATTGAAATTGCATGTCTGGACAATCTTCCTCAAGTATTTAATGTAGTAACAAAAAATCTAATACAACCATATAGTATCTAGAAAGGAAAACAACTTAAATATCCATTAATAAGATATTGGTTGAATCCACGTAATGGAATATAATGCAACAATTGAAATCAATTAACAAGGTTTGTAAATACTGACATTTAAATAATAACAGAATCTATGGTCATACCACCCTGAATGTACTTGATCTCACTTGAAATAGGAACAGAATGTGAAGTGGAAAAATGTAGAATAACATGTAAAACATTTATTTTTTTAATGAAGATTTACTTGTTTATTTGAAAGGTAGAGTTAGAATGACAGAGAGAGCTTCTGTTCGCTGGTTCACTCCCCAAATACTTGCAACATCTAGGTACTATGCTAGGCTGAAGTCAGGAGCCAGGAGCTTCCTCCAGTCTCCCACATGGGTGCAGGAGTCGGAGCACTTGAGACTCCTCTGCTGCTTTCCCAGGCGCATTAACAGGGTGTTGGATAGGAAGCGGAGCAGCCAGGACTCAAATGGGAGCCTGTGTGTAGGATGTCAGTGTTCCAGGCAGCAGCTTAACCCACCATGCCACAACATTGGCCCCTATGATACCACTTTTATTAAAATATATAGTAATATCGGGGCCGGTGTTGTGGCACAGTGGGCTAAAGCCCTGGCTACAGTGCCAGCATCCCCTATGGGCTCTGGTTCGAGTCCTGGCTGCTCCACTTCTGATCGAAGTCCCCGCTGATGTGCCTGGGAAAGCAGCAGAGGATGGCTCAGGTCCTTGGGTCCCTGAACCTACCTGGGAGACCGGGAAGAAGCTCCTGGCTCCTGGCTTCTGATCAGTTCAGCTCCAGCCATTGCAACCATTTGGGGAGTGAACCGGCAGATGGAAGAACTCTCTCTGCCTCTACCTGTCTCTGTCTTTCACATAAATAAAATAAAATGAAAAAAATATAGAGAGTAATGTGACAAGTAATATTCAAATTATTTCTTAACTTTGATTTGATATAATGATAAATTTTCATGCAATTGTAAGAAATAGTAAGGACAGACTCCATATGCCCTTCATCCAATTTCTCTCAGCCTGGCATACTCTTATATAGTACAATATCTCATCCATGAAGGTGACATTGATATAATCCATTGACCTTATTCACATCAAACTATTTTTATGAAAACTGTACAGTTAAAAAATTTTTTTTCTTTTTTTTCTTTTTTTTTAACTTTTATTTAATGAATATAAATTTCCAAAGTATGGCTTATGGATTACAATGGCTTCCCCCCCATATCGTCCGTCTCTCCCACCCGCATCCCTCCCCCTTCCCACTCCCTCTCCCCTTCCATTCACATGAGGATTCATTTTCGATTCTCTTTATATACAGAAGATCAGTTTAGCATACATTAAGTAAAGATTTCAACAGTTTGCTCCCACACAAACATAAAGTGAAAAATAATAGATGATTTTTTATTTATTTATTTATTTATTTTTTTGACAGGCAGAGTGGACAGTGAGAGAGAGAGACAGAGAGAAAGGTCTTTCTTTGCCGTTGGTTCACCCTCCAATGGCCTCCGCAGCCGGCGCGCTGCGGCCGGCGCACCGCGCTGATCCGATGGCAGGAGCCAGGAGCCAGGTGCTTTTCCTGGTCTCCCATGGGGTGCAGGGCCCAAGCACCTGGGCCATCCTCCACTGCACTCCCTGGCCACAGCAGAGGGCTGGCCTGGAAGAGGGGCAACCGGGACAGAACCCGGCGCCCCGACCGGGACTAGAACCCGGTGTGCCGGCACCGCTAGGCGGAGGATTAGCCTAGTGAGCCGCGGCGCCGGCCAATAGATGATTTTTTAAATGATGATGAAATCAGATCAGACCTATTGCCTATTGTCATGTTTAATCCCAGTGAGAGTCAAGTTGGGAATTGATAATTTCTTCTCTCTTTTTTTTTTTTTTTTTACAGAAGATCAGTTTAGTATACATTAAGTAAAGATTTCAACAGTTTGCACCTCCATAGAAACACAAAGTGAAATATACTGTTTGAGTACTCATTATAGCATTAAGTCTCAATGTACAGCACATTAAGGACAGAGATCCGACATGAGGAGTAAGTGCACAGTGACTCCTGTTGTTGACTTTACAAATTGACACTCCTGTTTATGGCATCAGTAATCTCCCTATGCACCAGTCATGAGTTTCCAAGGCTATGGAAGCCTTTTGTGTTCACCGACTCTTATCTTGTTTAGACAAGGTCATAGTCAAAGTGGAGGTTCTCTCCTCCCTTCAGAGAAAGGTACCTCCTTCTTTGAAGACCTGTTCTTTCCACTGGGATCTCACAGAGATCTTTCATTTAGGGTGTTTTTTTAAAATTTTTTATTTTTTTATTTTTATTTTTTTGCCAGAGTGTCTTGGCTTTCCATGCCTATGATACTCTCATGGGCTCTTCAGCCAGATCGGAATGCCTTTAGGGCTGATTCTGAGGCCAGAGTGCTGTTTAGGACATCCACCATTCTATGAGTCTGCTGAGTATCTCACTTCCCATGTTGGATCACTCTCCCCTTTATTTATTCTATCAGTTAGTATTAGCAGGTGCTAGACTTGTTTATGTGCTTCCTTTGACTCTTAGTCCTTTCATTATGATCAATTGTGAACTGAAATTGATCACTTGGACTGGTGAGATGGCATTGGTACATGCTACCTTGATGGGATTAAATTGGAGTCCCCTGGTATGTTTCTAACTCTACCATTTGGGGCAAGTCAGCTTGAGCATGTCCCAAATTGTACATCTCTTCCCTCTCTTATTCCTACTCTTATGTTTAACAGGGATCACATTTCAGTTAAATTTCAACACTTAAGAATAACTGTGTATTTGTTACTACTAAATACTAAAAGATTTATGTTATAGCTATTTGTTGCTGTAGAATAAACCATCCCCACGCGCTCTCAGTCAAACCAACAACAATTTTATTATAACTCAGGATTTATAGATGAGGAACTCAAGTTGGGCACAGTGGGGTAATTTTTCTGTCCCACATGGCATGGACTTGATCATGTTTTAGCTGGTGGCTGCTCTGGTCTGGTGGGTCCAAGACTGCTTCCGTCACAAGCCTGGTATCTTGCTGGGTGATGAGAAGGTTTGGCCCAGCAGGTTTTTTCTCTGCATGCAGCCTCAGGGTTTTTCCATGTATTCTTTTACCTGATTGTTCAATCATCCCAAGAGACCTTGGTGGGAGCGTTGAATCCTCTTAAAAAGCTAGGATTGACAATGACAGCATGGTGTGTCCACTGGTACTTTATCCCTCAAGCAGTTACAGGCCAGCCTGAATTCGGGGGGAGAGAAAATAGACCCCACCTCTCTAGGGGAAGAATGTCAGACTTCATGGCCCCCTTTAGTCAATTGCAGCTTTTAATGAAAAAACAGAAGCCCTGGCTCATCCCTTCCTTCTCCTAATTTCTGCTCTCCTGGGGCAACTACTATCAACGCTTCAACTGTTTATACTGCTATTTCATGTTAGGGGTTTTGAACAATGTGGTTCTGTTGCCATTTCACTGCATTTATAAAGCTTAGACCCTATTTATTGGCTTCTTTGGAAGAGATGGGGTCTTCAGCTTCTCTCTCTCCCTGTCTGCCACATGCACACTTTCCCTTTTCCATGATTGCAGTAGATAATCTATTTTAGTTTCCCCATGGAGATCGGACATCCCTTCCGGAACCGTCTATCCTCCTGGTCTAAGCTGGCTTGGTTTCTCCAGCCTAGCTGCTGCTACACTGTTCTTGGGACTTCCCTTTATTATTATTCTGCACAGTGCCATTGCTTCTTTTTTCAAGATGTTTTTATTAATATAAAGAGAACAGATATTATGCATTCCATAGGTACAATTCCAAGAAGAAACCCACACTTTCCTGCTTCCCCAAAATTCTCCCTCTCTCCCTCCCTCCCTGTTCTTCAACAGTTTTTGTTATGACATAATTTTAATCCACTCTATATTCCAGGTTTATCATTATATTCAACAAATAAAAAGTAGGAAGAATACAGTTCCACATGAATATAAATAAAGGCTAAAAATAAAAATTATATCCCAAAATGACCATTTCATTCCTGTACATTTTTTGGTATTCTACGTGGGGAGCAACCCGGACTGGACTGAGTTACTGGAATTAAGACTTATTCTATGCATCTGCTCTTCCACAATATGGCGCTGAGAAGGGAAACAGCTTCTACACAGCTGCCTCCAGTTCAACCAATAAACTGTAGGACTTGCTCCTGATTGGAGGAGAGCAGCGTACTTGGCGTGTGGGTAGCAGAGTTGGGATTGGCGGAAGAGGACTATAAAGGAGGAGAGAGACAACATGCACCAGGAACATCTAAGGGGAACATCTAAGAGGAACACCTGTGCAGCCCCCGAGAGAGCCGGCCGGCGGTGTGCTGCTCCCCCGCGGAAGTGAGGAAAGTGGCAGGGGGAACCGCCCTTCCACGGAGGTGGAAGGGACGGTAGCCAACCCGGGAAGAACCAGCAGCAAACCCGGGGAGGGCCGAGCAGACAAAAGAACAGCGCAGGGTCTTGTGTCGTTCCCCCACGAAGACGGGGAGCGACATTCTAACTGCTTCATATCAGAGAAAACGTATTTTTCTTATTGAGACTAGCATTATTTCACTAAGCATAATGGTTTTTAGTTGCATCTATTTGGTTAAAGACAAGGCTTCCTTCTTTTCCTATGGCTGAATAGTAAGTATTCCATAGAGTATATATAGCACATCTTCTTTACCCATCAGTTGATGGACATCTGGGTTGATTCCATATCTTACCTATTTTGAACTGAGCAGCAATAAAACAAGGCTACAAATAACTATCTCATATGCTGATTTCATTTTGTTTGGGTAAATTCTCAGGAGTGGGATGTTCACTGGGAGTGAATTCCCAGGAGGGTTGTAGGTTAGATTTATTTTCAGGTCTCTGAGTAATCCCCAAACTGTCTTCCATAATGGTTGTACTAGTATACATTTCCACCAACAGTGTATTAGAATACCTATTCCCCCATGTCCTTGCCAGCATTTATTGTTTTCTGATTTTTGGCTGATAGCCATTCTAACTGGGGTGAGATTAAAATTCATGTGGTTTTCATTTGCATTTCCCTGATGGCTATTGATTCTAAGCATTTTTTTTTATGTGAGTGTTGGCCATTTGTATTTCACCATTTGAAAATTGCCTGTTCATAGCCTTTGTCCATTTATTAGCTGGATTGTTTGTTTTGTTGTTGTTGAGTTTCTTGAGCTCTTTATAGATCCTAGAAATTAATCCTTTATCAGTCTAATAGTTTTCAAATATTTTCTCCCATTCTGTTGGTTGTCTCTTCCCTTTGCTGAAATTTTTTTTTTTTCAATGTAGAGGCTTCTTAGCTTGATGTAATCCCATTTGTCTATTTTTGCTTTGATTGCCTGTAGTTCTGGGGTCTCTTCCAAGAAGTCTTTGCCCATGCCAACATCAGCGTTTCCTTGATGTTTTCCTTTAGTAATTTGATATCAGGTTGTAGATTTGGATACTTGACCCATTTTGAGTTGATTTTTGTATAAGGTGTAAGGTAGGAGTCTTGTTTCATACTTCTGCATGTGTAGATAGTTTTCCCATCATTTGTTGAAGAGCCTGTCTTTTTACAGGGATTGATTTCAGTTCATTTGTCAGATTTGTTGATTGTAGATGTGTAAATTAATTTCTGGGGTTTCTATTCTGTTACATTGGTATCCATGCCTATTTTTGTGCTAGTACCAGGCTGTTTTGATTATAACTTCCCTGTAGTATGCCTTGAAATCTGGTATTGTGATGCCTCCACCTTTGTTGTTTAAAATTGCTTCAGCTATGTTTTAAAAATATTTATTTATTCGAGTGGAAGAGTTACAGACAGTGAGAAGGAGGTTCAGAGAGGAGTTTTCCATCTGCTGGTTCAGTCCCCAGATGGCTGCAATGGCTGGAGCTGGGCAGATCTGAAGCCAGGATTTTCTCCAGGTCTCCCACATGGGTGCAGGGACCCAAGCACTCGGGGCATCTTTTATGCTTTCCCAGGCCATTAGCCAAGAGCTGGGTTGGAAGAGGAGAGGAGAAGCCAGGAAATAATCCAGCATGCGTATGGTATGCCGGCACCACAGGTGGACACTTAATCTATACCACAGCACTGATCCCGGTTTTAGCTGTTTGGATCTCCTGTGTTTCCATTTAACTTTAGCTTTTTTAAATTTATTTTTATTTATTTATTTTTATTTTTTTTAGATCTGAGAAATATGTCATTAGTTTTTTTTTTTTTAATTGGGATTACATTGAATCTGTAGATTGCTTTGCATAGTGTGGATATTTTGATATTTTTCCAGTTCATGGTAATGGAGGATTTTTCCATTTTTTTGTGTCTTCTATTTCTTGTTAAAAAAATCTTGTAATTTTCTTTGTAGAGGTATTTTACCTCCTTGGTTTAATTTATTCCAAGGTATTTAAATTTTTTGGTAGCTATTGTGAATGGGAATGATCTTACAAATTCTTCCTCAGCCATGACATTATCCGTATATACAAAAGATACTGATTTTTATGTGTTGATTTTCTATCCTGCAACTTTACCAAACTCTTTCATGAGTTCCAATAGTCTGTTAGTGGAGTCTTCTGGTTCCCCTACATATAGAATTATGTCATCTGCAAATAGGGATAATTTGACTTCCTCCTTTCTGATTTGTATCCCTTTGAATTCTTCATGCCTAATGGCTCTGGCTGAAACTTCCAGGACTATAATGAATAGGAATGGTGTGAATGGGCATGCTTGTCTGGTTCTGAATATTAGTGGATATGCTTCCAACTTTTCCCCATTCAATATTCTGCTGGCTGAGGATTTGTCATATATTGCCTTGATTGTGTTGAGGAATCTTCTTTCTATACTCAATTTATTTAAGGTTTTTATTATGAAAGGGTGTTGAGTTTATCAAGTGCTTTCTCTATGTATATTGAGATAGTCATATGGATTTTATTCTAAAATTTGTTACATTGATTTGTGAGTGTTGAACCATCCCTGCAAACCAGGGATAAATCCCGCTTGGTCCTGGTGAATGATCTTTCTGATGTATTGCTGGATTCAATTAGCTAGTATCTTGTTGAATATTTTTGCATCTATGTTCATCAGTAATATTGGCCTATAGTGCTCTTTGTTGTATCATTTTTGGGTTTTGGAAATAAGGTGATGCTGACCTCATACAAGGACTTTGGGGAGATTTCTTCCCTTTCCGTTTCTTTTTTTTTTAATATTTATTTATTTGAAAGTCAGAGTTACACAGAAAAGGAGAGACAGAGAGAGAGAGAGAGAGAGAGAGAGAGAGCTTCCATTCACTGGTTCACTCCCCAATTGGCTGCAACGGCCAAGCTGCACCGATTCAAAGCCAGGAGGCAGGAGCTTCTTCCTGGTCTCCCATGTGGGTGCAAGGGTCCATGGACTTGGGCCATATTCAACTACTTTCCCAGGCTGAGAGTTGGAACTGGCATCCATATGGAAGATGACGCTTCAGGTGAGGGCATTAATCCACTGTGCCACAGCACTGGTCCTGCCTTCTCTTTCAATTGTTTTGAATAGTTTGAGAAGAATGTGAATTAGTTCTTTAAAAGTTTGGTAGAATTCAGTAGTAAAGGCATCAGGTCATGGGCTTTTCTTCATTGGGAGGGTCTTAATTACTGATTCAATCTCCATCTTGGTTATTGATCTATTTAGGTTTTCTGTGTCTTCAAGACTCACTTTTGGTAGGTTGTATATGTCTAGGAATTTATCCATTTCTTTCAGATTTTCAAATTTGTTGATATATATCTGTAGAAATTCCTGTAGATTATGTTTATTTCTTTGGTATCTGTTATATCTCCTTTTTCATCTCTGATTTTATTGATTTGGGTCTTTTTGTCTTTTTTTTTTTTTGGTTAGTGTATCAACTTTATTTTTTCAAAAGTCACCTCTTAATTTCACTGATATTTTATATTTTTTGGTTAAAACTTTGTTTCCCTAATTTTAATTTATTTCCTAATAATTTTGGGTTTGTTTTGTTGTTGCTTTTCTTCTAGGTCCTTGATGATAGATCATCTATTTAATACCTTTTCAATTTTTTTAAAAGACTTTGAGAGAGAGAGTTACAGACAGTGAGAGGAAGAGACAGAAAGGTCTTCCATCCGCTGGTTTATTCCCCAAATGGCTGCAATAGCTGGAGCTAGGCTGATCCAAAGCCAGGAGCCAGGAGCTTTTTCTGGGTCTCCCATGTGGGTGCAGGGGCCCAGGCTGTTGGGCCATCTTCCACTGCTTTCCCAGGCCATAGCAGAGAGCTGGATTGGAAGTGGAGCAGCTGGGACTGGTGCCCATATGGGATGCCAGTGCCACAGGCAGAGGATTAAACTAATGTACCACAGTGCTGGCCCTGCCTTTCCAATTTACTGATGTAGACACTAATTGCTATAAACTTCCCTCTTAACACTGCTTCAGCTGTATCCATAAGTTTTGATATGTTATATTGTCATCTTCATTAATTTCCAGAAATTTTTTAATTTTTTTTCCCCTTGATTTCTTCTATGACGCACTGTTAATTCAGGAGTGTTGCTCAGTCTCCATATATTTGCAAATTTTATAGAGTTTCTTAAGTTGTTAATTTCTAGCTCACTTCCACTGTGGTCAGAAAAGATAAATGGTATGATTTCAATTTTTTTGAATTTGCTGAGACTGGCCTTATGGCCCATCCTAGAGAAGGTTCTATATACCAATGAAAAGAATGGCTATTCTGCAATTGTGGGATGAAATACTCTGTAGATATGAATTAGTTCCACTTGGTCCATAGTGTAAATTAGTTCTGTTGTTTCTTTGTTGATTTTTTGCTAATTGATCTGTCAGTTGATGAAAGTGGAGTGTTGAAGTCCTTTATTACTATAGTAGTGGAGTCTATGTTTTACTTTATATCCACTAACTTTTATTTTAAATAATAGTTAGGTACTCTGGCATTGGGTGCATGAACATTTATTATAGTCACATCTTCATGCTGAATGGATCCCTTAATCATTGCATAATGCCCTTCTTTGTCTCTTTTAACAGTTTTTGTGTTAAATTCTATTTTGTCTGATATTAAGATGGCTACGTCTACTTGTTTTTGCTTTCCATTAGCCTGGAATATCTTTTCATATCCTTTTTTAAAAGATTTATTTATTTATTTGAAAGGCAGAGTTACAGAGAGGCAGAAATGGAGAGAGAGAGAGAGAGGTCTTCCATCTGCTGCTTTGGCTGAAATGGCTGGAGCTGCACCGATTTGAAGCCAGGAGCTTCCTATGGGTCTCCCATGTAGGTGCAGGGGCCCAAGGCCATTTTTCACTGCTTTACCAGGCCATAGCAGAGAGACAGATTGGAAATGGAGCAGATGGGACTCAAACTGGTACCCATATGTGATGCCAGCATTGCAGGCAGCAGCCTTACCCACTACACCAAAGTGCTGTCCCCCTTTCTCTATCCTTTCAGTTTTAGTCGGCATGTATCTTTGTTGGTGAGGTGTGTTTCTTGCTGGCAGAAAATAGATTGGTCTTGTTTTTTTAATTCACCATGCCAGTCTGTATTTTATATTTTTTAAGATTTTTCATTTCTTTGAGAGGTAGAGTTACAGATAGAGAGGGGGAGAGACAGAGAGAAAGGTCTTCCATCCACAGGTTCACTCCCCAAATGGTTGCAACAGTTGGAGCTGGGCTGATCCAGAGCCAGGAGCCATGATCTTATTCCAGGTCTCCCACATGAGTTCAGGGCCCAAGCACTTGGGCCATCTTTAGGTGCTTTCCTAGGCTATTGCAGAGAGCTGGATTGGAAGAGGAGCGCCTGGGACTAGAACTGGCACCCGTATGGGATGCTAGTGCCACAGGTGGATGCTTAGCCTTCTGTGCCACAGCACCCACCCCTAGTCTATATATTTTAATTGGAGACTTTAGGCTGTTTACATTCAAGGTTTTCACTGGTTAGGAAATGTATGGCCCTCAGTGTGAGCACTGCAATGACCCATCCCGGGAATCTGGGAGCTCTGAGGCCAGACACAGTGATTTTCCAGAGCTCCGGTGTGGTTTGCAAGGTTCTCCCAGGCAATATAACCAGTGACAGGGGCTGCTGCAGTCTGCTCTCCCCTCATTCTCAGATGCTGGGGTCTCCTCCTGCACCTGGCTGCTGGAGTCACAGGTGGTATGTCTCCTCATTGTTTTGTGTTTGTACTGTTCATTCTGCTCAACTGTGTCTCTCTTCTTCCTGTAGAATTTCCACTGCAAACCTCTCTCCAACTGTCCCTTGGAAATGTACTCCATTTTTCTTGTGTTATCTTCCGCTCATCAAAATCAGCACATCTTTTCTCTATTCAGCCATCTTGGAATCCCCCACATTGCTTTGAGCCACTGTTTTCCTAGATCTCATGTTTTCATTTTTTTTTTTTAAACTAACCACCTTGTTTTACTGGAATCAAACCATTTTGATCCTAAAACTTATCTTGGTTATTTTTCCTTTTTTCTTTGGTAGAAGTTATTTGTCCTATTTGGCATGGGAGGAAGATAGAGCAAATCTTGGGCAACATTCTCCAGCATGGACAGCACACTTTCCTTCCTTCCTGGAAACAGTGTTCTGGAGAAAGCTTTTCTTGCTCTCGAGGGAAAGTAACTGCTGTGGCATCCAGATTTAATGGCTAACCATGGCTCCGCCTCCTAGTCTACATAGCTAGTGCATTAGAAAGAGCTACAGCAGAACTTTCCTGCAGTGGGCATAGAATGGGGACATAGATCAACGTGGAAGAGACTCAGGAAGGGAGGGGTGTGTGTGTGTGTGTGTGTGTGTGTGTGTGTGTGTAGTTACAGAGGGTTCAGGGAGAAGGAAGGGTCACTGCCACAGCAGAATAATCCATGTCACACCTTGGTGGTCTTGGTCTGTGTGGGAAATTGTGGTGCTGCCCTCGCATGTTCTGCCAGTCATCCACACAGCCACAGTGGGTGTGGAAGCCGTAGTTGACTCAGCCTTCTCTTTTTCACTCTTAAGCAAATAGAGGCTGCTACTCCTGTAGTCTACTTCTGCCTCCAGATCAAAGAATCCTTGGACACCTAATGAGGAGGTCTGTGGGTTGAATTGAACATACTTGAGAATGTCAAAGAAGAGACAGCTGTATTGTAAGTCCAAAGTAAAGCTCACGTCAACTCTATCTCAAGTGAACATGCAACAAGGAGGGCTCCTGAATTTCTAGGACTGATCCCATCTTCCTCTGGAGCTACTTACATCCCTACTGAGTGGAGGAAATTATGTATTTTTACAAGTTTGATTGTAAGGTGAATTAACCTTTTCTAGTTGAACAGTTTCATATTTATGGATGTATACAAGAAGGGTCTTCAAAAAGTTCATGGAAAATGTGCATATTATGAAGAAACTATGCATGGAGTTAAAAATAAACAACTCCATTTGCTCTGAACCTTTGGAAATACCCTTGGGTACTCATATTCAAGTGATTCAAAATCCCAAGTACTCATCCAAGCTGTTTCTCTTGCATCTTCTCCCAGTCATCTCATACCCAAGATGGTGTCTGGATACAGAGGTAGCTTATCTTCACAGCTGTGAGGATGGCACCTTGCCCAGATGATTTCCATCCATTTTGTTTGTTTGTTTTTTGTTTGTTTTGTTTTGACAGGCAGAGTGGACAGTGAGAGAGAGAGAGAGAGAGAGAAAGGTCTTCCTTCTGTTGGTTCACCCCCAAAATGGCTGCTACGGCCAGTGCGCTGCGCTGATCCAAATCCAGGAGCCAGGTGCTTCCTCCTGGTCTCCCATGTGGGTGCAGGGCCCAAGCACTTGGGCCATCCTCCACTGCCTTCCCGGGCCACAGCAGAGAGCTGGACTGGAAGAGGAGCAACCGGGACAGAATCCGGCGCCCCAACTGGGACTAGAACCCGGGGTGCCGGCGCCACAGGTGGAGGATTAGCCTAGGAAGCCACGGCGCCGGCCTATCCATTTTCATATTGCCCACCAATTGAGATACGTGCTCATCTTACCTGAATTCTGTCCTTTCTGTTTCCACTGCTAACAAGTCCCCAATGTCCTCCATTGGTCTTCTGACCTGAGGCCTTCAGTCTCATCTCACCTCTCTCTGCAGTGACCAAAGTCAAGCTTGAGTTTTGGCCAGCTTCCAGGGCCTTCTAGATCCTATCTCTACTGAAGGTGAAAGTGTGGGGAATATGAGGCTAGCTTATAAAATGCTCTGATGACTCCTACTTGTTTCTCCTCAGCTGTGGCCACTCACAGTAGTGTAGGCTGACAGGCATTAAGTGAAGTGTTTGCTGTGTACCAAATGGAACTGTGGTGCTTAAGGGCCTTTTCCTACACAGGGCACATGGCTTCTGCTTGTTTCTCTTCTCTGCCTAATCTTGGGCTCCATACTCTACCCCTCAACTGGCTAAATCTTGGGAGTATGGGTGGGACCACTAAACCCCACAGATGCCAGGCAAGATGTGACCTTGTTCTTATCAAATCTTCCCTTCATTCTGTAGAAGAAAGTGTGTTCAGTCTTGTGGGTACTATTCTTGTTATGTCCTCTCCACTGAGGACTTTGTAGTTCTAGGTGGAACCTGCCACCCTTTCCCCTTGAGTAACTACATTTCAATGGTGGAAGGGACTTCAGGGATTTAAAATCAAATCTAGATTACAAAACAGGTAAAGGTTCTGGGAGGCACTTAATGACCCCCACCCCTTTTTATGCTTCTTCTGTAGGTCTAGTTCAACACTTGTTCTGTTGAAATCTTGGGCCAGTCCCATAACTTTTTTGTGTCACTCTTATGTAGTTATAAAGTCTTTTGTTAACAAGAACAGTCTCAGGTTAATAAGAAACAGATGCAAACCAGTTTAACAGCCAAAACCTCCTTATGATTAAATAGAATTTGCTGAAATGCCACCTCCTGAGAGAGCCCTTCTCTGACCATCGTATGTTAAAGCTATCCTCTTGGCACACTAGGTATCCTTCTAGCCATTTTCTATTGTTTTGCTTTGATTTAGTCATTAACATACAGATAATGAGGGCTTCTTAGGTACCATCCAAGAATATTCTGGGCACTGTGGATATTATAATAAACCAGATAGTCTAGGTCCTTTATCTAGGGGGAAGAAACAGACATTAGGTAAACTCTATTAAATGAGTTAAATAACATTTAGTGACATGTGTTGTGCAGAGAATTCAACAATGATATGGTTGAGTGATTGGGTGACCAAATGAGGTTGCGCAGATAAGATCTCTCTGAGGGGGTGACATTTAAGTCTTTGGCATGGTGAATATTGTATAATTAACAGAGGCAAGAACTTGTAAGATCATACATCATACAAAAAAATTTCTGGATTATTTTGTATGTGAATATGTGAGTATAACCACAAAATATTCCCTGGAGTGTTGGGACAAACTGGTGAAGGATTAGTGACCCCAAGTGTGGTCAGAAGTTATGCCATCACTTTGTCTCAACCAATTTATGGTTCAGTAGAATGTTAAGCTCTCCAGACCCTTCTGTATTTTGATGGGAAAAAAAAATTGCTGGAATGCCAGGCTAATTATAAAAATGGGTGATGGTACTACCTGGCCAAGCTTTAGGAGTTTTGCAATTTGTGATGCAATTATTGGTTGTCACAAAAGATATCAAGCAATTTGAAAACAGCAGAAATGGCAAGACAATAGTGGACTCAGGATCCCTTCTGTCTGATGAATACTGAGCCCAAGAAAACTTGGAATTCTTGTACATGGTGGGGTGGGGGCAGTTGGAAAAGAGTCTACTGCTTTGTAGATTCTCTGTGGACATACACTTGAGCAGAAGATAAGCCACGTTAGACTGCCTCGGGGCTTCCATCTCTTGAACTCACCCTCATGGTGGATTTGGAACGTTCAGGAAGACTGTTCAGTGTGAAACAGCTATGAGATTGGGACATGTCTATAAAAGTAAGGCTTTAAAAAGGATTTATTTGTCTGAAAAACAGAATGACAGAGAAAGGGAGGGAAGGAAGGACGTAGGTAGGGAAGGTGAGAGGGAGGGATATATATATATGTGTGTGTGTGTGTATGTATGTTTATGTATAAATATACATTTATATGTATAAGAGAGACAGAGAAAGAGAGAGAGAGATCTTCTATCTGCTGATTTATTCCCCAGTTGACCACAATGGCTGGAGCTGCAGTGATCTGGAGCCAGGAGCTTCTTCTGGGTCTCCCACATGGGTGCAGGGGCACAAGGACTTGGGCCATCTTCTACTGATTTCCCAGGCCATAGCAGAGAGCTGGATTGGAAGTGGAGCAGCCGGGATTCGAACCGGCGCCCATATGGGATGCTGGCACTGCAGGTGGCAGCTTTACCTGCTATGCCACAGTGCTGGCCCCGACACACTTATGTTTTCATTGTTACCCAAAGATAGCCTTGAGCGTAGGTGAGAACCCTTCCGTCAAAAAAAATTTTCACTTATTTCAGCTGGGCCAGGCCAAAGCCAGGAGTCAGGAATGTAATCCAGGTCTCCCACATGGGTGGCAGGGACCAACTACTTGATCCAGAGCCAGGATTCAAACACAGGTACTTTGACATGGGATGCAGGTGTCCCACCACCAGGCTAAACACCCACTCCTAAAACCCCTTCTGACTCCAGGTTGGTCTTTCCTGAATCCGCTCAGCTAGGAGCTGGCCAAGGCGAAGAGTTGATTCAGATGCAGTTGAATGGTTACCCTTTCAGAATGTCCCTGCGAAATACAACTCAAAAATGGCCAGCTTCTACCTATTGAATGAACAGGCCCTATTCTTGTCTTTAACCCTAAAACACAGGGGATATGGTGCTCAAAAGAAATAATTTTCCTGAAGAAACAGACCTGTTGATAGCAGAGAAGAATTTTTCTTCCTAGACTACTCTTTCTTCCTCTTCTTACCTCCTCTGGGACCTTGACTCAGCAATTGTGATCATCCCTTGGTATCCAGGATTCCCTTAGGTACCAAAATCCATGGATGCCCGAATCCTTTATAGAAAATAGAGGATTTGCAAAAGCATATACACACCTTTCAAACATACTTTGAATCATTTCTAGATTACTTATAATGCCTAAGACAATGTAAAAGCTAGGTTAGTAGTTGTTATCCTGTATTATTTAGGGAGTCATGACAAGATAAGAAAATCTGCATAAATTCACTACAGATGCAATTTTTTCCCCTGAGTGGTTCCCATCCTCCGTTGGTTGACTCCATGGACGTGGAACCCATGGACACAGAGGGATGGCTATGTCCTTCATTTGCTCACCCAATACATGATCTTTTCCTTCCCCTGGCCTCAATCCCTGTCTTCAAAATGCTGAGGCTGTTTTTCTCTTGGAGAAACAAAACCCTGTCCTTTGACCCTGCTGTTTGCTCAGGCTGCCATCCAGTTCTCTCATGCTCTCACTGTCACCCTCCTCAGGGGAATGGCCTGTGCCTGCACTGCCTCAATGCCGGCTGGCTGATCTTACCTCTCCTCTTGGCATCCAACTTCATAAATGACCCAAACCCTCACGTGGCAGCTACCCAGGAGGGGCAAGTTCTCTTAAGGACAATCACAGCAGCTTTCTTATCCGAGGACCAAATGGAAATACATGGTGAAGCTGCCCTGTCATGGCCCTGGGGAGTGTGGGGTGCCGACAGGACCAGTGTGGACCCCACAGAAGCACCAGGCTCATTCACAGTAGCTGGGACTGAAGCTGGGTGAAGACCTCTGGATTGCCAACGGGGAGAGAGACCCCATATATACCAATGTGTTCCAGATAAAGGAATTAAACGAGTGATTTCAAATACGAGCCCAGATTTAGGATGCTAAAAAATCAGTCCCATGACTGGAATTTGTCACTTACATTCAGCAGTGAAATAAATATGTGTACTGCCTTTGGTCAGTTTCTTCTGGAAGCTGACGTTGAGTCGAAGATTTGGGTGTGAGTGGTTGTTAAGGCTTAGTTCCCAGCGGAAACAAGTCATGCGGGAGAAGCAGCAGCTGGGGAAAGAAGTAAAGTGAAGGGGAGATTGCAGGTGAGGTCCCAGACCCAACCTGCTCTGCCAGGGTGCTTGGTGTTTACCCACGAAAGTGGACAAGAGCTGGACTTTTGCATACCCGCACCAGTAAGTCATTGGCTACATGGGTGGGGTGAAAGAGGACATGTAGCTCCCAGGTCCTTCCTCTTTTCCTTATAGACCATGGGTGCCAGTGTCCAAGGGTAGGCTGCTGTCAGCTCCAGGTGCCAAGTAGTAGCAGGAACACGGAAGCTGCTGGTGAGTGAATAGAGTTGGTAAAAGGGATCCAGGGGGATCTGATCAGATCACCAACAACATCTGCTTTGTTTACCTGGTTTAGCATCTTCCTCTAGTGGGAAGTGGAGCAATTGCAAGGTACTTGAATAGCTGAACTCTTTCCTAATGGATCAACCCAAGACTGAGTGACCACTGTAGACACAAACTGGCCACTTTTAATGATATTGATGAGGCATGATCCCTGTGGTCCAGCAGTGGTCCTAGTGTTCCTTCAGTGTCCCAGAGAAATACAAGTCTTTGTAGGGGCTTGCATAGAGATGTGCATTCTAGTCTTGTTTGTGCTAGCCAAGGACTGGAGAGAAATTAATGTAAGATATATGCAGACTTTTTCTTCATGTCATTATTCCCTAAACGACACAGTAAAACAACTTTACACAGCATTTACATTGTATCAGGTGTTATACATAACATCTAGAGATGATTTAAAGTATAGAGGGGGCTGGCTCTGTGGGGTAGTGGGTAAAGCCACCACCTGCAGTGCAGGGATCCCATATGGGTGCTGGTTTGAGTCCCACTGCTCCACTTCTGATCCAGCTCTGTTATGGCTTGGGAAAGTGGTGGAAGATGGCCCAAGAGCTTGGGACCCTGCACCCATGTGGGAGACCCAGAGGAAGATCCTGGCTCCTGGCTTTGGATTGGCTCAGCTGTTGCGGCCATTTGGGGAGTGAACCAGCAGATGGAAGACCTTTGTCTGTCTGTCTGTCTGTCTGTCTCTCTCTCTGCCTCTGCCTCTGCCTCTCTAACTCTGCCTTTGAAATAAATAAAAATAAATCTAAAAAAAATAAGTATATGAGAGACTGTGCATAATTTGAGCCAAAATTATTTGTTTATATGGAAATGCTACACCATTTTATGTAAAGGTCTTGAAGATCCTTAGGTGTTGGTATCCAAGGGGGTCCTAGAACTGATCCCTTGTGGATTCTGGGGGATGGCCATACATTCCAACATATAGGGATTTTTTTTCTCCTTGTATACATAGGTTACTCACTAATTATTGTTTTGCAGGGCCTTTTTAGGTAAGTTCACAGAAAAAGGGAATTAAAATTAAGTTTGTTTTGCTGCAAAAAATATTTTGAGATGCATGTTTAGTTTTTTTCATAATCCATGAATTTTTTGAGGACTCCTCATGTATTCTTAGAGTTTGAAGAGGAAAATATCTTTTTTAAAGAAAGTAGTAAAAGTTGAGAAACTAAGCTAGAACTGTCCACACCAGCAGAGATTGAGTTACAGAATATATGGACACAGTCCTCAAAGTGGAAGAAAGGAATAGAGTGGCCATTTTCCTCCCCCTGTATTTGGGAGGTCACCCTGCCCCCTCCCCAGTGCCAGGGATTGTTTGTACTAAATCTGAGCAGCTGGGAATTCTATCCTCGCCAACAGGGTCCTGCCGGAGAGGAAGGGGCCGTGATCCCAGCCTGGAGCCATTAGGTGTCACAGTGATTCCCACCCATTTGGTTCACATGCAAACAGAAGAGGCCTGTATGCAGCCCACATAAGGTTTATTGGGACTTATGCTGGGGCACAAAGGAGACAGCGTGGCAGAGAGGTTCCATGCCTGGCTCCCTCCCTCATGAGAGCTCACGAACGTTTTTATGGGGTTGGGGAGCTGGGGCCATGTCCCCTTGGCCTCTGGCCCACCCACTTTGGGACAAAGTACTTTGCTTTGCACCTGTCTTGGTGTTCTACGTGGCTGAGGTTGTGGGTGACATATTCAAAATGGTGGTGTTGCTTACTACTGGTTTCCCAGGAAATTCAAGGATCAGGCATACTGGGCTGTTCCAGACAGGCAAACAGGTTGGGAAAGTCTCCAAAAGGACAGTACCAGGTCTTTTGTGGTTAGGGTCTGGGTGCTCCTTGCTTGATTGGATTAGAGCTGGGTTCAGCAGTCTGTGGTTAGAGTTGGATACATGATCAAGTTGGGAAGTCCTTAGTGAATCCTGTTTCTGTTTTTCTCTCGATAACAGAAGTAAAAACAAACCTACAACATCAATTTTTTGTTAGGCACAAAAATATGCCCCTAAAGCCTGAAAGAGTGTGCACGCGTACACACACACACACACACACACACACACACCCACACCCACACATACACATATATATATATTTTTTCTCACTTTAGGATCTTTTAGAAGCACAAGAACTTAACTGAAGCTAATCCTAATGGCCATATTTTGGGAAAAAGAAAAATCTATAGTCCATGGAGAAATGGCTTGTTCTGAAAACAATTCATAAACAGAATGAGTCAGAACTGTGTCTTGCTGGTGCTGGGGTCAGTGACTTGGCTGACAGCCTGCTACTGCGTAGACTGGCAGGATAATTACTCCCATCTGGTAATCTAATAATCGATCATACAATGTGAAATACACATTTTATCCACCATCAGAATGAAATTGAAATAAATGATGACCAGTTCCACACAGATAAACTAGATCAGCAGAGTGTGGTTTAGGACAAAAAGGAAGAATGTGTGGAATTCTCTATATTTCCCCTAGGAAGATTCCATGAGTCCTCTGTTTATGTGTAGAGTTGGCACTGCTGTTCCTAATTTACTGCCTCCCAGGAAGAAACACAGTTGCTAGAATCTACTGAAAAATATTGATGCTAAAATATTTAGAAACTAGGAGATACCATGAGTTCTGGCTTCACCAAGCCAAAAAATGAAGTCTAGTACCATGGTTTCTGGGACAAGCACCTTTGTGGTCACAGCATTATTTTCTTTCCTTTTTTTTTTTTAAGATTTATTTATTTGAAAGTCATAGTGTTACACAGAGAAGGAAAGGGGGGGGGGTGGGAGGGAGGGAGGGAGAGAGAGAGAGAGAGAGAATGAGAATGAGAATGAGAATGAATCTTCCATCCTCTGGTTCATTCCTCAACTGGCTACAATGGCTGGAGCTGTGCCAGTCTGAAGCCAGGAGCCTGGAGCTTCTTCCAGGTCTCTCACGCAGGTACAGGGGCCCAAGGACTTGGGCCATCTTCTATTGCTTTCCCAGGCCACAGCAGAGACCTGGATTGGAAGTGGAGCAGCCGGGACTCGAACTGGTGCCCAAATGGGATGCCGGCACTGCAGGCGGCAGCTTTACCTGCTGCGCCACAGTGCCAGCCCTGTGTTATTTTCAACTCCTGATTATTTTCTAAGAACTGAGACCTGTTTCTTCTCAGTTTTAGGAATTAAAAAATGAGACAAAGAGTTATGAGTGCTGACCAAATACAGTTGCTGGGGTTTTCTTCGTACTAGAGGGAAGGGTGACAGAGGTTTTCCCAAATGCAGGATTATTTTAAAAACCACTAGGAATTTTCATGTGAAGACTCTACCAGAGTTTCAACAGCAGTAACTTCATTTGGTAGACTTGTGTTCTATTTCAACTTTGCTTGTTTGAAGTCCCGAGGAAAATTAGTATAGACCTGGCTGTCCTAGGTTATCTGACATAGGAAGGGACCTGCGATTCGGAGTCACAAGCCTGGAGGGGTTTGGACAGACTGCCAGTGTGTTTCCCACTCTCCACACATAACTAGTTTTCAGTTGTGTATCATGCACTAGTGCTACTACTAAAAACAATAGCAGCAAACAAAGATTCACATTTCTCTTGACTCTTTCTTGGACTTAACCTCCAACTTGTTTCATTTTATTTAAGTATTTTAAATTTATTGGGTAGTTTTATTTTTGAATGGAAAGTAAAATACTATTCACTGACTTTAAAAAATCATAGTAGAGAGAGAATACTATATTGTTTATTATTATTCTGTTCCCCAGTGATGTAATCCTTATGTTAACTAAAATATGAGGGTGCATCAAAAAGTTCATGGTAATTAAAATGAATTAGAATTAACAGAAGTTAATTTAAGTGCAAAGATATTTTGAAATCTATGCATAGTTATTGCATGATACACATTTCCATGAACTTCTTGAAGACCAACCATATGTACGTATTTAGAATATTTTTGCATAATAATCATATCTTCTAATTCTATTTTCATGAATTATTTGAAGTACCTTCTATATGCCTATTATGCTATTCTCATAGCAGTGATGTATTTAACTAAATTAAGAGCTGTAGAAGCAGAGGTCCCCACACATAGTCTGCAGTGTTTACTGGCTGAAGTTAAAAGAATTCTGACTGTTCTCCCAGTTGTGTCTTTCACACATCAGCTGAGTCACCACTGAGCATGTCACTGTATTTATTTATTTAAACATCCAATTTCATATTCCCAGCAGTTAGCACAATGTAATGGTGGGCGTGCCCTCTGTATGGAGTAAAGACATCAACTGAGAGGGGAGGCAGGGTGGGAAGGCTGAAATGGTGGAACTCTGGGGATTTTTAGGTGATGCAATGTCTCTGAATACCATGATGATAAATAGATGGCTATGCATCTGTCAAAACTCACAGCTTGTAGGCTTAAAGAGTGAACCCTAAGGTAAACTATGGACTTGAGTTAATAGTATTGCATCAGTACACACTCATTAACTGTAACCAATGCTCCCCACTAATGCAAGACCCAGTAATAGGGGAGTCTAGCAGAGCAGAAAGAAAAGGGCATTTGGGGCTTTCTGCAATTGGAGCTCAGTTTTTCTTACAAGCTAAATCTGCTCTAAAAAAACCAAGTCTATTAATTCAAATGCCTACTAAACATAAATCAAGATGACTTGGATAGGAGGATCTTAGGATATGTGTGTTGCAGGCAATAGAAAACCAAATTTAACTAGGATAGGCAAAAAGGTAGAAGTGCTGTCTTACCCAAGCCATGGGAAAACCAGAACTGAGGACTTGAATGCTTTTTTCTTCTTTGTGACTGTCCAGGTTGACTTTCTTCATGATACTCAAACCATGGTGACCAGTAGCTCTCAGGTGCATAACCCTTAGCCCTGCCACAGGGGGAAAAGGACTCTTTCTTTCTTTCTTAGTTCTATTAGAAAAATCACCAGAGGATGCTGGGTAGCCTAACCTAACCTACTGACTTCTAGGAGAGGACAGGCTCCAGTCAGAGTAAGGTTTTAAAAGGCTGGAAACAAATAGGCATGATAGGAGCTGGTTACTGTTGTCCTGCCAAGAGAAGGTGGTGCTGGGACTAGGGAGGTAAAGTGGAGACAGAGATGTGCTCAGGTTCAGGGTAGGTTCTGAAGATACAATCTATGGAGATGTTGGGTGGATGTTGTGAGAGAAAGGAATGAGAGATGATATCAAAGTTTTTGCCCTGAACAACTCAAAAGATTCAATTGTCTTTGAGTAGAGGAATATTACAGTGGGACAGGCAGGGCGCTATCATGAGCATCATTTTGGATCCAATTGGAGGTGTCAAGCAGTTGGATATATATGAGTCTCAAAGGTGTCTGACATGGTGTTCATTGACTGCAACTGCCTACTGCCTAACTCCTCTAGAATGCAATCTGTGTTAGAGCAGGCACTTTGCCTGCCCTGCTCACTTCTATTTCCTCATTATTTAGAAGAATTCCTGGTGCATAGTAGATGCTCAACAAACTTTACTGGAAAGGCCGTGGGAATTTAGCCTTGTGGTTAAGATGACCACAGCCCATACTAGGGAATCCATTCAATTTCTGGCTTCTGACTCCAGCTTCCTGCTAAGGCAGACGCTGGGAGACAGCAGGTGGTGGCTTATCTGGGCTCCTGCTGCCCATGTGGGAGACCTGGATTGAGTTCTGGGCTCCTGGCTGTGGCTGGGGCCATTGTAGGCATTTCAGGAATGAGCCGGGGATGGGAGATCTGTGTTTCTACCTCTCAGATAATATTTAAAATTTTTACTGGAAAGGTGAATGAGGGAAGGACTGGGAGAGTTAAATGTTCTGTACAACAAAGCAGGCTGAAGATAAAATTCTGTTAAGTATCTATTAGAAAGTTAAAATTGCTTACTTGGCTATTTGTAGGGAGAGATTTGCAATAGGTATTATGTAACAAACGTGTTCTAGGAAGAGCTATGCAAAATGAAGAGACATTTTTGAGGCTTCTGTAAACTTTTATTTTATACCTATGGACCACTGCCAACTTAGGGCCTTGGCTTATGGCTCATTCCTACAAAGTTAATTGTGGGAAAGATAAGGTAAAGGTAGAAATTGGAAATATTCTTACCAGTAAACCATGTTTATTTACCAGTCAATAAACAAAATGCATATCAAAGCTAGTGTAGGTATTCAGAAATCTATGATTTTCTGTTTATAAAATAAAATTTTTATATGCAAAAAACAAGGCATCTTAAAAAATAATTGCATAAACAAAGTGGTGTGATCCTATGGCTTTTATTATAGGCATATATCACTGCTTGTGATGCAACAGTGGAATAATGGAATTTGACTAACACACAAAGGAGTGGGATTTCTTAGCCCTACAGTCCAGGCAACTGAAACCCAATATTATTTTACTTGTGTCTGCTAAAATAAGGCCCCAAAATTAGCTTTGCTAATTTTTCATCAGTACTTTATCTGATGATAAATCAGAGACACATCAGACAACTGTTAACCTCCCCATCACTTTGAGGATTAATTAGAATATAATACTTCAAAACGTAATGAATTTTGCTCCAGCACAGGAAATATGACCCCAAATACTGCTTTATCAAACCAATCATCCAACCAACCAAAGTCCTATATTGTTAACCATTGGCTCATCCCACTGTATATTACCTCCCATATTCCATTTGCAATAGTAACATGGCTACAAGATTGATAAACACAAAGTCTTACAGGTGAACACTGACTGAGACGAGTTGTCATGATGAACAATCATCTAGATTCACATAGATATGTAATTTGGCACAACAGAGTATTATTATTAGATTAAATCCATACATGCCATCACACACATGCCTAGCAACACATACATTCCATGAAGACAATCACAGAAAAATCACTAAAAGAAATTTACAGTTGTTTATATATATATACATATATACACATATACACACACTGTAAAAGTATTTTTTTTTTTTGCTATACTCACAGTCTGTAAACATCTGGAAAAATATCCAGGAAAAGTTGCTGTGGGCCCTTTGAAATGGTGACCATATGAAGAGTAGGGGCTGGGGTGGGGATAAAGGTTCATTATCAGAGAAGTAAAAAATGGTAAGTTCATGGTAGCATTTGGGAATAACTGTTTCACTGACATGATAAACTCATCTGACCACTTGGAAATTGTGCTTCTTAGATGGAAAAGGGAATAACCAGAAAGTCTTACTGCCTGATAACATTTTAAGAGAAATTAGAATACAAAGGGATATAAATAATGTATATATAAAAGGGTCTTCAGAGAGTTCGTGGGAAATGTATATTATGAAAAAAAAACTATGCATTAATTTCAAAGTTTTTGTACCAAAAATAAACTTCTTTTTCTATATTTTTTCAAAAAATTTGTGCACACACACACACACACAGGCAGATGGAGGACATGCCCATCTACTGGTTCACTCCCCAAATGCCTGTAGTGACTGGGGCTGGATGGGGGTTGAAGCTGGGAGCCGGGAACTCAGTCTAGGTCTCCTATGTGGGCAGCAAAAGCCCCATTACTTGAGCCATCACCTGCTGTCTCCTAGGATCTGCATTAGGAAGAAGCTGGAGTCAGGAGCCAGAGTTGGAACAACTCAGATTCGGGCACTCCAGCTTGGGACATGGGTGTCTTACCCCTCAATGTAACAGCTTATCTTTTTATTCCATTTCCATGAACTTTCTGAAGTAGGACTATTATATATGCATTATATATGTTTATTTGTTACTATTATAAAAATCTCAATTTCCAATCTTCTAAAATATTTGATATTCTTTTCCTAGTTTTGGCTTTAGATTCCTATACATTTGTATTAAAAGTCTCAGGCATAGTTACATGACACATACACGTGAATTTTGGTTCACGATATTGATTTTATGTAAACTTACATAGAAAAAATTGGGCTTATGAAAAATAAAACTATTTTATCCAGGTGTTATTTTTGAATTTAACAAAAAGGTTTAAGATCTATAATGAAACTCCCATTAAAAAAGAAATAGAAGTTTCTTAAAAATTGTCTGAATAGCAGCTATTCAATTGCTGTATGTGGTTCTCTATGGTTTCAGTGCCTATATTTGTTGTAGTTTTAGAATTCACATTTAAAAAAATAAAACAGTGACAGGAGAAACACTGAACACTCACCTGAACATTTTTTCTTTTTATGTGTAAATAAGCTCAAATGATCATTTTTAGACTATTATGTCTTAAAAATTATTGACAATGAATGACATTTCAAATAAAGATGATTTAAACTCATAATGTGTTTGACCAAAAAAAAAAAAACACCTCATTTAAAAAATTTGTCATAATCTGAGCCGGCGCCGTGGCTCAATAGGCTAATCCTCCACCTTGCGGCGCCGGCACACCGGGTTCTAGTCCCGGTTGGGGCGCCGGATTCTGTCCCGGTTGCCCCTCTTCCAGGCCAGCTCTCTGCTATGGCCAGGGAGTGCAGTGGAGGATGGCCCAGGTGCTTGGGCCCTGCACCCCATGGGAGACCAGGAAAAGCACCTGGCTCCTGGCTCCTGCCAGGATCAGCGCGGTGCGCCGGCTGCAGCGGCGGCCATTGGAGGGTGAACCAACGGCAAAGGAAGACCTTTCTCTCTGTCTCTCTCTCTCACTGTCCACTCTGCCTGTCAAAAAAAAAAAAAAAAAATTGTCATAATCTCTACATGTGGGTGGTGACTGGTTCTTTTTGACTGTTGGAAGGAACAGCCTTGAAAGCCAGTCATGCACCTGAAAATTATTTTCATGCAAAAGTAGTAAATACCCTTCTGGTTCCAATTGACAGTCTCCACTCTCCCTCAGCTCCTACCATTTTTTAGTGCTGATAATTTGCAGGATTTGTAGATTACAGAGGTCAGATTCATAGACTTTGAGGGCATAACCCCACCCCCCATGCTGTTTTGGAAAGCATCTAGAAAACTCTTTTTCTTGGGGGGGGGACTGAGTGAAGGAAAAGGGGTCGGAGGAGAGACTTCCGGAGAGATGGGTGCTTGTCGTTGGTTCTCTGCTGGGACAGGAAGGGTGGCTTCGCGTGCTGCCTCCTGATAGCTTAGTTAATGCTGTCCTTGTGGCTGCTCCTCTCTGTGTTGTGGTTGTTCTGGTCGTGGTTCTTCCACTGGATGCTTGTGCCGTTCATGGGGACCGAGGTCATCAGGCTCTTGGACTGGTGACAGCAGCAGCAGAGGCACGACTGGGAAAGGGAACAGACGGTAAATAACGGGAGCTACCAACTCCTTCCGGGCCAAACAAACAAGCAGGCCTTGCTCCTGCCACCCCCGTGTCAGTGTTTGTACACGTTGGAGGGCAGTGAGCTTCAGTGGTTCCTAGAAGCATGGAGCCTGCTCCCCTCCCCGCTATCGTCTCAGAAGTCAACTTTCCATTCAGAGCACACAAAGAAATCCCTTGGGTTTCACTGCAAATCTGTTGGTCAAGTGCAAGGCAGTGTTGGCCAGAGCAGAGTTCTTCAGGGCTTAGGGCGGGTGTGCATAGTAAGGACTGGGAGGGGTACCCCCTGGGTGGCTCTCAGCATCAGGGACCTCCTCTGCTCCTCTCGGCAACTCTGGGTGTGAGTTCTAGGACAGCCAGACCCTGGGAGGTGACTAAGAGGCAAAACCGGAATCGGAATCCATGATTGCCAGATTTCTCCCTTTGTATGTCACCTTTTTAGGAAGATCTAGCAAAAGATACGTCTAATTCCCGAGAATATGTTCCTTAGTTTCTCTTTTCCCTTCATTAACACATAAATTAATTAGCAAATGTTTTCCACCTTTTAAAATGGATTGGTTATAGCCTGCATGTTGGTCCTTTTTACACAGAGTATTTTGTGCCTGGTAAACCATTTCAAAGAGACCTAAAAATAAGGCGGCTAAAAATGTCCATATCAACTTTCAACTCTTTGTATGATTCTTTGGCTACTACACATCTGTCTCCTTTCGAATCACGAGTTCCAGGGGGCCAGTTACTGTGTTTACCCTCTCTATCCCTAATAATTGATATTGAGCACTTACTGCTTCAAGGGTTTTACATGCATTAATTTCTTAAACCCTTCTTAGGAGATAGGTGCTGTGATCATCTGATTCATAGACAAGGAACTAAGGAAGCAGAAGGGACACTGGCCAGACCCAGGTCAGACAGCAAGTGCAGGGCTGTCATGTTCAGCAGGGCTGTTTGTTTCCAGAGCCAGTGCCCTGACCTCTTTGCTGCTCTGCCTAATATGTACCAAGAGCTAAAGTTAAACATCCTGGTCCAAGATAACAGAATCCAGTTAGGATTTAAGCCCATGCTAAAGTCATTCCAGGAACAGGAGAAATGATACAGATACACTTGCAGCTTCTGGAGACCTGGTTGGCTTGGCTGGAAGGAGGTTTGAAAACAGAAGAAAACTGATTTCAAAGGAAATTATAGTAGTTCAGATTTCCAGAGCAATAGGCAATTTTTCCCTTCAAGTGGCTATTAATAAATGTATTATAAAAGAGCATTTAAGGATCACTTTCTTAACGACAGTGTTTATGTTCTGTTGATACTTTGTTTAAAGTCTAATGCAATTGAAGGGGTGAATAGGTTTTCCGTACTCTGCGTGGCCTGAAGGTAAGATGTGCGCATTTCTTTTCAACAGATGGCACTAAACTGGCATATAATTATGTCCTTTTAATTTTAACCTCTGAAAATGTTGCCTGTATAGATGCTGCTTTCCTACTATGCTAACAATCTGCACCTCTTTCTGGGTAACAACAATATGGCTTCCACTTTTCTACTGAAAAAGAGTACAGCTGATTAAAGTAATATTCCAAGTGGGATTGGCCATGCCTTTGGCTACTTAATAGACTCATTTGGTTGTCCTTAAAAAATGCTTGCAAACAGCCTTACCTGGAAACAATTTTTAAATTTCTTGCTCACAAAATATAGAGCTATTGGGTTGATACATGAATTCATGGTCGCCAAGTTAATACCGATGTAATCCATGAGCAGCAAGAAGCTGGAGGAAAATAAATAATGCAGAATGATTAGAACAACTTTTTAAAAACCTGCTCGCTGGCATTTATCCTTAGGATAAGCAGTTTTCTTGCCCAGAAGCTATTTCTTACAGTTAGGAGTTGTAAAAAGTGCTTGTTTAAGACAAATATTGCATGTTCTCATTTGTGGAAGCTAAAAAAATTGATTTTTGTGGAAGAGAGTAGAACGGTGGTCATCAGAGACTAGGAGAGTAAGGGGGCAGAAGGGACAGAGAGTTAAATAGCAGGTACCAAAGTATAGCTAGAAAGGAGAAATTCATCCTGGTGTTCTGTAGCACAGGATAATCACGGTCTACAACCTATGTTGTATTCTGAAGTAACTGGAGGAGTCCTGATTTTCCCAACACATAGAAGTGGTAAATACGTGGTAAAGTGGAAATGCTAATTACCCTGATTTGATCTTAACATATGGTATACATGTATGGAATTACTGCACCGAACCCTATAGAGATTGTACAAATGTAAACTGTAAACGTATTTTTGAAAATGGCAGCTTCAATGGTGAGACGGTAACAGATCACCTACTTAGTTCCCTCAAACCCTTACATACAGCCTCAGGAGGGGTGTGCCAAGAGTATAGACATGACTGGCTGTGACTGGCACACACCTTGGGAGCAGGTGCAGGCTATGTCAGTAAAGAAGAAGAGTTGATTTTTAAATTTTTAATTTTGGGGGCTATTGATAATGTAGACAAAATGGTTTTGTTAAGTACTTGAAACACAAAAAGCAGAACAACCCATTTCCTCATGGGCACACAAAGTCATACCTAAGTAATTCACATCGGTTCTTGTCCATCTCGTCATACACAGTTTTCTTCAAAATACGGCTTAAATGAAGAGGGAACCAGCAAAGAGCAAAAATAACAACCAAGCAGAAAACAGTCTTTGCCACTTCCCGACGCTAAAGGAAAGAGGAAAAAAAGTACAGTAAACTCAGTGTTCTTCCACGAGGTCAAAGAACAATGCAATAAGGTGGCAGCCGGCTTCAGGGACATAGCTCCAAGAAGAGCCAGGAGAATGCACTGCCTCCCAGGGCCTCTGCCTTAAGGTTCTGAGTCCCAGGTGAGTGTTCAGCTGAGCAGCTAAGAATCTGGTTAGGACAACTTGCATCTCATATCAGAGTGCCTGCGTTCAGTGCTTGGCTCTGCTCCTGATTCCAGCTTCCTGCTAATGCACACCCTAATAGGCGGCACTGATGGCTCAAGTAGTTTGGTCCGTGCCAACCATGTGGGAGACTTGGATTGAGTTCCTGGCTCCCATCTTCAGCCTGGCCCTGGTCATTGCAAACATTTCAGGGGTAAACCAGCAAAATCCTGAGCTCCTTCTTTCTCTCAAACAAGTAAATATATATATAACAATTTAAGCTAAATTCTGAGTCTAGCTTTCTGATCAAGGAGTTACTAACGATGTGTTGTGGCAGCTGCCAGGAGGTTTGCTGGCTTCCAGTTGGTTATTAGGGTCAAGAGACAGGTGGGAACTGGCTGCAGTGAGCCAACTCTGGGGCTGAGTGTGTGTGGGTGTAGGTGGGTGTGGGGAAACGTGAGTTAAAAGTTGGCAAGGTGACTGAATGGAACACGAAAATGAATGATGAGTGCACAAAGAGGTTTGGGGAAAATTGCAACCCAAAGCAGGGAACGTTAACTCAGGGAAGCCAACAATAAACTCACATGATGAGTGGAGCCATTCAAATATCTCCCATGGCAGTTGTCACAAATTACTGCTTTAGCCCAACAAACTCGGAGCTCTTTACCCTTTCCTGGTTACAGGGCTGGTGGGGATATGGCTGTGGGGCGCTGACTAAGGGAGGAAACAGAGAACTCCGATCTGCAGGGATGGCAGCTCTTTGAAACTGGTCTTTTTGTGTATAGAGAAAGAGTGCACTCAGAACAGTAGAAAGGCAGGGCATGGGGGAAGAGGTTTCTTTTCAAGTGCACTCTGACTTTTTTATTTTTATTTTTTTTTAGGATTTATTTGAAAGGCAAAGTTACAGAGAGTGAGCAGAGGAGAGGGGAAGGAAGGGGAGCGGAGGGCAGAGGAGAGTAATTTTCCATCCCCTGGTCTACTCCCCGAGCTGGGCGAAGCTGAAGCCATGGGCCATCTTCTGCTTTCCCATGTGTGTTAGCAGGGAGCTGGGTCAGAAGCTGAGCAGGCAGACCAGCGCTCATATGGGATGCTGGTGTCACAGGTGGTGGCTTAACATGCTGTGCCACAATGACAGCACTAAAGGTAAGCCTTTTAAGAAGTAGAAACAGCCAGTATTGTGGCACAGCAGGTTAAGCCACTGCTTCCAATGCCTGCATCCCATATCAGAGTGCTGGTTCGAATCCTGGATGCTCTGCTTCTGCTTCAGCTCCCTGCTAATGCACCTGGGAAAGAAGCAAAAGATGGCCCAAGTGCTTGGGCCCCTATTACCCATGTGGGGGAACCCAGATGGAGTTCCAGGCTGCTGGCTTTGGCCTGGTATGGCCTCGACCATTGCAACTATTTGGGGAGTAAACCAGTGGGTGAAAGATCTCTCTGTTTTTTCCCCTTTCTGTCACTCTGCCATTCCAACAAATAATATCAATACATTGCCGAGACAGTCTGGTATCTGTTGGTTCTTATCTCATTTAGTTGAGTAAACCTCTTAACTACCTGTATAATAAGGATAATATCTGACCCACCTACTTCACAGGATGCTTAGAGGAATCAAATACTCTTTAAAAACTTAAACTGTGATAGCAATATAAAGTATGTTATTGTTCCCATTCCCTATTTAGTTATTTTCAGAGAAGGTACACATTCAATATGATGGCAACAGAAAAATCACCATTAAAACACTTTTTTTTTTTTTTACAAATCCATTCTAAATTAACTCCATTGCAGGAATGAGAGGTAACACGTGCTTAATATGTTCACTTCTAGAGTATTTGAAACATTCATGCCTGAACAAAGTCATACTGAGGTTTCTCAATGCAATTTTCCTGCTGAATGTCAATAAAAGATAATAGCTACCATTTGTGTGCTACGTGAGATTTTACAAAGTACATGCATGCACATTCATTCCTTTGATTCTCATGGTAACATGGTAACACTGATTCATATATTATTATCCTCAATTTATAGATGGGGAGCTGAGGCTCAGGAAAAGCAGTAGAGTAGTTGAAAAGAGTTGCTGATGAGGAATGAGGCTGTGTACGGTAATTGCATAAAAGACAGATAAACAGGCCTCAACTCACATGAACTTTTGGTGTGGTTAGACTTCCTCATATACTTCTCTGCTGTGATGAAACATTACCAGCAGTCTGTATTCCTGTTTGAATTAATGTAAATTAACGTTTGCTGAGTGCCTACCAGGAGATGGGAACTATTAGGTAGCTCACATGCTTTAGGTAAGCCCCAGGATGTATTATTACATGTGTTTTACAAGAAACTACAGGCTCAGAGATGAGGCAGTCTGACCAAGGTCACAGAGCCAGTGAGTCTGTTTTTCCCTCTAAGCCCGAAGTTTTAACTGTTTTATTTGCTTACCAGGAGGTCCCAAGATTAGCTTCCTATTGAAAATGTCTTCTAGAACTCTGAGCCCATTTCCTATCAAGAGTCTTACTGTCGATGTTGCTTTACTGAGGTTCATTTCCTGTTTCCCACTTCCCTCATACATGATGCCCACTCTTTGTTTTAACCAGACTCCTGTTCTTCCTCACTAAATCCCATGGCTCTTCCAAGGCCCTGTCCAATCTCCCACGTCCAGCAATAGTTTCCCTGTGACTATCTCATAACCTCCCTTGCTTTCTATAGCACAGGCTACTTTGAACACTCCTGTGACTGCTTTCCAGTTGTTTCATGTTTGAGTTTTATTTCTACAAGATTGCAACACCTGCAATGGAAGGAGGTCCGAGGCTTCTTCTAGTCTTGGCACAACGCCAAGCCTAGTTCATTGCATGGGCACCCACTTAGACATGGACTCCCTGCACAATCAATGAATTATTCTGTTCTCTTTGGGCCCAGCTTCTGGGACCACCTGTCTCACTGGCAGACTCTCATTTCACTAAAGAAGTTCCCAGTACTGTAACTTTGAAGAAAAGAATTACAAGATAATAAGATTTCTAGGATGCCAGGCTAAATCTAATACAGTCGTTAGTCACTTAGTAATGGGGATACATTTCGAGAAATGTGTAATTGGGTGATTTTGTCATTGCATGAATATCATGGAGTATACTTACAGGGCTAGATGGTCTGGCGTGTTGCTCCTAGCCTACAAACCTGTACAGTATATATTAATTTACTGATTGTTGTAGGCAACTATAACATTGTATTTGTGTAACTGAACAAACTAAACCTAGAAAAGACACAGTAAAAGCATAGGCAATGGGAATTTTTCACCTATTATAATCCACCATCCCTTATGCAAGTGTCATTGACCAAGAACATTATTATGTGGTGCCTGACCGTACTCATATTTGTCAGTCTGTTGCTGTCAAGGACAACAGAGCCTTGGCCATGTTTTCATGATCTTAGCAGACTCACCTGTTTCAGATGTTCACTGAGGGCAATCCTCAAGCTGCCATTCCTTCTGTTTAACATCTCGCAAGTCATGAGGGTATAGAAGATTGCGGTGCACACCAGGGGCATGCAGAAATAGAAGCCGAAGAGCCACCAGTCCTTCACATCTTGGTAGAACTGTGAAGAAGGGGGCAGAGTAACGTAAGCCAACTGTGCAATGCCTCTGGGAGCTTCCAGATCTTCACATGGCCGAAAGATATGTTTGTATATTCACGTTCTCTGCTCGTCTGGGGTGGGGGTGGGGTCTTCAAAAAGTTCATGGGAAGTGTTATGAAAAGACTATGCATGGATTTCAGGAAGTTTTGGCACCCAAATAAACTTTTCATTCCATTTTCCACAAACTTTTTGAAGTACTCACATAACGAGTGGGCCTGTGCTGGTGCTCAAAGCTCAGTCAGCTTTGAAACTCCAGAAGTTACCCTGGGTTTATAATAGCACATGAAGGAACAGCATCTAAAGATTATTCCAACAAGGATACTTTTTATAAACTCAAGTTGATTTCAGTTACACAACGGAAGAGCCCCAGTCAATAAAGAATTTCTTTTGAAAGCCCATAAAACATGATTGGAGGCCTGTTTTTCCTTACTGATGAGCTCCAAACTTTTGCTAGTGCCTGCTTCACTTTTAGCTATTGTGGTTAAAGTGTGCTGAAAGTGAACATATTGTTTGGACACAGTGAAGGTTATGAATGGCTTATCTGTGTAGCTTTGGTTAATGGGAGTTAACCCTTTGCCTGGTATGCCAGCTATGTGACCTCAAACCCAGCCAGTCTGAGCCATCAATAACTATGCTCTTTCTCCCTCTTTTAATACTTACCACCTGGAAGCCATTGAGGTCGCATACCTTATCTGCAGGCACATTTAAGCATTATCTCCTGGGAGTGAGCAGGATTTGTAAATACCAAGATTATTCAGCTGTATATCTTTTAAAAGGAGGAAACTTAATGCCCTATAAAAATGGAAGTTGGAAAATGATCTCCAAGTTCTTCTTCCCACTAAATTAATCACCAACTTGGGAAGCAATGCTTGTTCCTTCCTTACAACGGCCTGCAGATTGTTTATTTACTAAGGATAATGCTGCCTCCCGTAATATCTCAGTTCCCACAGTAAAAAAATAAGCTTGCTGCTCTGTGAAAAACTGGACGGTTTCTGAATATAGAAAGAGGTCCCGTGAGCTACATTTATAACGTGTCTATTAAAATGATCTAAAAATGGTTTCTGAGGACAAAAACATTTGAGGATGGGGTGCTTAACTGTTTTCATGCCACAGACCTCTTTGGAAGTTTGGTGAACACTATAATCACTTCTGAGGATATTATTTATATGTATACATATATGTGTATATATATATAATGATTATAACAGACACTAATTATATTGAAACATAGCCATTAAATTCCACTACAGTAATACATGTGTTTTCTTAAAATAACAAAGGTGGTTCCAATGACCACCAGAATTTTGGAGTAGTAGTGAGTCTATGACATTTTGACACGTGAGTACAAATGTTATGGGGTATAAAATGTGTGTTATTTCTATTAGTGAAAAAATTATGGTACTTTTAAATACAATTATTGTTTCTTGGTATATTCTTAATCAAAGGAAATGATAAATTTCAGTTGGAAGTCAGTGAAAATAAACACATAATTTCTTTCTCATCCAAGCTCACAGACCCCTGAAGTGTATCCTCAGGTTAAGTGCAAACTCTGAAAAGAATTAGTTTATTCAAATCTGCTTATACAAATATTTTCATATCCCTATCACACTGTGGATGGATTTCAGTCCTGAAGTTTGAAAGAAAAATTAAAATCCAAAGGGCCCTTAAAATTTTTTTTTAAGTGCAACACAAGCACTCCTTTTTTGTTGCCCCTTCTTCCCAGGCATTGCTGTCTGGGTGTGAATGACCCAGACGCAGCTGTAGAAGGGTTGGGATGGAGTCCCCTGCCCCCTCCACGGCAGAGGCCTATTGAGAAGGGGGCCACCAGCAAGGATGTGGGAGTGCCTCAGGTCGGTCTAGGGTAGGGCAAAGTAGAAGTGGACAAATGGGAGGAAATAGAGAAAAAGAACAGGACTTCAGTCTTGGAATGAGCGCTATAATATTATTCCTTCAATTCCTACCCTCCTCTGCCACCCTGTAAGCCTCCCGTGTGAACAGCAGCCCTCTTTGCATGAACACTTAGGAGAGGAGAGCCATCCTGAAGGAGGAAGCCCTGGACTCTGTGTTGCTCTGAAGACTGGTAGCAGCCTCCTTCCTCTGATGATTTGTCTGCAATCTCTGGATTGCCTATTCACATGGCCCAGATTTGGACAACCTCCTACTGTCTCTCTTGTTTTCCACTGTGGAGACTGACCTTATTAAAAATCAGTCCATAATAGAAGAACCACAGTTTTAAGATTGCCAGATTGGCAGTTTTCCTGAGTGCTTTTAATTTTTTAAAATAAGAGTTTCCTTGCAGAATAACTGGTCAACTGCAAAACCACTAATTTTTTGAATTTTCCAACTTAAGAAAATGTACCTGGAGATGTCTGTAAATGATTATGTGTGGAATCTGAGCTGCATGAAACTTACTTCAAAGCACTAAATTATGCTGATTTAAGAGAAATAGTTATCCTTTTGGTTTTCCTCCTTAGTCCACGTGTAACTAGTTTAGCAAAGGAAATATGCATTTTAATCATGTTTTCCAATCTAGCCAATCCTGTAATTAATTTTTTCAGAGAAATTTTAATGTGGTTAGGTGTGTTAAAGAATAACTGAATTTAAGCTAAAACACTTATTAAAAAGTTTGGCGGGGCCAGCACTGTGGCACAGCAAGTTAAAGCCCCAGCCTGCAGTGCTGGCATCCCATATAGGTGCGGGTTCAAGTCCCAGCTGCTCTACTTCCAATCCAGCTCTCTGCTATGGCCTGGGAAGGCAGTAGAAGATGGTCTAAGTCCTTGGGTTCCTGCACCTGAGTGGGAGACCTGGAAGAGGCTCCTGGCTCCTGGCTCCAGATCAGCTCAGCTCTGGCCGTTATGGCCAACTGGGGAGTGAACCAGAGGATGGAAGACCTCACTCTCTGTGACTCTACCTCTCTCTGTAACTCTGTCTTTCAAATAAATAAATCTTTAAAAAAATAGTTTGGCAATTTTATTGTATTTATATACTGTATGTATTGTATTTATATTATTTGTTTACTGGACATAGAATCCATGCTAATATGTTAGTACTACACCCTACTTTTTTTAGTAAACACAAAGTTAAAAAAATATAAGTGAGCAATGTGCAATTTCCCCAAGTAACACAAAGTAGGCACCCATGTATCTCTCAGATGGAAATTATATTCCATATTCTAGAATAAGAAAAGCTGTAGTATAAAAGCAAACAGTATTATCTACATATGAGAGTACTTCAGAAGGTTATGAAAAGTAGAATTAAGAGATATGTTTATGTTGGTACAACAAGTTTTAATCCATGCACATGCAGGGTCTCTAAAAAGTTCATGGAAAATGTATATTATGAAAAAATGATCTTGGATTTTAAAACTTGTTTGAACCAAAATAAATTTACCTTTTAAAGTAAAATTTACTTATTTATTTGAAAGAGAGAGAGAGAGAGAGAGATCTTCCATCCACTGGTTCACTCCCCCAGAAGGCAGCAATGGCCAGGGCTGGGCCAAGCCAGAGCGAGGAGCTTCATCTGGATCTCCCACGTGGGTGGCAGGGGCCCAAACACTGGGCCATCTTCTTCTGCTTTTCCCAGGAGCATTAGCAGGGAGCTGGATTGGAAACGCAGCAGTCAGGACATGAACCGGCGCCCATAAGGGATGCTGGCATCGCGGGCAGCAGCTTTACCCTCTGTGCCACAACATTAGCCCCTAAATTTATCTTTTAATTCCATTTTTCCACAGACTTTTTGAAGTCCTCTTGAACATCCAGTCCCTCTTTCTTAGTAAGTTGCAGAATTCTTATCTTGGTGCAGCACAATAATTGTGTCTACTGCTGCACAATATAAGAATGGTAAGCACCACAGTGCCTTCAGGAAGATAAACACTGATTTAACATCTGTGTTGCACGCAGCTGAAGTGTGTTTGACTAAACTGACAGAGTAATCCGTATCTGGCCTTGAGAAGATGCAACATGTCTTATGATGATTAAGTATAAAGACCCCCATCCCTTAATTAATTCTAAGCGTCAGTCACTTTCTATCTTGAGTGGATTTAACACATTTTACAAACTATTCGTACCTCCATGAATTTTGAGGTGGCATTGAGCATACAGGTTTTGTGCTGTTCACCCCTGTACTCAAAGGGCACCATGACAAAGCCGATGGCTTCAGGGATGGCCAGGATAAAGGAAAGGATCCAGATGGAGACGATTTCAATGGCTGTAATCAAGGGAATCCCAATTCCTTGGACACGACTCCAGGAGGCAACCGCTCTGTACCTGGAAGGAAAAAAGAAAAAAATGGGGTGATGAAATCAAGTTGTGAAGAAATTTTAGAGCTATTTCCATTATAACAACAACTAAAAAAATGCTGGAAAATTCTTCCCCTTGGCCAGTGAGCTGCCATTGGTTTTGTAGGAATTTTTTTGTGTCTTGGTGTGAAAAACAAGCGGGGTCTTTAGGAGCTCCTTCCATTTGGAAAGCAGCTGTCTGGCAGGCCTGAGTGTGAGACCTTTATTTGTGGTCTAGCAGGATCTCTAGAGAATTATGAGCATGGCAGCAATGAATAGGTATGTCTCTGTTTGTAAGCTGGGAGAAAACTCAATGATGGGAGGGGTCGTGAGAGCTGCTGGTACTTGTTCCAGGAATCTCTCTTTCTTCTTAATATATTTATAAAGGAACACATGAAATACCATGAAGCAGGGCCACCTATCCTTAGGGAGTAGTGACCACAGATACTCTATTGTTTTCTCTGTTCTTCTTGTTAGGAAAAGAGTTGCAGATTGGAGCCTCTTCACACGGGGCACCACAAATGTTAGAAAAGCACAGCACAGAATTGAGAGGAGACGGTATGCGAGTCTACAGCCAGACTGAATTTATTCAGCGAAAATCAATCTGTAAAGGTGGGTGACCAACTGCCAACGTGCACATGGATGGAGCACGCGGCAGAAGGCTCTGACCCCAGGAGGCCAAGTCTCTATATTTTAGGAGGGCTAGGGGTGGGGGTAACAGGTGGAGGTGAATTCCTGGAACAGGTCTTTCAGGTGGCCATGCAGGGCCTTGGGAACCTGGGAAAGAATCAGGGGGTGGGGTATGAATCTTAATAGGGTGTAAGACCCAGATGAGATTCAAGGGCAAGGAATACATTCCAAAGTTTATCTTTTTGGGCAATGAGCAAGAATGGCGAGGCTTGTGTCTTTGTTCCATCACTTCTATCCTCAAAATATGATCGTGTGGGGTGGGTACGTGGCCTCATGGCTAAGATGCCCGTGTCCCACATTGGAGTGCCTGGGTGGTTGGATTCCTGGTGCTGGCTCCTGACTTCAACTTCTTGCTAACGCAGACCTTGGGAAACGGAGGTGATGGCTCCAGTGATTGAGTTTCTGTACCCCAGGGGGAGATCAGGCTCCAGGATCCAGGCGTCAGGGATGAGGTAGGGGGCATTTTGGGCATTTGAGGAGTGAACCAGTGTATGGGAGCTCTCTGTGTCTCTGTCTCTCACAGAAATAAAGAAATCAGATCAAAGTGGGCTAGTTTCAAGATGGCAGTTTTGGTAAATATTTCTGGTAAATGTCAACAAATGACTGTATCTCTTAAATTTTGGTCCTGTGCTAGAGTATATAAAACTGACTTAAAGACACCTTGGTTCCTAATCTTTAGGGCTGACAATTTAAGAGGAAAGAATGGTTCCTACAGAGTATGGGATATCAGTGTAACTGAACAAATATGTCAATCAAGAAACTATCTGGCATTAAGAATTTATGCTTACCTTATTGCTTAATATTTTTATGATAATAATCACACATAAATGTTAGGTGTAAAGGAGGTTTGGTTTAGAAACTATGCTCTCTGACCTCATGTGATGGTCTGATGCTAACTAGTTTCAGACGTATTATTAAGAAAAGACCTGTAACATGGCATGGTATTTTTGTGGCTTCATTCTTGAAATTTTTGTTGCTGTTGTAATGGAAAGGAAACATTTTCTTTTCTTAGCTTTCATTAGAAAGTGCCAGAAGGAGGCTGTAAAACAGATCAAGGCATTGGAGACAGGTGCACATGGGTACCCAGGTCATGTAACTTAATGTAGAGGATTAATCAACAAAGCCATGACAACATACAAGCTACCTAGAATCTCTAGGGTGAGCCTGCATTGCCAATATTGAGAGCACTGTCAGCATGTCTATGCAGTACATCTGTGCAAACACCACTCCTAGGAATTATGCTAATTCTCCACTGGAATTGCCTGTTGTTTAGAAACTATAGCTTTGGATATGTAACACAGATGCCTCATGGCCTATAAACAGCTCAATCTGCTAGAGAAATTTTTTGTAAAAGATTTTTTGGACCAGTAAGATTGATGTACAATAAAAATTTCTAGGAAAAGTCATGGTAAGTTCAGAATGGAATAAAATACGGCTATGCAAACAGAACAAGAAAATCCTTTTACGATGTAGCCAAGATTGCATTTGAAAATTTATGATTATTTCCAGTGGGATCAAGATTGCTGTTTATTTTGCTTTCCATTTCTGTTTATGTTTCTTTGTTGCCTTATTGGACTAGCAGCCTCATGTCCAGTAAAAGCCAAAAGGAATGGAGACGGGACGTCTATATGCCAGAGCTTTCAAGTGAGTTACAACAATTTCTTCTCGTGAACTGTTAAGTGATTTAAATAAAACACCTTATCTCATCATAGAGTGAGAAAGTCAGACTTCCTAACCTGGTGTTTTAAGTAATACAATCTGGTCAACATATTCTTATGATGAGTAGACAAGGAAGCTTCAAAAAGTTCATAGGAAATAGAATTACAAGATACATTTCTTTTGGTGCAAGAATTTTGGAAATCCATGCATGATTTGTTTTATAACATACATCTTCAAGAATTTTTTGAAGACTCTTCATATCCACTGACCCAACTTCATTTTATGTGTCATGACTTCTCAGAATACTACACATCCATAATCCAATGTAAACTAACCATTTCTAATAAGTAGACTGATTTTGTGTCTAGTTTAGCAAATTATTCACTCATGTCCTTCATGAACTCACTTCATGGAGAATTAGGGTATTTTTCTTTTGGTGGCCACACTGATCCATGATCATATCTTCAGGAGAGAGGGAGACAACAAAAATAAGATCAATTTGAATCAATAATTTGTGATAGTGGTGGTGGGGAAAGGTGTGAAAAATATGAACTTCTGACATGAGACACACATGCACAGACATGCCCTTCTTACAGGTGTGATGATGATCATTTTTAAAAGATTTATTTACTTATTATATGAAAGGCAGAGTTACAGAGAGGCAGAGAAAGAGAGAGAGGTCTTCCATCCACTGGTTCACTCCCCAAATGGCTGCAATGGCTGGAGCTGGGCCGATCTGAAGCCAGGAGCTTCTTCTAGGTCTCCCATGTGGGTGCAGGGGCCCAAGGACTTGGGCCACCTTCTGCTGGTTTCCCAGGCCATAGCAGAGAGCTGGAAATGATCCTCTCTTGGTTTATTTTCCTCCTCAACACTTGCTACTATGTGACTTATGAAATGTGTTCTTTCTTTATGTTGTTTATTATCTATGTCCACCCCTCCCTTTGGAACATAACTTCCCCAGGGCAGCCATTTCATAGGGTGGCCACCGGACCCAGAACACAAGGTGCTGAAGAAATGGCATCATCGCCGCTGTGGTGGTGGTCCGTTTTCGTACCGTGCATTTGTCTTACCTTATTAGCCAAAGCCAAGAGCACATTATGGTCTGATTTTCCTCTAATTTTTGAGCTAGCCCTGAATTAGGCAGTGGATGAAAAGTTACTACTTTTAGAAAGTCGGAATCAAATACTTTAAAAACAAGGAGAGACCTTTGGGGTGAATGTCCTCCCTGTGGTGTTCTGGTTGGGAACCCGAAGGCTGGCGAGCTGCCATGGCCTCTGCCTGGTCTCCTGTGTATGTGGAGGGGTGGGGCCGGGGCTTTGTTGTGCCAACTCGCAGTGGAGTCTTTTCCCATTACGTCACCTTGTATCCTGTCATGTGATATGCCAAAATAAAAGTATAAATTTGTTTTATTTAATGTAAAGATGTTTGTTACTCTCTCTATAAATAGATGTTCACATGTTTTCAAGACTAGAGGCATTCAATGCATGCCTGTTGATTCTTTAAGGCATGGTCTGGGAGAGTCATTACATGAAAACATTTTAGGACTGAGAGAACTTTGAAATATTATAAAATAAAACAAGTTGAAATATATCACTTCAACATAATCTATTTTATTTCTTCTTATTCTTTGCCCATTTCTATTCTCATAGGCATGGGTTGGATATAGACTATAATAACATCGGTTATGAATTTTATTTTTAGCTTTATTTACATGAAAAAATACTCTCCCATGTTTCTACATAGGCATGCACTTAACCAATTTAAAACAGTAGAATAGACACTGATATAATTTACTTAAATATTTCTCCTATGTTCACATCACTTCTAGCGCTGTGAGTAATATACCTATAATTATGTTTTTATTTAAGATTTTTCTTTTTGAATGGCATTCCTGGATTAATTATCTTGAGTGGGATTCCTGGATCAAGGGAATTAAAAGGAAGCTCAGGTATTTTTATAAAAAACTTCTGGGGGGTGGGTTGGTGGTTAAGCTGCTGCTTGGGGCACCTGTGTACCATCTCAGAGTGTTGAACTGTGGCCAGGCTATGCTGCTTCTGATCCAGCTCCCTGCTAACGTGCCTTGGAAACAGCAGATGATGGATGGCTCAAGTGCTTGAGTCCCTGCCACTCATTTGGGAAGCCTACATGGAGTTGCTGACTCCGGGCTTCAGCCTGCCCAGTCATGGCTGTTGTGGCCATTTAGGAACTAAACTAGTAGACAGAAAATACATTGCTCTCTCTCTCTGTGTCTGTCTGTCTGTCTCTCTCCTGACTCTTCCTTCTCTCCCCCATCACTCTGCCTTTCAAATAAACAAATAAGTAAACAAACAAATAAAAAAAAAACATTTCTGGTGTGGGCACAGCTTGGGAAGCCTGTACCCCAGGTGTGAGTGCCTGGGATCAAGTCCCTGCTTGGGAAGCCTGTACCCCATGTCTGAATATGAGGGTTCAAGTCCCAACTCTACTTTGCATTCTGCTAATGCGTACCCTGGGCAGTAGCAAACGATGGCTCAAGTAGTTGGGTCCCTGTCACCCACATGAGAGACCTGGATTGAAGTCCTGGTTTGTTTTGTTTTTTTAATTTTTTTAATTTTTTTTTTAATTTTTTGACAGGCAGAGTGGACAGTGAGAGAGAGAGACAGAGAGAAAGGTCTTCCCTTGCCGTTGGTTCACCCTCCAATGGCCGCTGTGGCCAGCACGCTGCGGCCGGCGCACCGTGCTGATCCGATGGCAGGAGCCAGGTACTTCTCCTGGTCTCCCATGGGGTGCAGGGCCCAAGTACTTGGGCCATCCTCCACTGCACTCCCTGGCCACAGCAGAGAGCTGGCCTGGAAGAGGGGCAACCAGGACAGAATCCGGCGCCCTGACAGGGACTAGAACCCGGTGTGCCAGCGCTGCAAGGTGGAGGATTAGCCTAGTGAGCTGCGGCGCCAGCCAAAGTCCTGGTTCTGATCTAGCTCTATGCTGGCTGTTGTAGGCATTTAGGGAGTGAACCAATAGATGGAAGATCTCTGTCTTTGTTTGTCTGCCTCTCAAAAAAATTAAAATTGTAATAAAAAAATTTCTGTCTGGTGACTGTCAATGAATGTCTGCATGTGTTACAATTTATTTTTTATTTAATTTCATCACTCCTATAAAGTGGCACTTCTATCTTTATATATGCACACCTTTAATGATGGCAAAATTGACCATTTATAATGATCAAGATTTATATCTCTTAGGTGATAGATAAACTAATTGCCATAAAGAACTTTGGTGGGGGGCAACACTTTTGCGTAGCGGATAAAGATGCTGCTTGCAGTGCCAGCATCCCGTATGGGCGCCGGTTCTAGTCCTGGCTGCTCCACTTCTGATCCAGCTCTCTATTATGGCCTGGGAAAGCAGTAGAAGATGGCCCCAGTGCTTGGGCTCCTGCACCCTTGTAGGAGACCCAGAAGAAGCTCCTGGCTCCTGGCTTTGAATCTGCACAACTCTGGCCATTGAGGCCATCTGGGGAGTGAACCAGCATATGGAAGATATATTCATTCATTCTCTCTCTCTCTCTCTCTCTCTGCCCCTGCATCTCTGTAACTCTGCGTTTCAAACAAATAGATAAATTAAAAAAAAAAGCTTTGGAGGTAAAATGTAGCAAGGAAGACTTTCAAAGAGAAAGCAAGTGCGATGGATTAAAAGAATATTCTTAGAATTCTATCTATGAAACACATTGAATCTGTTCTCTTTATATTATTATATTAACATAAAAATAAAGTATCATTAAAAAAAACCCTGCAAATTCTTTAACACTTCTTCCACTGAGCTCTTCTACTGGGCTGGCCTGTGACAACTCCAACAAAGGGAGTGTAGCTAGAATGATGCTTCCCCAGTGCCAGGTCTGACCTCTGAAAGAAGGGGCAGGTTCTACACTGGAGCCTGTGACTGCTGGAGCAAAAGGCTCTGAGTCTGCATGGAGAGGGAGCTGAGCTCTGCCAGGCTCGGACCTCCAGCTGATCCTGCCAAGGTACCAGCCCTGTGAGTCTCTCACCATGAGACAAGCTCAGACACTGCTGAAATCCACCACGTGGCCCCAATGAAAGTGACAAGGGGCAGAAGAATTGCCCGAATTCCCGACTTACAACACAGAGAGACAGGATGAAGGGTAGTAGTTATAGATGGGCTAAGTTTTGAGGTAGTTTGTTATCAAACAGAAGGGAGGTAGCAAAACTAACCAGCTGCCTGATCTTGACAATGGGGTAAGATAACAGAATGAGTAACTACGTGCAAGAGGGAGCGGACCCAGAGCCAGATGGGACTCTTGCCAGCCACTGGATTCTGTCTCTGTCCTGCCTCCGGCTGCTTTCTTCTGGCTGAGCCACGCGGGTTCTTCACTGCTGTGATCCAGCTCAAGAAACTCAGAACACCCGGAGAATGAGGGCAAAGCACGTCCAAGTCTAAATAAAAGTGAGGATTTTTCTGAAAAGCTCCTTCATGCTTCTTGAATTAGGATAAACCTTCGAGACTATCAGAGAGACCACAGAGCAAGGATCTGAAACGACGGGTTGAAGAACACCCACCAGCTTTTGAGTTTAAGGCACCTAAAACGAAGCTGCTTCAGGAATGGATCTTTGCAACGTTTCCAGGTTTCTAACTGCACATCATTCTGGAGTAGCTGTTGCAAAGAGTTTTCTCTTTTTACAGCCTCCTTCCGCAGGCATCTTTTAACTACAACTTGGATCTGTACCCAGACTTTTTTATGGTCTGACCCTGTCGTCATCATCTTCCTCTTTAAACAGAACTTCACAAAGAACAGTGCTGAATGCCCCTCCCCCACTGTTGCATTCCCCTGCCCACCAAAATCAAAGTCACCCATGAAATTTGTTTCCTATGGCATGCAGGAATACCTATTTTAATTATTGGTCATGGGTGGCTGTTCTCATTTTGTTGGGAGAAGTTCATTTTAGAAGAATGCTTGGTGGTATTAAATATTTCACAGATAAAACTGGATGGGGTTAAAATTTGTTCCCAGATTTCTTCCATCTTTTTCTGGAACTCTAGCTTTAAGTAAGTGAAAAAGGATGTAAATCTTAAAAAAGATATATTAAATTTGAGGAGGAAGTAGTAAAAACGTTAAACTGAGACAAGTCCACAGCGGAAATGAACAACGAAAGCTCATCCAGGGTGGTACAAATCGTGCACTTTCTCTTCCTGTCCTGTTTACCTTGTTCCGATTAAAAGCAGATTATGAGAAAGAGAGGACTTTTTCTTTGACTTAATAACATTCTGTAATCATGGAAGGATTAATGAAGTCATAAAGAAATTTTATATAGAAGTTGGATGCATGGATTCTCTCACTATTTTCCTTCAAAAGAATTCTGGAATGAGATCATCATTTTATTAAAAGACACATAAAAATCATAGGAACTTTTTTTCCTGCATCATATTTTGATTTAGCTCATAATATGAAAGCAAGGATTTACACTGCAAATTGTTTTCTGATAGGCTCCAATTTCTCTCTTTCAACTCCTTGTTTCATTTGAAAGAAAAAGCAATACACTTTTTTTTAAAATAGAATATAAGGGAACCAAATGAAGATTACAGCAAATGGTATCTTATCTCCAGGAATTAAGTGTGAATGATTCATTCTCTAGTGTGAAAGCTTTTGAAATAGAAATTTCAACCAGATCCCCTACAAACAGGCCCCAAAGCTGAGTCAATATCAAATAGAATGCATAAAATAGGATATGGGGACAAAGAATGATGTATTTCTTACCCAGGAAAAACCTCCCGGATTAAGGCTGGTTTTTGTGGGAATAGAATTTTAAAACAGTTCATCTCCTTGGCCTGAAAATCAGACCAAGACTTAATGAAATAGATTCTTGGCATTATTTATTCTTTCTTTTTTTAAGACTGACTCACACTTCATTTGATATACAACTGACGTGATGGAACATCTACTTAACTCTTGCTTTGGGCATGAGACGGGGAGAAGAGGTGGCGGGGATGAGGTGACCCTATACCAGGAAGACAAATCTGTGGCCCACTCTGTCCCTGCCCCCATTCCAGAATAACACTGGTAGGAGGTACACTGCAGATGGCTGCCGCTCAGCAAGATGATCCTCTGACCCCTAAAATTCCCCCATCGGAGAAAGAGGAGGCAGAAAAAAAGTGTGGGGAAGAACCAGCCTGCCCCATAAGCCCATGGTGGGAGTGACAAGTATTTCCTTAGCTTACTGCTTTATTTATTTGTTTTTAAATTTTCTGAATATTTGATCTTAATCTCTTGAAAAGCAATTCAGAATTTTATTGCTACCATTTCTTTTTTAAGTTCAGAAGTTCTTCCTTTTCTAGAGATCAAAAAGATATCGCCTATTTTCTTCTACTACTTTGTAGTTTGAGTTTCTACATTCCTGAGCACAGTGGCTACGAATACAGACTACCTACATTTGATTACTGGCTAAAACATTTAGTAGCCATGTGCATTTCATTAACCTCTTTCAACCGCAGCTTCCCTGTTTGGGAAATGGGGATAATTCCAGTACTTGTCATGGTTAAATATAATAATAATCTCTGTAACGTATTTTTAACAAGGCCTGGTCCTTACTAATACTTAATACATGACAATTATTATAAATATTATTGATAGCACAAGAAAAGACTTTAACATGCTTTTCTGGGGAGTTGCACTGCTTACTAACAAATCTTTGCTTTCCTCATTTTATTCCAAGTGGTATCAGCCCATCTTACAACACCCAGGTGCAAACTCTTGCATCTATTTCTGGATTTCCTTTTGATTTGCCAGCAAATTCATGCATCTGTACCACACTGCTTTAAATACTGTAGCTTCATAACATTTTAGCAATATCACACAGGAAGAATATGTGTGTATAGCTCATTGTTCTTTTTGCTAATTGTCATGATTATTTTCTCATTTCTTTTTCCTGTGGGGTTTTTAGTTATAATTAAACACTTTACTCAGATATTATAATGAGAATACAGGATGACATCTCAAATATACAGCTTAATATTTTAAAATGATACAGGAAAATTTTTTACTTACATTAGTAATATAATCGATACAACTTAGAGCCTTTAATTTTTAGGTACTATATACTTTGGAGGAAAGAAAAAATGATATTGGGATGCTGGGAGTGGGAATGTTAGAGTGTGAATTTATCAGTGAGTGAAATTCAGATCATCAGTGTTTATTCAACTTTTTCAGGAAATGTCCACAAGTACCATAATCTATCGGGTCAAGTGCAAATTATACAGTGACTACCTATGGTACGTTAGTGTCTTTATGTAGAGCTCTTAGTATGTAGTGTGATGTAGAAGTAATCCATGTAGACACCAGACTCTATCACTGAGAATCCTATTAATAACTGATGAAATCATTTTTGATCTTTGTGTTTAATCATTGTAGTGGGACATTTTTGTCAACAGTATTATTGCATTTTAAGCTACTATTGGAATTTTTGTTTTTAATTTCAGTAATAAATTCATTTTTTAGTAACAATACTAAATAGTTTATTTTGTATTTCAGTTATAGTCATCAAGTTATAACAAAATATCCATTATATTTTAACTAATGACATGAGTACTTTTAACAATAATAATTATAAGATTAATTATGAATGACAACAGAACATCTGTAAGCATTTACACAGTCTTCAAGAACGTGGCCTTTCATGTCTGTGATGATGGGACCTGCATTCTGAGATAAGGTGATTGTTAGGGTAGATGCTTGAAAAAATTGAAAGCTCTTTTAACTGTAAAGTAAACTGACTCAATAGGACATTATGCAACACTTGCACAACACTATATTAAATATAAAAGAATCACAGCATGTACTGTAAAGCTCTATTCATTCTTTATGGTTCCTGCTAAGAAATCCAGGAGGTTTTCTTAGCAAACAGCCATGTGTGAGGGTTCTGAAAAGATGTAGGAGCTACATGATGGATTTCCCAAGATGAAATAAAGGAATGTTCCTGTTGTTGTCCTCTTTTTAAAAATTATGAAATATTTTAGGCATTTAAAACAGCATGGAGAACATAACAATATTGTGTGTTCAACACTTAGCTCAAGTAGCCAAGCATCACAAATTTAACTAAACAGTGTCTTCATTTTTCTAGTGCTACATTTACACATTTTTTTTTTTTTTTGACAGGCAGAGTTAGACAGTGAGAGAGAGAGAGAGACAGAGAGAAAGGTCTTCTTTTTCCATTAGTTCACCCCCCAAATGGCCGGTATGGCTGGCGCGCTGTGCCGATTGAAGGCAGGAGCCAGGTGCTTCCTCCTGGTCTCCCATGCGAGTGCAGGGCCCAAGCACTTGGGCCATCCTCCACTGTCCTCCTGGGCCACAGCAGAGAGCTGGACTGGAAGAGGAGAAACGGGGACAGAACTGGCACCCCAACTGGGACTAGATCCTGGGGTGCCGGCACCACAGGTGGAGAATTAGCCTAGTGAGCCCCGGTGCCGGCCACATTTACACATCGGAATACAGGCTTTCCATGCCCTTCGACTTCCTTTTCACAAAGTTCATTCCTTACTGTACTATGTTCAGCTTTCCTTTGTCACTGTAAGGATGCTAAGCAGATATTATTGGCAAAATTGCTCAGGTTCATCTTGCCTGAGCCAAAGACAGCTAACAACCAGCAAATGCATTAAGCAACTCTAAACAGCAGAGGCAAGATTGTTGATGTTTTCAGTCACTGGACACTAATTAACCACACCAAGACACTTGACTCCTCTAATGTCTGAGGACAATGCTTTTCTAAACCCAACAAAAGAGCAAAGGAAAAGAACCATGTTACCTGTCCACACTAAGAGCGCAGAGATTGAGCACGGTGATCCCCACTGAGGACTTTTGCAAAAATGGGAACAGCTTGCAGAGAAATACGCCAAAGTCATTGTGGTCAAAAGGCCAGCGCCCAGCCAGCAGCTGAAAAAAGGAAGACATAGTGGTAAGAGATGGCAAAGCTATGGAATGCATGGGCACTTACAGTTCCATATTCCATGTCCTTTCAAGTTAGCAAAGTAGCATAATGGTAGAGTACTATTACCCTTTCTCCCCCTTTTTTGGTTGTTACTTTATTTTACTAAAAGTTTTTGTTTTTAACTGACACACAAAAATTGTGCATATATTTGGGGTACCATGTGATGTTTTATACTGTATACATTGTGTAATATACAACCAGGATAAAATATCTATCTCCTCAAACACTTACTATTTCTTTGTGGTAAAAATATTCAAAATGTTTTCTTTTGGGGGCTGGTGTTTTGATATAGAGGGTAAAATTCAAGTCCCAATCTAGCTCCCTGCTAATGCACCTGGGAAAGCAGCAGAGGGCAACCCAAGTACTTGAGCACCTGCACTCACGTGGGAGACCCAGAAGCTGCTCCTGGCTCCCGTCTGGCCCAGCTCTGTCCATTGCAGCCATTTGGGGAGTGAACCAGCAGATGGAAGGTGTCTGCCTGTCTGTCTCTGTCTCTCTGTACCTCTGCCTTGCAAATAAATAAATCTTTAAAAAGTCGTTACTTTTAGTTTTTTGTTGTCTAGAGAAGTATTAGATAGTATCACTACTATAGTCACCCTACTGTGCAATAGAACAGCAGAACTTCTTTCTCTTATCTAACTATAATTTAGAACCTGTTAATCAAACTTTTCCCACAATCCCCTCTCCTCTGCTCTCCCTAGCCTCTAGTAACCATCATGCTATGAGATCAACTTTGTTTAGACTCCATATATGAATAATTTATTTCACTTTTTAATGAAATATGAAATATCTGGTGAAATAGTTAAGTGATTTTTGGTCTGGAAAGAGTAATGAATATGTTGTCATTTATTATAAATATATAAATTATAAATTACAAATTGCCATTATAAATATAAATTTATTACAAATTGTTACATAATTATATATTATAATTATAATAATTATAATTTAAGTAATTAATAGTCAATGTATATGCCAAAAATCATATGCTAAATGTAAATTATATTAAGAGTATATAAAACAGAAGAGATAAACATTACTCTCATTTGAAGTAGTCCTATTGCCTACTTTTCAAAGAGTAACACAAGTTTCGGGTATGGGCGATACTTAATGGAGAAGCAGGCAGTGGTCTCTCATCGATCCTTACTAACCTGTGAGTAATGCAAGCGATCCTACCTAGTGGCACTGGAGGACTGCATTGTCTCAAGACAAGCAGCCAAAACTATGAATGAAGCTAAAGGGGGATGCTGGAAACATGAAACGGTGTAGGCTGTGCTGATTTTGCCAGCTGGTTAACACCTAACACCACTCTCAACGTCACCTTTTGCTTTGTGCTTGGGGGGTTGACTCTGTTTCACTGGATGTGAACCAAGTGGCTTTTCTCTATTTAGGCTCAAATCTCTTCTTCTCATACCAAAAACTATGGTTACTGTGATCTATTTGGGAAGTCTGTTCTTCATGCTGACAATTTAAAATCTTTGCCCCACGGCCAGGGTGCTGCCCTCTAGTGGCCGTAGTAAGCAGTAGGCACACAGTGGCTATGAATCGGTCCCTGGGAGTGGGTGCTATTTATTTATCTAACTGGGCATTATACTAAAAGCATGAAATCGAGTAACAGCTCAGTTACCTAAAGGTGGAAGGAAGGCCCTGCTGGATATGGCATACCATATGGTATTGATTCCCTTTCTAATTCTTGCTTAGTGACTCAGAATTTAGACTGGGTTCATTCAACAGGAAACAGTATCCTACTAATTGGACAAGAACACCTTTCTTTCATCTCCTGCAAAGTACCCGTTGGCACAGTAACTGTAAGTTGAGTTTTGTATTTTTTTCTATCATTTCCAAAAGATCATGTAAGGTTTAATTTCAGGATCAGCGTGGTCATTTACATGAGCCCATAGAAAGACATTGGGAAACCAGCACTCCATAGATACCAAATCAGAATCTTGTAAATTTTGAAAATTAGTAACATAGGCTCTTTATAATTCTATAGTTAAGGCTAAGATCCTGCATGACTTAATTTCAGAACTTTTCCCTTTATAGTTTTCAAATCCTTCCTTCTAAGTGGTTTTCTAAAAGCACCTTTGTCTCCATCCATTCTTGCTTCTAGTCTCTTCTTCACCTCACTATAACCAGCCTTGTTTGGTGTCTTCTCAGAATTTCCCCATAAACTTTGTCCAAGGAAATCAAAAGGCTGTTTATAGAAAGGCTGTCCTAAACTCTCACAGTTTTCATCAAGTTCACAAACAATTATACCATTGCTGCCTGCTGGTTACTGATGCCTGGCACAAGTAAAGACGTAAAACACTATTCTGGGGTTGAATCACCCCTATAAAAATAAGAAAACTTGAAAATGACTTTTTATAGGGTATGAGTTTTGTATTTTGAGCCAGAATTGCAATGTTCCATAAAGACCACAGCGATGTAATTAAAATGTGTAGGAATTGCTATTGAATATGCTTTAGAATAGTTGAACTGTTTCTGTTGACTCATTTCTGGAGCCTAAGAGAAGTCTAGGGGCCTGTGTTGTGGCATAGCTGGGGATGGCGCTGCCTAAGATGCCGGCATTGCATATGGGTTCTGGTTCATGTCCTGGCTGCTCCACTTCTCATCCAGCTCCTTGCTAATGCACCTGGGAAAGCAGCAGAAGATGGCTCAAGTGCTTGGGCCCCTGACACCAACATGGGAGACCCATCAACTCCTGGCCTGGGCTTTTTCCAGCCCTAGCTGTTGTCACTTGGGGAGTGAACCAGCGGACTGAAGATCTCTGTCTCTCTCTCTCTCTCTGTAACTTTGGCTTTCAAATAAATAAATAAATAGATATTTTAAAAAAAGAAGATTCTGAAACTCATATGGGTGGATTTTCCAATTCACACAACCAACAAGGAGAGAAAAGGATGCATCTTGTCTAGTGAGGGAGGCTCTGAAATCTGTGATGGTCTAAGTGACAACTTCTGAGAGAAGGATGCAGGGAAACCATGACCAAACATGCAATGCTTCAGATTCTTCCAATCTCAATTAAACTTCACCCTGTTTCTTACTTCCTTAGACTTTTAACTGGAGCTAGGTTAGGAAGGAGCGAGAAGAAAGAAATCAATGGGATTTTCTTTGACACAAACAAGTGTGGTGGTGGTGCTGGTAATTTTATTTTCCCCAGGAATGATCATTGGTTCTTCATAGAATTATAGACAAAAGGAAATACATTATTGGATGGCATTTTTGCATGTACTCACAGTGTAAACTCCCTAACCCATATCCAGGTCCTTCTGAAAGGCTATCTGGATAGTAACTGTTCCAGTGCTGTCAGGAGGAAATTAGGCCCGTGCCTGGAAGCACCCTTCCCCCTCTGCTTCTTTGGTTAGATGTGGCTTCCCCAAAGAGACCTTCACTAACTACTCAGATGCAGGTATGAACTACCCCATGTCGAAGTGCCTCATTTGAGTCCAGGCTACTCTGCTCCCAATCCAGCTTCCTGCGGATGGTGGTCCTGGGAGGCTTAAGTATTCAGGCCCCTGCCACCCACACGGGAGACCAGGATTCAGTTCTGGGTTCCTGGCTTGGGCCTGCCGCAGCCCTGTCTATTGTGAACCAGTAGATGGAAAAGCTCTGTCTGCCTTTAAAGAAATGGTAAACAAGTTGAAAAAATAAAGGGGCAACAACCAATGAGAGTTTCTCAGGCATGGAAAGCCAAGACACAGCGGCAAAAATGACCTAAATGAAAGATCTCTGTGACTGAGATCCCAGTGGAAAGAAGGGGCCATCAAAGAAGGAGGTACCTTTCTGTGAAGGGAGGAGAGAACTTCCACTTTGACTATGGCCTTGTCTAAATAAGATCGGAGTTGGTGAACTCAAGAGGCTTCCATAGCCTTGGCAGCTCATGACAAGAGCCTCGGGTGATCACTGACGTCATAAATAAGAGTGTCAATTGTTAAATCAACAACGAGAGTCACTGTACACTTGCTCCCCTGTAGGATCTCTGTCCTTAATGTGTTGTATTATGAGAATTAATGGTAAAACTCGCATTCAGACAGTACTTTGTGTTTCTGTGTGGGTGCAAACTGTTGAAATCTTTACTTAGATATACTAAGTTGATCTGTATATAAAGATAAGTGAAAATGAATCTTGATGAAGAATGGGATGGGAGAGGGAGTGGGAGATGGGATGGTTTGTGGGTGGGAGGGTAGTTATGGGAGGAAAACCACTACAATACAAAAGTTGTACTTTCAATAATTTATACTTATTAAATAAAAGTTTTCTAGATCATTCTGATTTAGCAATAAAACACATATAAACAAAGGGGAACGCACTGGGGGCAAATAACCTAACTCATCTGATTTCTTCTTTTTCAGAAGAGGCATTTTGGAGCTTCTGAAGATACTGAGAATAAACTATTTCTGTTCCTTACTAATACTTAAAATTGAAAATATGATGTTTAAAATGGGAAGAACTAAGTTGTCTGAAAGCTACTATAACTATTCAAGGCCTCAGAATGTCCTGTCCAGAGGCACCACTGTTAACTAGGAGAGTTTTCTTCCAGAAACTGCCCTATGTTTATAAACCATATGCTTTTTTAAAAAACAACTTGGAAAATAAGAAAATAATATTTTTAACTGCCTGCTATGATCTCCTTTTTCCTAGGGTAATTTTCTGGGAAGCACTATTGCCTAATTAAAAAGCTTTGATTTTTAAAAGGAAGTTGGTGAAGAAATTTAGACTAGGACAGGAGTTAAGTCACTGTTTAGATAATATCTAGACCATGGAAAAGAACTAGTTGGTTTCATTCATGTTAACAAGCTACCATCAATTCCAATTAGTCTGACAGACCAAAAAGTCAAATTGGTTCAAGAGGTTATTCTGGTATGTTTGAACAGTCATAGCTTATTTTTGCTGTAAGAGAGTCTATATTACATAACCTTCATATGTATCACTTCCAGGAAATTACACAGTACCTATCACTTAGTACGTGTTTTTAAATTTTATTTTTAAATTTATTTATTTATTTGAAAGAGTTACAGAGAAGCAGTGGTGGAGAGAGAGAGAGAGAGAGGGAGAGAGAGAGAGGAGGGAGAAGGAGGGAGGGAGGGGGAGAAAGAGAGAGAGAGAGAGAGAGAGATGGGTCTTCCATCCACTGGTTCATTCCCCAAATGGCCACAACAGCCAGGGTTGGGCCAGGCTTAAGCCAGGAGCCAGGAGCTACATCTCAGTCTCCCATGTGGGTGCAGGGACCCAGGCACTTAGCTCATTCTCCTCTGCTTCCTTGCACATTAGCCTGGAGCTGGAAAAGAAATTGAACAGCCGAGACTCAAATTGGTGTCCCTGTGGGATGCTGGCCTTATAGGCGGTGGCTTAATTCACTGCATCACAGTGCCAGCCTCAACATGGTAGGTGTTGAATGAAACCAGACTCCAGCTCATTATTTCAGGACGAATAGTTTCATATTTTGAAATTAAGCAGTACCAATTTTTCCCTGAAAACACATTCAGATAGTAATTTATTTTCTATTTAAAACTTGTTTATCTGTACCCCAACACAGCATTCCTACTCTTTATGTTGAAAACAGTAGACAGGCCATCTAGTTGCTGAAGGAAGTAGGAACCTGGTTTGAAGCATAAGGGTCACAAACTTTGCACAGAGACATCTTGCACTGGGCTGCGATGATGAGAGCACCCAGCATCATAACTGTGGCAGAGCAGGCGCTCAGAGAGGGGGCACATCCACTGTTCCAATGCATATCACGCCCTCCGCTTCCCAAGCAGATCCCAGGGGAACATCCCTGAGGGAGTCTCGAGACCGTGGAGGGCAATCTGCTGAGCATGGATTGTACTGAGGGGCGCGTGCCTTTGTTCTAGTGGAGGGAATTTTTCTACAGTTGGAATATGAGAGTACTTGTAAATTTTGTGAAAAATGAAAATAAAAATAAGTTTATTTTGGTGCAAAAAATGAAATTCATGCACAGTGTTTTTCATGATATGCATTTTTATAAACTTTAAGAAATTGAAATTTAAACATTTTGATATATAGAAACTATATATATGGGGTGCTATGTGATGTTTCATTACATGTATACATTGTATAATATACGATTAAGATAAATATATTTATCCTTCCAAGCATTTAACATTTCTTTATGGTATAAGCATCCAAAATTATACCTCTTAGTTTTTTTTTTAATACAGAAATATGGGGCTGGTACTGTGCCATAGTGGGTAAAGGCACTGCCTGCAGTGCCAGCATCTTATATGGGCGCTGGTTTGAGTCCTGGATGTTCCATTTCTGAACCAGCTCTCTGCTATGGCCTGGGAAAGCAGTGGAAGATGGCCCAAGTCCTTGGGCCCCTGCACCTGCATGGAAGATCTGGAAGAAGCTCCTGACTCCTGGCTTTGGATTGGCCCAGCTCCAGCTGTTGTGGCCATTTGGAGAGTGAACCAGCGGATGGAAGACTTCTTTCTCTCTGTGTCTGCCTCTTCCTCTCTGTAACTCTACCTTTCAAATAAATAAATAAATCTTTAAAAATAGAAATATATAGTTCATTATCAATAGGGGCAGAAGTTCTGGTGCAACAGGTTAAGCTGCTGCCTGCACCGCTGGCTTAGCATATGGGAGTGCTAGTTTGAGTTCTGGATGCTCCGCTTCCTGTCCAGTTTCCTGCTAACACACATGGGAAGGCAGCAGAAAATAGCCCAAACACTTGGGCCCCTGTCACCCACCTGGGAGGCATGGATAGAGTTCCAGTCTCTTGGCTTCAGTCTGGCCTAGTGCTGGCTATTGTGGCTATTTGGGCACTGAGCCAGTGAATGGAAGACCTCTCTGTCACTCTGCCATTCAAATAAATAAATTAAAAAAAAAAAAAAAACTATTTATAGTCATCCTACCAAGCAACAGAAACCCAGAATTCCTTATTCCTAAATGGCTCTAATCTAGTACCCGTCAATTACCCTTTACCCAAGCCTCCTTCTGTGCTCGCTCCCCAGCCTCTGGTCACCACCATTGTATTTTTAACTTCTGTGAGATCGATGTTTTAGGCTCCAAATGTAAGTGCAAGCATGTCTTTCTACACTTGGCTTATTCACTTAACATAATGACCTCCATTCCCATCCATGTGACAGGATTTCATCTTTTTCATGCATGAGTAGTATGCCAGTGTGTATGTTTCACGTTTTCCTTATCCATTCTTTATGGGTGGAAACATCATTGTTTTCATTTCCTGGCTATCTGAATGGTGCTGCAGTAAACATGGGAGAGCAGATGTTTCTTCCACAGAGGGACCTCATTTCCCTTGGATGTATACCCAGGAAGGGAATAGCTGGGTCATATGGGTAGTTCTGTTTGTAGGTTTTTGAGGAACTGCTACGTTGTTTTCCACAGTAACTGTACAAATTTACATTCTCACCAACATTGTTCAAGGGTTCCGCTTCTCCATATTCTCACCGACATTATTATCAGTTGTCTTTTTTGACAATAGCTATTCTGACTGGAGTGATGTGAAATCTCACTGATGAATAGTGATGTTGAGCAGTTTTTCATGTGCCTCTTGGCCATCTGTATGTCTGCCTTTGAGAAATGTCTGCCTAGATCTATTGTCCATTTTTTATTGGATTATTTTTAATATTGAGTTGTTTGAGTTCCTTGTATAGTGTGCGTATTAACCTCTTCATGAACTTTTTGAAGACACCTTGTAAGCATGGATTTCAAGCATTTTTGCAGCAAGAATAAATTTATATTTTAATTCCATTTTCATAAACTTTTAAAAAAGATTTATGTATTTGAAAGGTAGAATTACACAGAGAGAGGAAGAGACAGAGAAAGAGATTTTCCATCTGCTGCTTCACTCCCCCAAATGGCCACAAGGACCAGGGCTGGGCCGGGCCAGGCCAGAGCCAAGAGCCAGGAGCTTCCTCCGGGTCTCCCACATGGGTGGCAGGAGCCCGAGCACTTGGACCATCTTCTGCTGCTTTCCCCAAGCCATTATCAGGGAGCTGGATTGGATGTGGAGCAGCCAGGACTCAAACTGGAGCCCACATAGGATGCCAACATCCCAGGTGGCAGCTTTACTCGCTACACCACAGCACTAGCCCCATCCCCTCCATAAATTTTGAAGTCCACCTGTATGAGTCAAGTCCATGATGACAACCTGAAAATTAAAGCACTTCTAAAATGGCGTAAATTAATGTAGAAATTCTGTATTCATGATACTGACTTGAATTGTGTCAAGATCAACATCATAAAACTAAGAAGCTGCATTTTAAAAACCTTCAAATCCAGATTTGGAGACTTGTGCTATGTGATACACTGATAAGCTCTCTATTTCTAGAATGGCTAGATCCCAAAGCAGGGTCTACCTTGATCACTATATTTAGCACAAACAATATCTCACTTGGTTAGAGCCTTTTAGATATGTGCAATGATCCTGTCTATGTCGGTGTTCTTGAACATAACTGACACCTAGAAAGCAGATACAAATGTATAGAGCTAAATAATTGCTGTGCATTTATGCTCTAAACCTTGAGTACTTTAATCAGAGGCTAACTGCCCGAGTCTTCACCTTGGGTTGATTTATTCTTACTTTAAACCCAATGCTATAAAGCTGAGCTTTTATTCCTTAACCCATCATACACCCAAACCTGTTGATTAATAGGCATCTCCAGAGTAATAGTTTTCAGGTTTTTTAAAAAAATATTTATTTATTTGCTAGCAAAGTAACAGAGAGGGAAGAAACACAGGAAGGGAGGGTATGTGTGTGTGAGAAAGAGACAGAGAGATACTGCAACTTCTGGTTCACTCCCCAAATGGCCACAACAGACAGGGCTGTGTCAAGCTGAAGCTAAGAACCAAGAACTCTATCGGAGCCTCCCAAATGGGTAGCAGGGGCCCAACCACTTGGGCCACCTTCCCCTGTCTTCCCAGGTGCATTAGCAGGAAGCTGGATCAGAAGCAGAGCAGCTGGGACTCAGAGAGGCACTCTGATATGGGATGCCAGCATCTCAAGTGGTGGCTAACCCTCTGCACCAAATGCCAGCCCCTGGTTTCCAGTCTTGTTGGAATTGTTTAGGGGGCTGGCATGTGGAGCAGATTATAGGAGTGCCCATTTGAGTCCTGGCTGCTCTATGTCTGATCCAGCTTCCAGCTAATGTGGCTAGGGAGGCATCAGATGATGGCCCAAGTACTTGGGTACTTGCTACCTACATGAAGACCCGGATGGAGTTCCAGGCTCCTGGGTTTGGCCTGGTCCAGCCCTAGCTATTGCAGTAATTTGAGGAGTGAATCAGTGCATGGAAGATCTCTGTCTCCCTGTCACTCTTTAAAATAAATAAATAAATATTTTTAACTGGGGCTGGCATGTTGGTACAGCAGGTTAAGCTGTGCTTGTGATAGTGGCATCTCATATGGGTGCTAGTTTGAGTCCTGGGCTTTCCACTTTCTTTCTTTTTTTTAATTTGACAGGTAGAGTTATAGACAGTGAGAGAGAGACAGAGAGAAAGAAGTCTTCCTTCTGTTGGTTCACCCCTCAAATGGCCACTATGGCTGGCGCTGCACCAATCCGAAGCCAGGAGCCAGGTGCTTCTTCCTGTTCTCCCATATGGGTGCAGGGGCCCAAGCACTTGGGCCATCCTCCACTGCCTTCCTGGGCCACAGCAGAGAGCTGGACTGGAAGAGGAGCGACTGGGACTAGAACCTGGTACCCATATGGGATGCTGGCGCCGCAGGTGGAGGATTAACCAAGTGAGCCACGGCTCCATCCCCTATTCCACTTTTAATCCAGCTCTATGCTAATACATCTGGGAAAGCAGAGGAAGATGGCCCAAGTACTTGGACCTATGCCACCCATGTGGGAAACTCAGATGGAGTTTCAGGCTCCCAGCTTTGGCTTGATCCAGCCCCAGGCATTGTGGCCACTGGGGAATGAATGAGGGATGAAAAAAATCTAACTTTACCATTCAAATAAAAATTTTTTTAAAAAAGAATTATTTAGGGAGCCTGGGCCCGTAAGTCTAGACCATTGCTTATCAAGAAGAGGTAATTTTGTCCCCTGGGTTACACTTTGCAATGTCTGAGATAGTTTTTGTTGTTATACCTCAAGAGGATGTGGTATTGGCATCTGGGGGTAGAGGCCAGGGGCGACTCCAAAATCTTACATTGCACAGGACAGACCCTCAAGGAATAATCAGCCAGCCCAAAATGCCATGAGAGCCTAGATCAAAAAACCCCAGCAGAGACCAAGGAAATCAGAATCTCTGGAGTTGGGACATGAGCTTCAGTCGGTTCGAAAGCCCCAGGATGACTCCATCTGCACAGCAGAAATGGCTCAACCATTGCTCCAGAACAGGGCAGTTCCCAAGACTCAGCATTAGCAGAGGCATCAGGAGGGCTTCCTGAAGCACAGATCGCGGGGCCCCACACCCAGAGTTTCCGATGCAGGATGCTGGGGCAGGGTGTTTGGGAGGAGGCTGAGAAGCTCCCAGGTGGGGCTGATGTTATGGGCCCACCGGTCACACACTACTGTAGAGGTGCCATGGTCAGCCAACATGACAGGAGGAGGAGCAGAAAAAAGTATACAGTACAGTGATAAAAAATAAAGAAATCTTCAGAGTTTGGGGCCATGTAGCCTGCATCCCGCCAGCCTTTCACTCCAGTAGTCCCTGAAGACTCAGTACGCACAGGCACTCGTACATCTTGGGCCTCACCAGCTCAATGCAACAGAGTAAGGCTGATCTTCCCCTACATTCAAGAGGAGAGGTAAACTTGTAAGATTCAGGTTCAAACGCAAGACCTACCTGTTGCTGCATGACCCTGAGTGTGCTACCAGTCCATGGTAGCATGTTAACATGGTAGCATTTAACATGCATGTTAAATGGGATGGCTCACACAGCTACTACCCTGGTACATGATGACTGTCTGGCAGGCTCAAACAGGATAGTGCTTATGGAAGAATTCTGGAAAGTGACATTTGTGCACCATACTAAACTAATGTAACTTTGAAATGCTATGACTTGGAATCATAAGCTAGAGCGTACCATTTACACATGACTTCATGAAAATACGAATAATTTAAATGGGTTTACCTTTCTTTATCCATTCTAGATGGTAAGATACCCTGCTACTTAATTCTGTTCCTTGGTCATTATTTTTGCAATTGTCATGCCATTTAAAAATGGCATAAAACTAGTGGCACATTTTTCCTTTGTGCTAATTTCCTTCTACCCCATCTGGTGAGGGTAATAGCATCCCCTCCATCCCTTCATCTCACTCCACCCATCCTAGACAGGAACGAGGGGCTTATGAGTACAGTCTGTAATAGCAGAAAAACCTCCACACAAATAAACATTTCCCTTGGTCTCAACATCAATGACTGTAGATTCACTTGGAACTGGACGTGACTGACCAGTTGCATCCTTCAAAAGGGGTCTGATGTTTTCCTTCTTCTTGGGGGAAGGGATGGGATGTGGAAGTTGGCCCACAGCCCAAGCAGTACTAAACACAAACATCTCCCAACAGCGAAGACTGAGATGGTTATGAAGACTGGGGGGCCCAGGACAGGCCTTTGATGAAAAGGTGCTCTGTGGAAATGACAAGGCTCACGTCAGAGAGATCACTTTGCATGACCAAGGATGGACCACACTATTCCATTGTGCTTTATTGCTTCAGGATTGAGACAGAGCTCCCATACATAGAACAAAACTAGCCGCTTCTACTTGATCCTTGCCCTTTACCCTTTAACAGCTCTTCAGAGCCCAAGAATTTCGAGTATCTGACAAGTACAGAACAGAGAGATAACCCCGACTCTGGTCCCCGGAGCCTTCAACGACCCGTGGATGGAGCAGCCCGCAGTGTCATGAAGACACGTGGCCTCGCCTACTAGTTAAGAGCATGGGCCTGAAGCTGGGCTCCCTGGGTTGGGCTGCACCGGAGCTCTGCTGTTTTCCTGACTCTGTGGCCTTAGTGTGGTAGTTGACCTCCGTGCTAAGTACCCTCCTCTAGAGAAGGAAGACAGGTATGCGCTCTGTCAGAGGGTTACTGTGCACAGAGAAGAGGCATTGTGTGGTCAGGGCTTAGCAGAAGTATTTGGCGATGTGAGCCAGGACCACAGATAGCCTGCAGTTACCAAGGTCCACTTTTGCAGCATCTTTCCAGGGAGATGGTAGAGGAGGATTCTCCTGGTCACCAGGTACAGGGTGATGACAGCATGCATGAGCACAAAACACTTCATTCTCAAGGAGCTCACTTCCAGGAGGGTGACCACAAGTCAGGGTCCCTAAAGAAGTTCTGAGCAAAATTCCATGGAACTTAATAGAAGGCAGCGTGGGCTCACAGTCAAGGGAAGAGCCTCGCTGTCCCCTCACATGGCTTAGACATATTAACTGCTTCTTGATGAAAACGACAGAGAAAAAGAGGACCTAAGCTCTGTGGTTGATGTGAACGAACGAATATGTGCAAAGCGCTTCACCTGGAGCAGGGCCCTGCCCATAGCAAATCACAAACCTGAGTTCCCACAAGAGTGAAATGAGGAGCTGTTTCTTGTTCCTCTGCACTGAGATGGGAAAACATGGAATTGTTGCTACTACTTGCTACTCACATCTTCCCCTATTGAATATTCAGCGATCCAATTTTTTGCTGAGGTCTTTTTAAGCATCTGAAATGCATAGATGTTAATAACAACCAGGTGGAGGAAAGAAAAGAGAAGGAAAAAAAAACTTCAAAGACAGAGTTCCAGAGCCATGAAGATTTTTTTTCCTTAGAGGAAAGATTGTTCTCTCAAGATACAGGCTTTCGTCCATGAGAGACTCAGGCATTCAAAGGATGGGAATCAAAAGAAATACCTTTGCAAAATAAAGCTGCTGGAAGAAGACCAATTCACAAGCAAGAGGCTTGAGTCTGCTACTTGTTTTTATAAGCATAAAACCAAAGAATCATTGACTAGAGAATAAAATTCCAAAGCGGAGAAATGAGAGCTCCTCACAATTGAAATGGCACATGTTAGTGTTCAATGTATGTGTGGACATTTCACTGTTTAATTCACCAGAGGGAAGACTTATGTTAGAAAGAAAAGAACCCTGGTTTTCTTAGAATGGAGAAAAGATTTCACTCAAACACTGGGAGTGGAGTCCTATATTTTGTCATAAAAAAAGTGAAAAGTGAAAGCTTAGTTAATTATAGAAATGGGTGTTCTGACCTGGGCTTACAAGGAGGCCCAAAACTTCATGGAAAAGTTTCATAGTTTACTTTAAAAATCAGTGTCTGTGGTAACACATGCTAGTGCTTATTAGAAAGAAACAAGCTGGCAAAAACAAAACAGAACCCAATGAAAGCAAACAAATAAGAGCAGATTCTGTACACACAAACTTAGGCAGCAACCCGCAAAACTTATCAGTGATGATGGTGGTGATGGATAGGAAAAGGGTAAACCAATGGCATTTTGAAAGCATGCAGCTTAGTTAACAATTCAAGGTGTAAATTCCTTTGCACTTAGTTCTGTATTGTGAAGTGTGTCATGTGGTCACAATTATCCAGGGTATAGATGGGAACAGTGAGTCCATAAGGATACCGTATGCAGCATAGGGAAAGTGATACCATATGTGTGTTTCGGGGTAAAAAAAGGACACAATTGATGCCTTGCCTGACATGTGATGATAAACAAGGTGGGGGCGATCTGAATATTTAACGACAGAAATTCCTTAGAAAATAAAACTTCCCAATCACTAAGAGCTTAAGGTAAATCAGACAAACTCAAGTTGTATGAATTACCAGTCACATTAATGATACTGCACATAAGGAGGATATATTTCTGAAAAATTCACCCATTAATGTTTAGAGGCCTGGCTGCATTCTAGAGAAAAGACATGCATGGTGCAGAGAGTAGGAAACCCACAGAAGTCCTACTGAATGCAGAGAGGGTAGGATGCCATGTACTGACAGGGCCGTCAGAAATCCTGGTTTCTAATGCTGGCCTCACTGAAGGCCTTTGAGAGATATGTGCTTGGTGTTAGGTTGGGTTACCTGCATCTGCTACTGAGTGCCTAAGCTGAAGCCCTGGCTCCAGTGCTGGTTCCAGCTTTCTGCTGATGCATACCTGGGAAGCCAGCAGTGATGGTTCAAATAGCTGAGTCCCTGCCACTCATGTGGGAGACCTGAATTGAGTTTCTGGCTTCCATCTTCAGCCTGGCCTAGCCCCAGTCATTGTGGGTATTGGGGGAGTGAACTAGTGGATGTCAGCGCACACTTGATCTCTCTCTCTTTCTCTCTCTCTCTCTCTCACACACACAAATAAACTAATTATAATTAAAAAATTGAACCTTGCTTCCCTCTTCTGCCAAGTGAAAAATGTTGATTCCAAACTAGTCTGTCTATAAATTTTCTGCCAGCTCTTACATTGTATGATTATTTTCATATCAGAACTCTAATCTGTAACTGGTTCCTCTGAAACTATTATTATCTCCAGTGGTCTCTAATCTCTATTGTTTCCTCTATTCTATGATTAATTTTGCTTTTTCAATTTCTCTTTTATTCTTTCATGAATGAATGCTTTAGTCACTTTTGCCTTTTTCTTTTATACAAAAATATAAAGCATGCCAGTCTTCAGACTATTTACCTTGAATATAGGAACTACTTCATTATTCTCGAAGTTAAAATATGAGTTACCAACATTGCATTTTAAATGTTATTCTGACCGTATATAAAATGCAAGGAAAAATATAAAGGGGGTTACTCTGTTAAGCTTCTAATTAAGAGTCTATTATAAATCACATAAAATTAAATCTTGCTTTAAAAAATATTTATTTATTTGAAAGAGTTATAGGGAGAGAGGGAAAGACAGAGAGAGAAATCTTTCATCTGCTGATTCAATATCCAAATGGCCACATTAGCCAGAGCTGGGCCAGGCCAAAGCCAGGAACTTCATCCAGGTTTCCCATGTGGGTAGCAGGGGCCCAAGCACGTAAGCCATCTGGTGCTGTTCTCAGGAGCATTAGCTGGGAGCTGGATGAGAAGCGGAGCAGCTGGGACACGAACCAGTGCCCATATGGGATGCTGGTGTCACAGGCTGCGGCTTTACCTGCTACACCATAATGCTTGTCCCCAAATTAAAACTTTTTAAAAAGTTTTGAAAATTAGTTTGATATTTTATGCCTTATTTATGGTCATTTGGAAATGAGATAACATTATTACCTAGTTTCTTGTCTACTCTTAACATTGATTTATATGGTATCTAAACTACAAGTATCTTGCTTAAATTTAGTACCACCTATAACAAAAATCATACAGATTTGGGGTCCAATTTAAGTGACCTACAGTGGAGCCAGGATTCCTCTCCTAGATAACCTGTGGATCTGGACAGATTTCTCATATTGTGTCCATGTGATCTGGACCAATGTTCTATTTTCTTTCTATTTTTTTTTTATAACAGGCAGTGAGACAGAGAGAGAGAGAGAAAGGCCTTCCTTCCATTGGTTCACCCCCCAAATGGCTGCTATGGCCGGTGCGCTGCACCAATCTGAAGCCAGGAGCCAGGTACCTCCTCCTGGTCTCCCATGCGGGTGCAGGGCCCAAGCACTTGGGCCATCCTCCACTGCACTCCCGGGCCACAGCAGAGAGCTGAACTGGAAGAGGAGCAACCAGGACAGAATCCGGCGCCCCAACCGGGACTAGAATCCGGGGTGCTGGCGCCACAGGTGGAGGATTAGCCTAGTGAGCCGTGGCGCCGGCCTCCAATGTTCTATTTTCATCTCTCAAAGAACCTGGAACATTATTCCACAAGCAGCAATCTAAGCAATATTCATTGCCACAATCATTTAAGCAAATGGGGTAAAGACAAATGGGACAAGCGATATTTATCTTAGGTTTTTAAAAATTAATGTGTCTTAGACTTGGGCAGGAATTTAGAGACCATGCAGATCAGTAGTGATCTCAGTGTATCCTGGGGGATCCCTGGGGTATCCATGTGTCGCTCCCCCTCTTCGTGGAGGAGCAACACAGGACCCTGCGCTGTTCTTTCTGTCTGCTCGGCCCTCCCCGGATTTGCTGCTGGTTCTTCCCGGGTTGGCTACTATCCCTTCCACCTCCGTGGAAGGGCAGTTCCCCCTGGCCGCATTCCCCACTTCCGCAGGGGAGCGGCACACCGCCGGCCGGCTTTCTCGGGGGCTGCACGGGTGTTCCTTCAGCTAGATGTTCCCCATAGATGTTCCTGGTGCATGCCGTTTCTCTCCTCCTTTATAGTCCTCCTCCGCCAATCCTAACTCGGCTGCCCACACGCCGAGTACGCTGCTCTCCTCCAATCAGGAGCAAGTCCTACAGTTTATTAGTTGAACTGGAGGCAGCTGTGCGGAAGCTGTTTACTTCTCTCCCAGCGCCATATTGTGGGAGAGCAGATGCATAGAATAAGTCCCAATTCGAGTAACTTAGTCTAGTCCGGATTGCTCCCCACATCCATGATATCTTTCCCTGGGGTCTGCAAACTCAAGGTAACAATCTGAGATTACTGCTCTTTTTTATTTCTTATTTTTTTTTAATTTTTTATTTATTTATTTATTTTTTGGACAGGCAGAGTGTACAGTGAGAGAGAGAGATAGAGAAAGGTCTTTTACAAGCTGACATTTGCACTGTTGGTGAAACTGCTGGTGCTGCGGAATGAATCCCAACAGTGGCACCACACTGTACTGAGAGGTATTGTATTTTTCACACATTCAGTAAAAAACTGATGATGCAAAAGCAATGGAAATATCTGGAAGATCACAGTGTGCAAGACAAACATACAGAAGCCAACTGCATTTCAATATATCAAAAACGAAAAAGCAAAAAGCAAAATTAAAAACCAAGTCCATTCCAAATAGTGTCAAGAGCAGCCTGTCAAAGCAAGTGAGGGATTTGCTGCTGTTGGAAGATTCTTCAAGTAATCACTGGGCCAACCAGTATGTTTCTCTTTCCTCAGATGATGGAGATCAGGCTCCAAACTTACCCAAAAGGCTAAAGAGGCACCATTCGTTCCCAATGGAATGGCAGGTTTCGCAGTGACTGTTGCGTGTGGATTATACAAACTGAAGAGTGGGGGAAATAGCAAAATGTCCCTGCACCTGATCCACATGCATGTGGCAGCTCAAGGTTTTGTTGTAGGAGCAATGACCCTTGGTACGAGCTATTCCAGGTATCAAGAATTCTGGGGAAACCTAAACCTTAGAGGAGGAGGTACCAGTTTGGCCTTGTTGGAGATGCTTCCTTTAGTGAAACATATATGTTATGTCAAAAATAAATAATTTGAGTGAGTTTAGATAGTAATATATGGTATTTTCATTACTGACCTCCTTTCTTGTAGGCTTGATTTGCCTGGTGACAATTATTAGTCACTAGTTCACTACTAGGTCAAGCTAACACAATGTCACATTTTACATTTGGTGCTAAAATGTCCCCTTTCTTAAACTCTTTGTGATGAAATTAGACCTAAAGAACACAGCAGGCCAACCTTGAAGTGACTCCCACTTTTCTTCAGAATATGTAATATTCTGTTAGATAGGAGTCCTATTTACCCCAGTTAATTCACTTTTTTCTGCATGCCTCATAGACTGGTAAAGTACTTCAGTTTATAGGGCTGGTTGTGTCTTAAAGAACTCATTTTTTCCAACTTTTATTTAATAAATATAAATTTCCAAAGTACAACTTTTGAATTATAGAGGCTTTTCCTCCCATAACCTCCCTCCCACCTCCAACCATCCCATCTCCCACTCCCTCTCCCATCCCATTCTTTATCACAATTCATTTTCAGTTATCTTTATATACAGAAGATCAACTTAGTATATACTAAGTAAAGATTTCAACAGACTGCACCCACAAAAACATACAAAGTATAGAGTACTGTTTGGGTAGTAGTTTTACTGTTAATTCCCATAGTACGACACATTAAGGACAGAGGTCCTACATGGGGAGCAGGTGCACAGTGACTCCCATTGTTGATTTTTTTTTTTTTTGACAGGCAGAGTTAGACAGTGAGAGAGACAGAAAGGTCTTCCTTTTTCCATTGGTTCACCCCCCAAGTGGCCGCTACAGCCGGCGTGTCACACCGATCCGAAGCCAGGAGCCGAGTGCTTCCTTCTGGTCTCCCATGCGGGTGCAGGACCCAAGCACCTGGGCCATCCTCCACTGCCTTCCCGGGCCACAGCAGAGAGCTGGACTGGAAGAGGAGCAACCGGGACAGAATCCGGAGCCCCAACTGGGACTAGAACCCGGGGTGCCGGGAGCCCCAACTGGGACTAGAACCCGGGGTGCTGGCACCACAGGTGGAGGATTAGCCTAGTGAGCCGTGGTGCCGGCTCCATTGTTGATTTAACAATTGACACTCTTATTTATGACATCAGTAATCACTCTTGTCATGAGCTACCAAGGTTATAAAAGCCTCTTAAGTTCATCAACTCCAATCTTATTTAGACAAGGCCATAGTCAAAGTGGAAGTTCTCTCCTTCCTTCACAGAAAGGTACCTCCTTCCTTTGATGGCTCCTTCTTCCCACTGGGATCTCACTCACAGAGATCTTTCATTTGAGTCTTTTTTTTTTTTTTTTTTTGCCACAGTGTCTTGGCTTTCCTTGCCTGAGAAACTCTCATGGGCTTTTTAGCCAGATCCGAATGCCTTAAGGCCTGTAAAGAGCTCATTTTTTAAAAGTTTTTAAAAAAGTGGTGTAGTAGGCTAGGCTTCTGCCTGTGGGGCCGACATCCCATGTGGGCATCAGCTCAAGTTCTGGCTGTTCCTCTTCTGATCCAGCTCTCTGTTTATGGTCTGGGAAAGCAGTGGCAGATGACCCAAGTGCTTGGGCCTCTGCATCCACGTGGGAGATCTGGAAGAAGCTTTTGGTTCCTGGCTTCAGATTGCGTCAGCTCCTGGTGTTGCAGCCATCTGGGAAGTGAGCCAGCAGATGGAAGACCTTTCTCTCTGTCCCTCCCTCTCTATGTAACTATACCTCTCAAATAAGTAGATAAAATCTTAAAAAACGTAGTTCCTGTATTGTAACTTGTAAAGCCTTCCACAACTGAAGTGTCCATGTGTGCTTAAATGAAAGGGAGTAAGCTTATAAGACAGCTGCATAGTAATATTTATTTCAGAATCACACATGTGAACATGAGACTAATTTAATTATGGAGTCTAGCTTAGGTCTTTTGTAATTGCAGAATTACACTTTTTGCTGCTATGATATTAGAATAATTTCAAATGTCATTCTGAAATAGAAATATGTATTTTACTGCTAATACAAAGGTAAATTAGCTGTTTAAAACAAAACAAAACAAATCAAAATAGTATCAAAGAGTGGACATTTGCTTTAGAGATTAAAATGTCACTTGGGGTGCACATAGCCCATGTGGGGGTGCCTAGCCTTGTTCTTGGTCCCAGCTTCCTAAGGATGCACACCCTGGGAGTGCATCAAGTTGTCAGGTCTCTGACACCCACATGGGAGACTTAAATGGAGCTCATTGCTTCCAGCTTTGGCCTGGCCTAACCCCAGCTGTTGCAGACATTTGAGGAGTGAAGTAGTGGATGAGAGATCTCTCTCTATCTGTTTCTGTCTCTCAGCCTTACCAAAAAAAAAAAAAAAGTTAAAGGAAACAAAAAAGAAAAATCAAAATAGTATTAAAGGAATAAAATACTTTGGAATAAGCCTAATAATAGAAGAATCAATATTATTAAGATATTATTAAGATGGCAATTTTCTCTAAATTCGTCTAAAGTATCAGTGCAGTTCTCATTTAAATCAAAGGAAATTGACAAGTTCATCTTAAAATTCATATAAAAATGAAAGAAATCTGGGATATCTAAAATAATTTTGAAAAAAAAGAACAAAGCAGGAGGACTTGACACTACCGATTTGAAACTTACTGTAAAGTTACAGTAATCAAGACAGAATGATATTGGCATAACAATAGGACATAAGTGATAGGAACAGAAAAGAATGTTCAGAAATAAATCCTTATTTTTATTGTCAGTTGAGTTTTGCCGAAGGTGCCCAGGCAGTTCAATGATAAGGGCTAATCTCTTCAGAAGCTACTGTTGGAAGAATTGGATGTCCATATGCAAAAAAAAGTACCTTAGACATGTGCCTCACATTATACACAAAAATTCAGTCCAAAAAAGTCATGGGCCTGAATATAAGAGCTAAAACTCAGAAGAAAATAAAGGAGAAATTCGTTGTGATCTTCAGTTAGGCAAAGATTTCATAGCTATGACACCAGAAACATGATCCATAAAAGAAAAATTTGATGAATTGGAATTAATCAAAATTAAAAAAAATTTTTCTCTTTAAAAGACATTAAGAAAATGAAAAGTCACTAGCGGGAAAAATACATGGAAATCATATATTTGATGAAGAATTTCCAGCCAGGATATACAAAGAACTCTGATAATTAATATAAAATAATCCAGTTAAAAATGGGTAAAGGATTTAAGATTAATTGTAGTTATTTATTTGTAAAGCAGAAAGAGAGTGAGAGAGAATGAAAAAGTGGGAGCCAAAGCTGGGAGCTAGGAACTCAACTCAGGACTCAGTACAGCAGCCTCCCAGAGCCTGAGTGAGCAGGGAGCTGGAGTCAGGCACCGAACCCAGGCACTCTGATCAGGGCTGCACACATCCCAGCACTGACGCACTAGGCCACACACTCTCTCCTGCAAAGGATTTCCATAGACATTCCTGAAGTGCAAACAGCTATGGACATGGAAAATGCTCAACATCCTTAATCACTGAGAAAATGCAAGTTAGAACCCAATGAGATTTTTTTGACATTGGTATCATCCACTAACATAACATTTCCCCAGTTTTACACATACCTATTTGTGTGTAATATGCAATTTTATCATGTGTAGATTTGTGTATGTATTACCAGTCTAGATATAGAATAGGTGCACTACCACATGGATCTCTCTCTCTCTCTCTCTCTCTCTCTCTTTCCCCACCCCTATCTTTTATTTTTTTGAGAGGCAATGTTACAGATAGATAGAGGGAAAGATAGAGAGAGAGGTCTTCCATCCTTTGGTTCACTCCCCAAATGGCTGCAATGGCAGCAGCTAGACTGATCCAAAGCCAGGAGCCAGGAGCTTCTTCCAGGTCTCCCACGTCAGTGCAGGGGCCCAAGCACGTGGGTCATCTTCCATTGCTTTTCCAGGCCATTAACAGAACTGGATCAGAAGAGGAGCATCCAGGACACGAACTGGTGCCCATATGGGATGCTAGTGCTGCAGGTGGAGGTTTAACCTACTATGCCATAGCACCAGCCCCTACAAGGATCCCTTATGCTGTTCTCTTAAAACCATGTTTCTCCCTTCCCCCTTGCCACATCTAATCCTTAGAAACCATTAATCTATTATCCATCTGTATAACTCTGCCATATCAAGAATGTAAAATAAGTGGAATCATAGAGCACGTAACCTTTTCAGATAGGTTTTTTGTTCACTTAGCATGATTCTTTTTAGAGTCATCCAAGTTGTGTATATCAGTAGCTTGCTCCTTATTATTGCTGGGTAGAATTTCATGGCTTGGTCATAGCATTGATTAACTACTCACTCACTGAAGAACATCTGAGTCATTCCATGGTTTGGCTATTACAAATAAAGCTACTGTGAATGTTTCTATGTATGGGCTTTTGCGTGAATATAACTCATTTCTCTGGGATAAATGTCCAAGGAGGTAGTTACAAGGACTCAGGGTAATTCCATATTAACACTAAACCTAAGTAAGAAATTGACAGACTCTTTCATAGGGTCACTCCACCTTTCCATTGCTATCAGCAATGTATGAATGATGCAGTTTCTCCCCATCCTTGCCAGCATTTGGTGACATTATTTGCTAAATTTTAGTCATTCTTAGGCTGTTTCTGTGGTGTACCAGGTTGAGTTTCTACCAGTGATGCCGGCATCCCATAGGAGGGCCAGTTCCAGTTCCACCTGTTCCACTCTTGATCCAGCCCCTTGTAATGCTCCTGGAAAACAGCAGCAGATGGTCTGAGTATTTGGGCCCCTGCCACTTACATGGAAGAGCTGGATGAAGTTCCTGGCTCCTGGCTTCTGTCTAGCTTAGCTCTGGCCTTTGTGCCCATCTGGGAAATAATGCAGTGGATAAAAAAACTCTCTCTCTCACTAGGTCTGCCTTTAAAATAAAAAATTTAAGAATGAAAAAAATTTTTCAAAATGAAAAATATTAGTCATTCTTTTTTATTTTGTGGTACAATTTATTTTGGATTTTTTAAAAAAAGATTTATTTATTTGTTTGAAATGGAGAGAGGGCGGCTGGCGCCATGGCTCAATAGGCTAATCCTCCGCCTTGCGGCACTGGCACACTGGGTTCTGGTCCCGGTTGGGGCGCTGGATTCTGTCCCGGTTGCCCCTCTTCCAGGCCAGCTCTCTGCTGTGGCCCGGGAGTGCAGTGGAGGATGGCCCAGGTCCTTGGGCCCTGCACCCGCATGGGAGACCAGGAAAAAAAAGCACCTGGCTCCTGGCTTTGGATCGGTGCGATGTGTCGGCGGCAGCGCGCTGGCCACTGCAGCCATTGGAGGGTGAACCAACGGCAAAAGGAAGACCTTTTTCTCTGTCTCTCTCTCTCTCTCTCACTGTCCACTCTGCCTGTAAAAAATTAAAAAATTAAAAAAAAAGGAAATGGAGGGAAGGAGAGAGAGAGAGAGAGAAGGAAAATGAGAAAGAGAGAGGGGTCTTCCATCTGCTGGTTCACTCCCCAGATGACCACAATGGTCGGAGCTGCACCAATATGAAGCCAGGAGCCAGGAACTTCTTCAGGGTTTCCCATGCAGGTACAGGGGACACAGCAGAGAGCCGGATAGGAAGTGGAGCAGCAGGGACATGAATCGGTGCTCATATGGGATGCTGGCACTAAAGGAGGCAGCTTTACCCACTATGCCACAGCACCAGCCTCAAATATTAGTCATTCTTACAGGTGTGAGGTGATATTACACTGAAGTTTTGACCTACAAATTCCTATAAATGATATGAACATCTTTTTGTGTTTCTGTTTGTCATCTGTAATGCCTCTTCACTAGAATTTCAGTATATATCTTTTGCTCATTTTCTACTTGATTGTTTCTTACTACTGATTTTTGAGAGTTGTGTATATTTTAGATACTAATGCTTTGTTTGACATGTGCTATGCAAACAATTTCTATTAGTTTGTATCTTATCTTTTCATCCTTTTAACATGGCCATTCAGGGTCAAGCTAAAAATTTGCCATAGGACTCCAAATCCCATTAAGCTGTGTTAAAGTGATCATATTAAGTGTTTAATTGATCATATAGATAGGATTAAGTGTAAATGGGATCACATAAATAAGACCAAGTGTCTGGTAATAACAACAGATAGAATTAAAAAGGAGAGAACGTTCCAACATGGGAAGCAGTCTGCACAGCAGACTCAGAATGACAAATGCCCTAAACAGCACTCTGACCTTAGAATCAGCCCTTAAGGCATTCGGATCTGGCTGAAAAGCCTGTGAGAGCATTTCAGGCATGGAAAGACAAGACACTGTGGCAAATAAATGATCTACATGAAGGATCTCTGTGAGTGAGATCCCAGTGGAAAGAAGGGGCCATCAAAGAAGGAGGTACCTTTCTCTGAAGGGAGGAGAGAGCTTTCATTTTGTTTATGGCTCTGTCTAAATACTGACTGATTTTGTGGACTCAAGAGGCTTCCATAGCCTTGGTAGCTCATGACAAGAGCCTTAAGTGATCACTGACATCATAAATAAGAGTGTCATTTGTTAAATCCACAATAGGAGTTACTGTGCACTTACTCCCCATGTAGGATGACCTTTGTCCTTAATGTGTTGTACTATGAGAATTAACTGTAAAATTTGTTTTCAAACAGTACTTTATACTTTGTGTGTCACTGTGGGTACAAATTGTGGAAATATTTACTTAATATAGAGTTGGTCTTCTGTATGTAAAGTTAATTAAAAATGAATCTTAATGGAGAATGGGATGGGAAAGGGAGTAGGAGGTGAGACGGGAGTGGGGGTTGGAGGGCAGGTATGGGGGGGGGAAGAACCACTATACACCTAATGCAGTACCTATGAAATTTGTATTCATTAAATAAAAGATTTCTTAAAAAATGAATGAATGATTTCTTTTCTTTTTTTTTTGTTATATAGTTTTTTTTATTTAATAAATGTGAATTTACAAAGTGCAAATTTTGTATTGTTGTGGCCCCCCCAACCTCCCTCCCTCCTGTGGTCCTCCCCTCCCCCACTCCCTCTCCCATCCCGCCCTTCATCGAGTTTCATTTTCAATTATCTTCATATACTGAAGATCAACTTAATGTATACTAAGCAAGGATTTCAACAGGCTGTACCCACACAACTGCACAAGGTATAGGGTATTGTTCGGCTAGTAGTGTTTTTAAGTTTCATAGAACACATTAAGGACAGAGATCCTACGTGGGGAGCATGAACCCCGTGACTCCCGTTGTTGATTTAACAATTGGCACTCTTATTTATGACGTCAGCAATCACCCGAGACTCTTGCTATGAGCTGTCTAGGCATGGAAGCCCCTTGAGTTCACCAACTCTGAACTTGTTTAGTCAAGGCCGTATCACAGTGGAGGTTCCTTCCTCCCTTCAGAGAAAGGCGCCTCTCTCCTTGATGGCCTGTTCCTTCTGCTGGGGTCTTGTTCACCAGGATCTTTCATTTAGATTGTTTTTTTTTGCCACTGTGTCATGGCTTTCCATGCCTGTGAGACTCTCATGGACCTTTTAGCCAGATCCGAATGTCCCAAGGGTTGATTCTGAGGCAGGAGTGCTGCCAATGAATGATTTTTTTAAAAAAGATTTATTTTAGTTATTTGAAAGGCAGAGTTACAGAGAGAGAGACAGAGAGATCTTCCATATGCTTGTCCACTCCCCAAATGGTGGCAAGAGCTGGGGCTGGGCCAGGCTAAAGCCAGGAACCAGGAGCTTTTTCCGGGTCTCCCGTCTGGGTGCAGGGAAACCTTAGCAGGGAGCTGGATGGGAAGTGGAGCAGCCTGTACTGAAACCAGCACCCAAAGGGAGTGCTGGTGCTGTAGGCGGCAGCTTAACCAGCCATTTCACAGCACTGGCTCCATAAGTGAATTAATTTGTGACACAGAGAGGGACAACTTCCATGTACTGACTCATTCCCCAAATGCCTGTGATGGCTAGGGCTGTGCTGGGTTTGAGGCTAGGAGCTAGCAGCCCAATCCAGGTCTTCTGTGTGGGTGGTAGGGACCCAACTACATTAAGTCACCATCTGTTTCTTCCCAGGACCTCTGTTAGCAGGAAACTGGAGTTAGGAGCTAGAATCATCAATTCAAGCTTTCCATGTGGGACACAGGCACCTTAACCAGTGTCTTAATTGCTAGGCAAATGCCTGACCCCAATAAAAGTTTTTAATTTTAATGAGTTCTGATTTATCAAGTTGTGGGGAGCAACTCGGACTATACTGTTACTGGAATTAAGACTTATTCTATACATCTGCTCTCCCACAATATGGCGCTGGGAGAGGAGCAAACAGCTTCTACCCAGCTGCCTCTCACCAACTTGACAAGCTGCAGGAGCTGCTCCTGATTGGAGGAGAGCAGCGTACTCGGTGTGTGGGTAGCAGAGTTGGGATTGGTGGAAGAGGACTATAAAGGAGGAGACAACATGCACCAGGAACATCTATCTGAAGGAACACCTGTGCAGCCCCCGAGAGAGCCGGCTGGCGGTGTGCCGCTCCCCCGCAGAAGTGGGGAAAGTGGCTAGGGGGAACCGCCCTTCCACGGAGGTGGAAGGGACGGTAGCCAACCCGGGAAGAACCAGCAGCAAACCCGGGAAGGGCCGAGCAGACGAAAGAACAACGCAGGGTCCTGTGTCGTTCCTCCACGAAGACGGGGAGCGACATCAAGTTTTTCTTTTCTCGGTCATGCTTTTGATACCCAAGAATTCTTTTCCTAATCCTAGTTCCCAAAGATTTTGCCTATAAGCTTCTACACTTTTAGGTTTATATTTAAACCTGTAATTTTTTTTTTAATTTAGATTTTCATTTATTTATTTGAAAGGCAGAGTGATGGGGGGGGGGATTGGGGAAAGGAAGAGAGAAAGAAAGAGAGAGGGAGAGAGACGGCGAGAAAGAGAGAGAGAAAATAAATATCTTTCAAATGCCCACAACAGCTGGAGTTAGGTCAGGCTGAATCCAGGAGCCAGGAGAATGCCATGTGGATCTCCCACATGGGTGGCAGGAGCCCCAGAACTTGGGCTATTTTCCATTGTCTCCCAGGTGCATTAACAGGAAACTATGTTGGAAGCACAGAGTACTGGGACTTGAACCAGGCACTCCAATATGGGATACAGGCAATCCAAGAGGTGGATGAACCAGCTTTGTCAGAAGCCTGTGCCTGTAACTCTTTTAATTTTAATTTTTCAATTCTGGTAAAATACTCAAAACAAAATTTACCATCTTATTTCCTTTTACATGTATTGTTTTTTTTAAAGATTTATTTATTTATTTGAAAGTCAGAGTTACACAGAGAGAGGAGCAGCAGAGAGAGAGAGGTCTTCCATCCGATGGTTCACTCCCCAGTTGGCTGCAATGGTTGGAGGTGTGCCATCTGAAGCCAGGATCCCGGAACTTCTTCCAGGTCTACCATGTGGGTGCAGGGGCCCAAAGACTCAGGCCATTTTCTACTGTTGTCCCAGGCTATAGCAGAGAGCTGGATTGGAAGAAGAGCAGCCGGGACTAGAACTGGCACCCATATGGGATGCCGGAACTTCAGGCCAGGGTATTAACCCACTACGCCACAGCGCTGACCCCCTTTTACATGTATTGTTTGTGGTACTAAGTATATTCACATTGTCATATAACCAATCTCCGGAATGCTTTTCATCTTGCAAAGCCAACTCTAGGTGCCGGCACTGTGGCTTAGTAGGTTAAACCTCCACTTGCAGTACCAGCTTCCCATATTGATGCTGGTTCATGTCCCAGCTGCTCCTCTTCCAATCCAGCTCTCTGATTATGACCTTGATGATGGCCCAAGTGCTTGGGTCCCTGCGCGCATGTGGGAGACCTGGAAAAAGCTGGATTTGGATTGGCTCAGCTCCAGCCATTGTGGCCATTTGGGGAGCGAACCAGCAGAGGGACCACCTCTCTGTCTCTCTGTGTCTCTCTGTAAGTCTGCCTCTCAAATAAATAAATAAATAAAACCCAACTCTAAACCCATTAACCATAGTTCCTCATTCCCTGTTCTCTAATCCCCTGGTAATTATAGTTCCACTTCCAGTTTTGTGAATCTGACAACTGCTAGTATGTGATAAAAGTAGTCATATATTATATTTTTTTGGGTATATGACAGGCTTATTTCACTTATCCTAACAACCTCAAGATTAATTCATTTTGTAGTGTATGTCAGACTTTCCTTCTTTTTGAAGGCTGAATAATATTCCAACAAATCTATAAACCACATTTTGTCTACTCATCTGCTGATGGGCACTTAAGCTACTTCCACCCCCTGATTATTGTGAATAACACTGCTATGAACATGCTACAGGTTTCTATTTTGAAGTCTTACTTTTGATTGTTTTGGATATATACCCAGTAGTGAAATTCCTGGGTCCTTTGGTGATTCTAGGTTTAATTTTTAAGCAATAGCTATCCTCCACAGCAGCTGTACCTTTTCACACTTCCACCAAAAGTGTACAGATTCTAATTTCTCCACATCTTTACTAACATTTGTTATTTTCTGCTTCTTTCTGTTTTTTTTTTTTTTTTGTTGTTGTTGTTGTTTTTTTTTTTTTATAGCTGCCATCCTAATGGGTATGAGGAGATATCTTCTTATGGCTCTTTTTTTTTTTCTAAAAAAAGATTTATTTCTTTATTTGAAAGTCAAGAGAGAGAGAGAGAGAGAGAGAGATTTCTTCCACTGGTTCACTCCCAAATGGCTGCAACAGCCAGGGCTGGGCCAGGCCAAATCCAGGAGCTTCTTTCAGGTTTCCCACATGGGTGCAGGGGCCCAGGCACTTGGGCCATCCTCCACGGCTTTCCTAAGAACTTCAGTAGGTTCAGTTCAGAACCAGAACAGCTGGGCTCAAACTGGCACCTCTATGGGAAGCTGGCACTGCACATGACAACTTAACCCACTGTGCCACAGTGCCAGCCTCTTACGGCTTTGACTTGCATTTTCTAAAGATTAGTAATGCTGAACATCTTTTCATATGCTTGTGCATTTGTATTATATCTTCTTGGAAGAAATGTCTATTTAAGGAGGCCAGTGTTGGGGCACAGTGGGTTACGCTGCTTCCTGTAGCAAGAGCATCCCATACCAGAGGCCTGGTTTGAGTCCCAGCTGCTTTATTTCCTAACCTGCTCCCTGCTAATACACCTGGGAAGGTAGCAGGTGATGCCCAAAGTACGTGGGTCCCTACCACTCATGTGAGAGACCTGAATGGAGTTCCAGGTTCCTGGCTTCTGCTTGGCCCAGTCTCAGCCATGGTGACTGAACCATCAGTGAAAAATCTCTCTCTCTCTGGAACTGCCTTTCAAATAAATAAAATAAAATAAGCAATATTTATTAAGTCATCTGCCCAGTTTGAAAGGCAGGTTATTGGTTTGTCTTTGACTGATAAGCTTCCGTGTATTTTGGATAGTAACCCCCTATCAACTATCAGATAGATGAGTCCCTAGAATTTTCTCCCACGATTCATTTTGAGTTAATTTTTGTATAAGGTGTTGAGGTGGCTTTTATTTTTGTCTACAGAAGTCCAGTTAACACTCTTTGTTGAAAATAATGTGCTTCCACTGAATTGCATTTTCCTCTTTGTCAAAGATCAGTTAGGCATAGTTGTGCAGGTCTATTTCTGGGTTCTCTGTTTTTCTTATCTGTGCGTCCCTCTGCCAGTCCCACTTTGTTTTGATTGTTGTAGTTAAATAACATATCTTATTATGGGATGGTGTAGTCCCTCACATTTTATGATTCTTTTTGAAAACTGTTGTAGCTATTTTAGATCTGTGTCTTTCCATCTCCATTTTAGAATAAGCTTATCTATGTCTATAAAAAAATTAGCAGAATGTTGACAGAAGTCTCTTTAAATGGAGTGTAAACACTTATGAAAATAGCTTGGCAGTCTTTTTTTTTTAAGTTATATATAAATTCACTATAGAGCTGGCAATTCTACTTGTAGGTATCTAAGAGAAATAAAAATATATGTTCACAGAAAGATTTGCAAGTGAATGTTCATTATAGTGTTACCCATAATGACCTACAAAACTGGAAATGACTCAAATATTCCTCAGTTGGTGAAAGGATCAACAAGATACACACAGTGGAATTCTATTGAGCAATAAAAGGGATTTTACTTTTAATATATACAACATAGATAAACCTCAAACATTATTCTAAATGAAAGAGGCCAGATGCAGAAGCCTACATTAATTGATTCTCTTACTATGAAATGCATAGAAAAGTTAAATGTATGGAAATAGGAAACAGATTAGCAATTGCCAGAGGCTAAGGTTGAGAGGGGGGACTGACTACAAGAACATGGGATCTTCCCAGTAATTGAAGTGTTCTACATTGGATTGTGAGTGATGGTTGTACGAATCTGTATTTGTACCAAAAACCACTGAATTATATACTGACATTTTATGGTAAATAAATTACACCTCAATTAAAGAGATAAAGACCAATAGAAAAGTCTGATCAATTGTTGTGGTCTGCCTTCATAAAACAAAACAAAGAATAAAGAAAAAATAATGGAGAATAAAAATGCTGGCTCCTTGGCATGAATCACATGGTGGCACCAATGGCACAAGTAGTTTTTATCATATTCTTCATCATCACATACATGAAAGAAAAGTCCATTTCTCTTAGGATATCCTTTATGAAAAGGATATTTTTATTTCTGCATGAAAAAGATTATTTATTTATTTATTTATTTATTATTTTTAAAAAATTTATTTGACAGGTAGAGTTATAGAAAGAGAGAGAGAGACAGAGAGAAAGGCCTTCCTTCCGTTGGTTCACTTCCCAAATGGCCGCTATGGCTGGCGCTGCGTTGTTCTGAAGCCAGGAGCCAGGTGCTTCTTCCTGGTCTCCCATGCCGGTGCAGGGCCCAAGCACTTGGGCCATCCTCCACTGCCTTCCAGGGCCACAGCAGAGAGCTGGACTGGAAGAGGAGCGACTGGGACTAGAACCTGGTGCCCATATGGGATGCTGGTGCCACAGGCAGAGGATTAACCAAGTGAGCCACGGCGCCAGCCCCGAAAAAAGATTGATGGTGATATTAATAGGTGTGTTTCCTTGATATTGTATAACGAAGTCAGCATTTAGAAGGTCTGCATGGGGGCCAGCACCGTAGTGCAGTGAGTTAAGCCACTGCATGTGGTGCTGACATCCCATTTGGACACTGGTTCAAGGCTTGGCTACTCTACTTCCAATCCAGCTCCCTGCTAATGTGCCTGGGAAAGCAGCAGAGGATAGACCCAAGTACTTGGGGACCTGTTACCTATATGGGAGACCTAATGGAGTTCCTGGCCCCTGGTTTTGGTCTGTCTCAGCTCTGGCTGTTGCTACTCTTTGGGGACTGAACCAGTTGATGGAAGATCTCTTTCTGTCTCATTCTCCCTCCCCCTATAACTTTGCCTTTCAAATAAATAAAAATAAATCTTAAAAAAGGTCTGTATGAATAAGCCAATATTTCCTATTGACCAATGACTGATGTTACAAAACCATGCACATATAAAAGATTTATACAAAGTACAAGAGAGAGAGATAGATTTTTAACATAATAGTTCATGAAAAGCTCATTAATTTGATTCCCAATTCCACAACACAACTAACATTTAAGAAATTGTCACTGGGGGAGTTTTGATTTAGTGTCAAAGAACATCCATAATTATCTAAAAAGGCTGTTAAAATTTTCTTTTTCTGACTACATATATGAGGGAGGCCAGATTCTTTTCATGTATATACATTAACCAAAACAACGTAAGTCAATAGTATACATGATTAAGGGCTTGCATTGTGGAGTAGAGGGTAAAGCCACTGCCTGCCATACCTGCATCCAATATGAGAGCCGGTTCAAGTTCTGGCTGCTCCACTTCCCATCCATTTCCCTGTTAGTGTGCCTGAGAAAGCAGTGGCAGATGGCTAAGTGTTTGGGCCTGCGCCATCCACGTGAGAGACCTGGAGGAAGCTCCTGGCTCCTGGCCTCAGCCCAGCCCAGTCCTGGCCATTGAAGTCATTTGGGGAGTGAATCAGGAGATGTAAGTTTTCTCTCTTTGTCTCTCCCTGTCTGCATCCTACAATTCTGCCTTTCAAATAAATAAATAAGTCATTTAAAAAGTAAACATGTTTTTTCCATAACACATATTTTCCATGAATTTTTGAAGACTCCTCTATGTATGGATTTCAAAATTTTGTCACACCAAAATAATATAATCTTTTAATGCCATTTTCCAGGGACTCTTTGAAGTACTCTCATATGTGTTTATAATTGTAGCAACGTTTTAAAGAAAATCAGAACAATTGATTATCTAAGCTATGGCATTCTCCCACAATGGGATACTATGAAACTAAAAAAGAATGAGGTAACTTTTTATCTGTTGGTATTCAAAGAGTTCCAGGATACACTTTCAATTGAAAAAAGGCAAGGGGAAAAAACATTGTTTAAAAACCAGGAGGCGAGAATAAGGATATATATTTGGATTTTCTTATATCTGCATGCTATAACATTGGAACACAGGAGGCTGGTGAGGAGAACTTGAGTGATCAGAGACTGGTTTAAGAGTATAATTTCTCAATGTATGTCTAGCCTTTGATCCATGTAGATATTTTCCCTATTCATACAAAGGAACAATTAGGATTTTTTTCTGATTTATTGAATGCCAGTAGAATAAACACATGAGATCTACCTGATGCTGGAGGAAGTGACCCTGCCAACTCATATCTTCACCTTGGACAGAACATGGGTTATGCAAAGGATCACATGACCTAAAAAGTGATCCATGGGTGCCAGTGTGGGAGCGTGGTGAGTTAAGTCACTACTTGCAATGCCAGCACCCCATGAGAATACCAGTTGGAGTCCTGGCTGCTCTACTTTATATCCAGCTTCTGCTAATGTATGTAGGGAGGCAATGGAAGATGGCCCAAGTGCTTGGGGCCCTGCCATCCACATAGGACATCTAGGAGGAGCTCCTGGCTCCCGGTCAACCTGGCTGCAGGCCTGGCTACTGTGGCCATTTGGGGAGTGAACCAGGGGATGGAGGATCTTTCTCTCTCTCTCTCTCTCTCCTCCATTTTTTTTTAATCTGAAATTTATGGTTAAGAAGTAACACTTGAGTTCAATTCGAGGATTCCAAGATGGCTGAATAGGGAAAAAACATATTGATGTTGACTGGCAAAGACAGCAGAAGCAAAGCAGGCGAGATGTGGAGAGAAGTTTGCAGAGGAAACTACAGAAAGAAGAGGGACAGCACAGAGCAGTATGGAGGATATGGACACACAGCAGCAAGAAGGGACGCCATACATGACTCTTGCAGGTGGGGGCTAGAGGAGACACCAAGTTACAACAGCGAGGTGAGAGCAGACTGTGGCAGCCTAGGGATACTGCCTGAGGGAGATCCTTAGGAGCCACGATGGCTTTTAGTCTGGCCTGCAGCCCTAGCGGTGGGGGCGGGCAGGGTACCTCCTAGTCAGCAGAGGAAAAGCACTTTTCTTTCTGAGCATCTCTCCACAAGGGCATCCAACAACTGGCAGAGAGAAAGCATCATTGTGACCCAAGTAGAGGCTGTGGCTGCACGGGATCATGGGATTTTCCCAGAGGGAAAAATCTACCTTTCCAGCTGACTTTGAGCCTGGCTGGGAGAGTTGGCAGGGGACTGGGTGCCCACTCAGGATTCTGAGGGACCCCCATGCTGTCAAATTATCACAGGCTCTGGAGCTCAAACTGCCAAGGCAGAGCACAGACAGGCAGCTAGTGCTGCAAACAATTCTGCTGGTTCCATGTACGTGACAGGCTCACAGGACAGAGAGATTCTCTCTACCTTGTGATTGTGGGACATTTGTGCCTTGTGACTGCACAGTAGGGCGTGGGGTGTGGCTGGGTCTCTGGGCCAACACTGTTCCTGCTGCCAGAGGCTCAGAGTTCCCTGACTGCCTGGGGTGGGTCATTGATGACGGTTCCATGCTTACACTGAGGACTTCACAGATCCTTTGTGTGGTTCATACAGCAGTGTGGGTGATGACTGTACTTACTGAAGGCTAACTCAGGGCATCGATCACCTTGGAAGAGAGGAGGTGAGGCTATGATTACACCAATAGGCATGTTCATATCCTCCCCACTGCTGACAACAGAGATCTACAGCACCCAACATGGGTGACATCCTGGATACTTGCTCCACTCTTGAGCACTGACCCAGAGCTCCCTAGCCCCACCCAGCACACATCTCTGAGTATTCACTGATGGAACAGATACTCCACTAAGCTACAGAGGTATGGGCAATGATAAAACCCATCAATGGAGAAAAATCAACCAGTATTTTCACAAATGCCTAAAAATAAATGCAAAAAATCAAGAACAAGGAAGACAACATGACTCCCCTGAAGGAATACAACAACAGTTTAATATTAGAATCTGAAGACAAAGAGACTGATGAAACGCCTGAAAAGGAATTCAAAAGAATGATCATAGGATTACTTAGAGCAATGAGAAACAAATCCATGAGTTAAAGAAATCCACACATGACATGGTGAAAAATTCTGTGAAATAGAGATTTTTTAAAGAGATTTATTTTATTTATTTGAAAGACAGAGTTACAGAGAGAGGTAGAGCCAGAGAGAGAGAGAGAGAGAGAGAGAGGAGAGGAGAAAGGTCTTCCATCCTCTGGTTCACTCTCCAATTGGCTACAATGGCCAGAACTGAATTGTTCTGAGGCCAGGAGCCAGGAGCTTCTTCCAGGTCTCCCACGTGGGTTCAGGGGCCCAAGGATTTGGAGCATCTTCTAATGCTTTCCCAGGCCATAGCAGAGAACTGGATTGGAAGTGGAGCAGCTGGGACTCGAACTGGTGCCCATATGGGATGACAGTGAACCTGCTGTGCCAAAGCGCCAGCCCTGAGACAGAGATTTTAAAGAGAAATCAAACTGAAACATTAGAAATGAAGAATCCAATATGTCAAAAAAAAAAAAAACCAGCAGAAGCCTTAAAAACATATTTAGTAAGTAGAAGAAAGATTATCCCAGCTGGAAGACAAATATTTGTAAATATCTCAGACACAAAGAGAGGAATGTAGAAAAATAAAGCACAATGTTTGAGATAGATCTATGGGACACTATCAAGTGATACAACATATGGGTCTTAGCAGTTCCTGAATGTGTGGAAACAGAGTGGATTAGAAGGCCTATTCAGGGAAATAATAACAGAAAACTTCCCTAATTTGGAAATAGAAAGGGACATCCAAGTTAAAAAAAAGCACACAGGACTTCTAATAGACATGACCAGAGACATGACCAGAAAAAGATCTTCACCAGGACACATTGTAGTCAAATGTTCAGCAGTAAAATTTAATAAAAGATTCTAAAATGTGCACGAGAGAAATGCCAGATTACTTTCAGAGGATCCCCAGTTAGTCTCACAGCTGACTGCTTATCAGAAACCCTACAAGCTAGGAGAGAATGGTAAGATACAGTCCAAGTCTTAAAAGAAAAAAGCTGTCAACCCAGAATACTGTACCCCCAAAAGCTCTCATTTATGAATGAAGATGAAATAAAGACCCTCCATAACAAACAAATTGAAAAAGTTTGTTATTACTTATCCAGTTTTACAAATGATGTTTAAGGATGTGTTACACACAGAAACATAGTCATCACTATGAAAGGTGAAGGTAGAAAATCTAGTGAAGGTGCAAAGGAAATCCAAAGCAAATAATAGCAATATTTATGAAAAATGGTAGGGTCAAGTCACTACTTATCAATAGTAACCTTGACTGTAAATGCCCATAATTCTCTAATTAAAGCTACAGACTGGCATAATGGATCAAAAAACAAGATCCATCTATTTGCTGCCTTCAAGAAACACATCTCACCAACAAAGATACCCACAGACTGAAAGTGAAAGGATGGAAAAAGATATTCCATGGTAACAGAAAGAAAAACAAACAGATGTAGCCACCCTAATATCAGACAAAAGACACTTTAGCATAACAACTGTTAAGATAGACTAAGAAGAGCATTGTGAGGGCCGGTGCTGTGGTACAGCAGGTTAATGCCCTGGCCTGAAGCGCTGGCATCCCATATGGACACAGGTTTGAGACCTGGCTGCTCCACTTCTAATCCAGCTCTCTGCTATAGCCTCAGAAAGCAGTCAAGATGGCCCAAGTCCTTGGGCCCCTGCACCCATGTGAGAGACTGGGAAGAAGCTCCTGGTTCCTGGCTTTAGATTGGCACAGCTCCGGCCATTGTGGCCAATTGGGGAGTGAACCATTGGATGGAAGACTTTTCTCTCTCTCTCTCTGCCTCTCCTTTCTCTGTGTAACTCTGACTTTCAAGTAAAATACATAAATCTTTAAAAAAAAAAAAAGAAGAGCATTGCATAATGATTAAGGGATCAATTCAACAGGAAGATATGACTATAATAAATGTATTTATACCTAATCACAGGGCACCTGGCCATTTAAAACAAATGTTAATGTATCTAAAGGGAAACATAGACTCCAATACAAAATAATGGGGGACTTCAACACCCCACTTTCATCAATGGACAGATCAACTAGAAAGAAAATCAACAAAAGAAACAACAGAGCTAATATACACTATGAACCAAATGGACCTGATATCTACAGATCTTTTCACCCCACAAGTGCAGAATACACATTCTTCTCACCAGTGCATGGAACTTAATCTAGGATAGACCATATGCTAGGCCATAAAGCAAGTCTCAGCCAATTAAAAAGAAATTGAAATCATCTATCTATTTCTGACCAAAATGGAGTGAAAATGGAAATTAACTAAGAACCTCTAGAAAACATACAAAACCATGGAGCCTGAAAAACAATATGCTAAATGAACAGTGTGTCAGAAAAAATCAAAAGGGAAATAAAAAAATTCTTGGAAATGAATGAAGATGACAATACAACATATGAAAACTTACAGGATACAACAAAAGCAGTGTTAAGAGGGAAGTTTATAGCAATTAGTGTCTACATCAAGAAATTAGAAAGGTTTCATATAAATGAGCTACCAAGCATCTCAAGGACCTACATAAACAAGAAATTAGAAGGAAAGAAATAATTAAAATTAGAGAAGAAATAAAGTTGAAACAAAAATTATAAAATATCAATGAAAGAGCTTATTTTTTGAAAAAATAAACAAAATTGACAAACCATGGTTCAATTAACCAAAAAAGGAGGGAGAAGACCCAAATAAATACAATCTGAGATGAAAAATGAGATGTAACAATGGATACCACAGAAATAAAAAGAATCATCAGGAATTACTACAAAGAGCTATATGCCAACAAATTGGAAAATCTAGAAGAAATAGACAGATTCCTGGACACATAAAACCTACCAAAATTGTGGCACAAAGAGATAGGAAACTTAAAACACTCCAATAACCAAGAGGAAGATTTAGTCAGTAATAAAGACCCTCCCAAATTACTGATGCCATAAACAAGAGTGTCAATTTGTTAAGTCAACAACAGGAGTCACTGTGCACTTACTCCTCATGTAGGATCTCTGTCCTTAATTTGCTGTACATTGTGATTTAATGCTATAACTAGTACTGAAACAGTATTTTTCACTTTGTGTTTCTATGTGGGTGCAAACTGTTGAAATCTTTACTTAATATATGCTAAACTGATCTGTATATAAAGAGAATTGAAAATGAATCTTGATGTGATTGGAAGGGGAGAGGGAGCGGGAAAGGGGAGGGTTGCGGGTGGGAGGGAAGTTATGGGGGGGGGGAAGCCATTGTAATCCATAAGCTGTACTTTGGAAATTTATATTCATTAAATAAAAGTTAAAAAAAAAAGACCCTCCCAAAAAAGATGCCCAGGCCAGATGGATTCACTACTGAATTCTACCAGATTTTAAATAAGAACTAATTCCAATTCTCAAAATATTCAAATATTCAAAACAATTGAAAGGGAGGGACTTCTCCCAAACTCCTTCTATGAGGACAGCATCACCTTAATTCTGAAACCAAAAAAAGATACAACAAAGAAAACAAAAACTATAGAGCAGTATCATCGATGAACATCGAGGCAAAAATCCTCAACAAAATAGTAGCTGATTGAATCCAACAACATATCAGAAAGATCATTCACCCAGACCAAGTAGGATTTATCCCTGGTATGCAGGAATGTTTCAACATATTCAAATAGATAAATATGACACATTGCATTTACAAATTGAATAATAAAAACCCTATGATTATCTCAGTAGATGCAGAGAAAGCATTTGATAAAATGTAACATCATTTTATGATAAGAACTTTAAGCAAATGAGGTATAGAAGGAACATTCCTCAAAATAATCAAGGCAATATATGAGAAACCCACAGCCAGAATCATATTGATCAGGCAAAAGTTGGAAACATTTCCATTAAGATCTGGAACCAGACAAGGATGCCCACTTTCACAACTGCTTTGCAATACAGTCCTGAAAGCTTTAGCAAGAGCCATTAGGTAAAATAAAGAAATCAAAGGGATATAAATGAGAAAGGAGGTAATCAAATTATCTCTGTTTGCAGATGACATGATTCTATATAAAGGGGACCCAAAAGACTGCACTAAGAGACTCACAAGAGAGCTTGGTAACTCACAAGAGAGCTTGGTAAAGCTACAGGATATAAAATTAACAAAAATCAATAGCCTTTATATACACAGACAATGGCATGTCTGAGTAAGAACTTCTAAGATCAGTTCCATTCAGAATAGCTACAAAAAACTCTAAATACCTTGGAATAAATTTAACCAAGGAGTTGAAAAATCTCTACATCAAAAATCATAAAACATTAAAGAAAGAAATTGAAGAAGACATAAAAAAGTGGAAAAATCAGGTTCATGAACTGAAAGAATTAATATCATCAAAACATCCCTACTACCACAAGCAATTTACAGATTCAATGTGATTCCAACCAAAGTACCAATGATACACTTCTCAGATCTAGAAAAAAAAGATGCTAAAATTCACATGGAAACACAAGAGACCCTGAATAGCTGAAGCAATCTACAGCAACAAAAACAAAGCCAGAGGAATCACAATACCAGATTTCAAGACATACTACAAGGCAGTTATAATAAAAAAACATTTGGTACTGTCAGAGAAATAAATATGTAGACCAATGGAACAGAATAGAATCCCCACAAGTCAATCCATGCATGTACAACCAGCTACTCTTTGACAAAGGAGCTAATACCAATCCCTGGATGAAGGACAGTCTCTTCAACATGGTGCTGGGAAAACTGGATCTCCGCATGCAGAAGTATGGAAGCAGACTCCTACTTTATACCTTATATAAAAATCAACTCAAAATGTGTCAAGGATATAAATCTGTGATTGAATACCATCAAATCACTAGAGGAGAACATGGAGAAACTGCAAGACAATTGGCAGAGGCAAAAGCTTCTTGGATAAATCCCCAGAAGCACAGGCAATCAAAGCAAAAATAGACAAATGGGATTACATCAAGCTTAAAAGTTTCTGCCCTATAAAGGAAACACTCAACAAAGTCAAGAGGCAACCAACAGAATCAGAGGAAATATTTGCAAACCATGTACCTGATAAGGGTTTAATTTCTAGAATCTATAAAAAGCTCAATAAATTCAACAACAACAAAACAAGCAATTGAGCTAAGAAATGTGCAAAGGACTTGAACTGCCATTTTTCAAAAGAGAAAGTTCAAATGACCAACAGATCCATGAGAAAATGCTCAGGATCACTAGCCATCAGGGAATTGCCAATCAAAACTACAATGGATTTCACCTGACCCAAGTTAGAATGGCTACCATATCAAAATAAAAAACATAATAAATGCTGGTGAGGATGTGGGGGAAAAGGTTCCCTAATTAAGTGTTGGTGGGAATGCAAAGTAGTATAGCCATTGTAGAAGACAGTATGGAGATACTTGAGAAAGCTGAAAGCAGAGCTGCCAGATGACCCAGTCCCCCACTCTTGGGAATTTACTCAAAGGAAATGAAATCAGCATATGGAAGAGTTATCTGTATCCCCATGTTTATTGCAACCCAATTCACAATAGCTACGATATGGAATCAACTCAGATGTCCATCAACCAATGCCTGGAGAAAGAAAATGTGGTATATATACACAATGGAATATTACTCAGCTGTAAAAAAGAATGAAATCCTGTATTTTGCAACAAAATGGATGCAACTGGAAACCATTATACTTCATGAAATAAGCCAGTCCCTAAAAGACAAGTGCCATATATTTTCCCCAATCTGTGCTAATAGAGTACAAACAATATAAAGTGAAATTATTTGCATTGAAATATGTATAAAATAATTCCAGTGCATAAATTGAGAAGAAGTGGCTTAAAGTGTAAATGAACTCAATTATTATCTTGTAACCACATAGGTTACAAGGATACACATAGATATTACATTATCATTCATTCTATATCATTGAAAGAAATTATTGATTGGTTGACCAAAAAACTCCTGTTTATGGGTGAAATGGTCTTTTTTCCATTAAATTAGAGTTTACAGCCATTGTCTATATTGCCACTAAACTAGGGTCTTTTTGCTTTTTACTCCTTAAACTTCTTATTCATTGAAATACTAAGCCTTTTTACTATAATGCAAATTTAAAATACTTTTTCCAGTAAAACTACTACTAAAACAGTACTCTATAATTTGTGTGTCTGTGTGGGTGCAAACTGTTGAAATCTTTGCTTAGTAAATATTAAGTAGATCTTCTGTATATAAAGATAATTGAAAATGAATCTTGATGAAGAATGGGACGGGAGAGGGAGTGGGAGATGGGATGGTTGCGGGTGGGAGGGAGGTTATGGGGGAAAAAGCTGCTATAATCCAAAAGTTGTACTTTGGAAATTTATATTTATTAAACGAAAGTTTAAAAAATATGTTTTCTCAAAAACTAAAAAGAAAGAAAGAAATGAAAAAAGGAAGGTAGGTGGGAGGAGGGATGAAGGGATTATCATTATATTCCTAGACTTGCATCTACAAATCATATTGAATTTGTTAAAAAATTAAAAGAAAAAAAGGAAGGACACTTTATTAGATATCTTCAGTTCTTTTCTGAGAAATTTCCATAAAGAGACAGAATATTTTTTACCTCCTGAGAGTTCATTAGAGTTACTGTGAACAAGTCAAGAATCCCAACATCACAGGAGAGGCAGCCTCTGTCCTCAAGCACGGCTGATTCAAATTAATTTGTCCCTGTAAAATTATAAATAGCTCGATATTCTGTTTTTTTCTAGCTACTTCACACAGCTGGAACTACAGATGTTGACTCCTCAGTCTGTACTCCTTCTTCTCCGTCACTCACCTCTTTCTTTCCCCCAACCCTAGTTGTCCCTCGTTCCTTTCCCCCGACATTTTAGAAAGGCCTGATGTATACAGAGAATATCTGTGCTATAAAATTGCATCTAGACATACACACAGCATTTAAAAAAATGGAAGGCAGGGAGTATTTATCTCTTCTTCCACATTTCCCTTTTTCTGTGGGACATGATCTTCTTTCCATTATGAGACAAACAGTCCCTGGACTTTATAATGTAAAGGGAAAAAAGCATCTATATTTAGTTGTGACTGTGTAAGTTAATTGTTCTAGCCAAATAAATGTAGAGTGCAGTGATTTTCTGATTGAATAATTTCAAGTGTGTTACATTTTCATCTTGAAGATGTTTTGAAAGTAACATTTTTCAGTGTGAAATTACCATAAAATAAACAGAAATGTTGTCTTCATCTTTTTTCCCCTTCTCCTTTTTTCTTAACTTTTTAGAAAGATTTATTTATTTATTTGAAATTCAGATATACAGACAGAGAAGGAGGAGGTGGGGGGGAGAGAGATCTATATCTTCCATCTTCAGGTGCACTTTTCAAGCGGCCACAATGACCAGGATGGTGCCAGACCCAAGCCCAGAGCTTCACCCAGGTCTCCTGCATGGGTGCAGAGGCCTAGCACTTGGGTTGTCTTCCACTGCTGTCCCGGGCACATTAGCAGGGAGCTGCATGGGAAGTGGAGCAGCCTGGATTCCAGTGCCCATATGGGATGCCAGCACTGTAGATGGCAACTTAACCCACTGTGCCATGGTGCTGGCCCACTTTTTCATAACTGAAACTTGACTGGCTACCTAAAAGTCTGGTCGCCTGGTTTGGTGCTACTATGAATTACCTGAAAGACAATGTAACGAATTCCTCAAAGTGCAGGAAGATGAGTTTAAAGCTTGTTTAATTTGGTAAAAATCAAAAAATCAGAAAACATTACATGATTGTTTTCAACAGGTTTCAAGGATACCTGGTTACTAAGACCTCCAAAGAAGCCAAAGTTCTGACAGTCATGGATGTAAATGAAAAAAAACCAACAATAGCCCCGTCTTGGTTAGTCTAACTGATGCTGCCTGTAACTCAGGAATAAGCTTTCTTTTCTTAAGATTTATTTATTTATTTGAAAGGCAGAGTTACAGAGAGGCAGAGACAGAGAAAGAAACAGAAAGAGAAAGGTCTTCCATCCGATGGTTCACTCCCCAGTTGGATGCAACGGCCGGAGCTGTGCCAATCCAAAGCCAGGAGCCAGGAGCTTCTTCCAGGTCTCCCATATGGGTGCAGGGACCCTCGGACTTGGACCATTTTGTACTGCTTTCCCAGGCCATAGTAGAGAGCTAGCTTGGAAGTGGAGCAGCTGGGACTCGAATTGACACCCATATGGGATGCCGAAACTGCAGGCAGCAGCTTTACCTGCTCCGCCACAGCACCGACCCCAGGAATAAGCTTTCTTAGTGATATTATAACTAAAGGGACCCCAGTTTTTTCATAAAAAGATCATGACTTATGAGAGCAAGCAATTTATTTAAGATCAGTGCAAACAATTTTTAGAAAGAAAACACTTCTTGATTTCTCAGGATTATGCCCTTTACTTTTTGGGACTAGGGCATGAGCCACTTCAAGATATCCAAGGTTATGAAGTCTTATCCATATTTTTAAAGTCCAGGTCTTGAGCTCTGACTCCCTATGGAACAAAGTGAGGTGGGTGAAGGGCAGGGCACCTGCTAAGACGCCTTGGGGTTGACAAACTTTCTCTGTAAATGGTCAGATAATCATTATCTTAGGCTTTCTGGACCATATGGTATATGTCGAAACTGCTCACAACAGTTGCCATAGCAAATCTGTAAGCGGTGGGTATGGCTGCGTGCCAATAAAACTTCATTTACAAAAATAGGCATCCGGCCAATGTTGGTTTGTTGGCCACAATTTGCAGGCCCATGGGTCAGGGAATCAGACATGAGAGAGCGGAAGTGGCGAGTGCTCTGTGAGCGCAACTTGAGCCCTGGGACACCAGCTCAGGGAACGGAACTCCTTCTGGATCCACTTCTGCCCCTTTGCAGGGGTCCCCTAGCTGGAGGCAATTTTGAGGTCACTCCATACATCCATGAAAACATTGCTGTGAAGCTAAGTGTTTCTCCAGAGCAAAAAGTAGGAAAAATGTCAATGCCTCACCCAAGTTTAAAATCCTATTCACAAGATGGCAAAGCCCGGGCTGAGACGTTTTACAAGTTCTGAACGCCTTCTTGGAAAGAGGTATGACTGGCATTGCAAGAGAGTTCCATTTAATAAGTGGCAAGTCATTTGTATAAATAAAATTCCTTTTGGGGATGCAAAAACACAAATTTTGCTGATGCCATACAAAGATATTTTTCCTTTAGATTCATTTTTAAGTGTTATAATTTGGTAAATTTCTATACTGGCTCTACTCACCCTACCAATCCTGTGTTATACTAAATACTAAAGTAATAACTAGATTATAACTAAATCTCAAAGTTTTACCTAGTAATTGGCAAGTCCAAGACATGTCATTTTACAAAAATAACCTCAGGGAGATTGTCTGGAAAACATCAATCTAACTTTGACTCTTGTAACTTTTGCTGTTTGTAATCACTCCTTTCTAATCTGTTTTCCATGATGTATTTTAAAATAATCATTTATTATAAGAGTAATGGAAAAGGCAGCAATCTAATTTTATTTTTGTATCTCTTTAGATTAATTTGATTTTTGCCATATATTTTACTCTTGGAAGAAACAGTTTTTCTTTTTAAAGAAAATACTTTGGGAGCCGACACTGTGGCTTAGCAGGTAAAGCTGCTGCCTACAGTGCTGGCATCCCATATGGGCACCAGTTCAAGTCCTGGCTGCTCCATTTCTGATCTAACTCTGCTATGGCCTGGGAAAGCAGTGGAAGATGGCCCAAGTCCTTGAGCCCGTGAACCCGTGTGGGAGACCCAGAGGAAGCTCCTGGCTCTTGGCTTCGCATCAGCCAAAGCCAATCATTCCAACTATTGCAGCAAAATGGGGAGTGGCCAAGCAGATGGAAGACCCCTCTCTCTCTGTCTCTCCTTCTCTAGGTAACTTTGACTTTCAAATAAAATAAATAAATTATATTTAAAAGAAAATATTTTGTGTTCTATGGTCTCAAAAAGTCCAATAAAATACTTGAGTATAAAACTGTTCTGTTATTCAGGCTAACTTTATTGAATATTTGGTGTTAAAAATAGAATGTGAACAACTCAAAGGCACAGCTATTCTAGAGTCCCTTTTTTTGTAACTGTTCAGTCGATGTGTGAGCTGATTTGCAAATTGTCCATTACTGAGGTAGATAATAGATTTTCTTGAAAGGCAAGGAAGAATTATAATGAGCAAAGTTCATACAAAGGCCTTACAAAGATCTACAAAGCTTTAAGAATCAGAAAACAATTGTCCAGGAAATTCTGCCTTGTTCCCATTTTGAAGCTTTGGTATAGTTCTCCAAAATTACTAATTAAAATATAAAAGAACTATGATAATTATGAATTAAATGCACACATGCACAAAAAAAGGTGTCTGGGATCCTGTCCATGGATGGCTCAAAACTAGAAACTGTTTAAATGGCCTCCTAAAATAGAAAGGTTAGATAAGTGCTGACATATCCACTTAGTGATGCGCTATGCAATAGTGAGGATGAGTGAGCTACAGCTAAGAGCAACAATTTGGTTGACTCTCACAAGCATGATGTTGAGTAAAAACAGCCAAAAGCAAATAACATATATCATATGGTCCCATATGAAATGCTTAGGGTTTAAAAAGTATCACAGCCTTTTAATGATGTAACCCTACCTTGATTTTCACAGGTACGGAAAATAATATTTGTGGAAACAGTGGGCATTGGCTGCCAGATGCCACATTTATGGCATAAATGGCACCATTTTAGAAGAGAAACTTTGGTGTATTCTACACATTTTTATTTTGTCAAACTAAGCCTTAAGTCTTCCTTCAAGCTAAACTTTTCACAGTGGTCAGATTTTTTTTTTAGTACAATGCATTCTGTAGAATTATTTTATCCAACATAAAACTCATGTGAGTTGGAGGCATAATGTGTAATTCAATATTTGACCAAGACACATGTCTCCATTACTTTTTTATACATGGACAGGCCATGATATTGAACATTGTCAACCTGTTCAACACTGTTATATGCACTTGTTATTTTTAGAATTAGCAGTAAAGTTCATTACTTATTAGATTTAAAGGAACTATTTCATAAATGGTATACTTTATATATAAATCTTAAAAAAATTGAGGATTTCTGACTTCTTTGCAATGATAGTTTAGATATATTGCCACATGTCACATGCTTCCACCGTCTCCTTTTAATTCCTGTGCATCTTCCTCTCCCAGGGAGGAAGGTCTGGAAACGTAACCTTTAGCTGTATCAATAAAGCCTGATGTTTCTACCCCATTTCAAACTTTGGGCAAGCCATAGACATTCATTTTTCTGTTTCGTGTCCAGAGACTAATTGCCTATCCCTTTAAGTGATAACTGCATGAGACATTTCGTTTGGCAAAAAGTATTCCTCTGAGCAGATGCTCTAGGCAACCAGTCCATCAAAGCACTCAACTTTTCTTCTCAGTTTATTTATTTATTTTTTAAGTTTTCTGGCTTTCCTTCTGCTAGTTGACCTCACTAAAATGACAACAAGTGTCAGATATAAAAATTCTGGTTACCAGATGTTCTAAAGCAAGCTGCAAGACTTATAACATACATGCTATTTTGGGGAGCGATCCCTTTATTGTACATGTTTTCCTTTGTACTGTGTTTTTTCTGTCTTAAATAAGGAACTGAAGAAGCTGTTGGATTTAATGGAGAAAAGGAAATGCTTTTCATCTTCAAAAATATATTTCTGTGTTAGGGATACCATTTTGATCATTATAAAAATTTGTGTTTTTTATTTTATATTTATTTATTTGAGAAGTAGAGTTACAGACAGTGAGAGGGAGAAACAGAGAAAGGTCTTCCGTCCGTAGGTTCACTCCCCAAATGGCCGCAATGGCCGGAGCTGCGCTGATCTGAAGCCAGGAGCCAGGTACTTCCTCCTCGTCTCCCATGTGAGTGTAAGGGCCTAAGCACTTGGGCCATCCTCTATTGCTTTCCCAGGCCACAGCTGAGAGCTGGATTAGAAGAGGAGCAGCCGGGACTAGAACCGGCGCCCATATGGGATGCCAGCACCGCAGGCAGAGGATTAACCGCCACAGTGCCGGCCCCGATCATTATAAAATTTGTCTTATGAGATATATGGAAGAGAAGCAGTATGGTTGCTTATTAGCTACTGGGCACAGCCTCTGGAGTCACTGGATCCAGATCCTGGTTCTGCACTTGTTAGCCATATGACTTGGAGGAAATGACTTCAACACTCTGTGCCTGTTTCTTCATTCTAAAATTCCTATCACAGGTTTGTTGTGGGGGTTAAAGGAGTTAGCCCAGCCAAGAGTAAACTCTACTTGGGCTTTAGGTAACATTATTCTTGCGTTATATACTGGCATATTTTCCATTAATCTAGGAAATGCTTCTCAACATAGACCAGATGCAGACTGATCATGTCACTCATCTGCATACGACCTTAGAACAACTTCTCATGCAGAGGAAATTGCCATAGGCTTCTCCAAGGTGCAAAGATAAGGTGACATTTTCCCTGGTTTATCCAGGACACTCCCGATTATACCTATTGCTCAGATATGATTATTGGCAGTGCCTCCTTCCACTCTGAAATTGGGAAAACAAATTACATAGTGTTCCTATTATTAGACCCCATATGATCTTCCTCTCTCCACTCTTGCCCCATCCTCTTATCCCTAAGCCCTCATCTGCTACTACTCTCTCCTCTGCTCAACCACACTGGCTGTTCCATGTACCTTCCAGGCACTCGACTGCCTCAGGGCCTTTGCATGTCCAATTTCCTCTAACTGGAATACTGTTACCTTAGACAGTGGCAGGGCTTGCTCCTTCACCTCTTTTAAACTTTTACTCCACTGTCAGCTTATATTGAAGCCTTCTTCAGCCACCTGCTCTAAAGTTAACATCTGATCTCCTTCTTATTTATTTGAAAGGCAGAGTGATACAGAGTGCGTGCGCGAGAGAGAAAGAGCGAACAAGTGCTATTGATCCATCTTCCACCTGGTTGTTTACTCCTCAAATGCTGCCAACAGCCACAGCCAAGTCAAGCTGAAACCAGGAGTTAAGAACTTCCTTCTGACCTAAGTACTTGGGCCGTGATCTGCTGCTCCCAGGAAAGACATCAGTAGGCAGGTACATGGGAGGCACAGAGTAGCCAGGACTCAAACCAGGCACTCTGACATGGGTGTGGGTGTCTTGCTTAGCCTGCTGGGCCACAAAGCCCACCTCTGATTGCCTTTCTTTCTATTCCCATTTCCCACCTTGCTTTTATCCCTAGTACTTATCTCACGTACTCTACTCATACATTTAGGTATTGCCTTTTTATGTTGCTTTTCTGCTAGAAAATATTCTCTGTAAGGCCATGATATTTATCTGTTTTGCTCACCTCTATTTGCCCAATCTTACTATTGAATGAATAAATGAAGAGCAGAGAAGATAGACCTATTATAACTGAGTAGCCAAATGGGTAACCAATTACCATTTCTATTGCCTTCTAGTATAAATTTGTCTAAAATAGGAGTCCTCTATTTAGGACAAGTACTACAAGAGATATGACTTGACTTGTGTCCATTAGTAGCACTGACCAGTTGTTTTAGAAGTCAGACTGTCAATAAAATTCTTAGAGGTGTTTACATTCTGAGAAGTGATCTCTAAATTAGCACATCCAAAAACGTTAAGTCTTCCTGAGGGACATTTGATTTTTACATTCTTGAGCCTGGGGGCTTCTAACCTTTCAAATTTAAATAAACACTTCAGAGCGTGTGGCTCTGTATAATTTTTCACATTCAAATGTAAACATAAAGCTACCAAAACTTAACATTGAATGACACATTACATTTTTATTATTGAATTTAATTTCAACCATGAAACCTTTTAGCTCGGGACAGTTTTTCCAACAAAAACTAGACCTTGTTAAAAATAAAATTGTAGCTATAGAAAGAAATAATTCTAATTCCCAAGAGAATGTGGTAGATCCAGAAGGCAGTAGCAGAATTTCTGGCAGGTTATCAGATTTATTTTGGTGGAATTTCTTAGAACGTTCTTCATTTAACCACTCTAGTCTCAGAGTCAGCTTCAGAGACAATACCCTTGATTCCCCAGCCCCCTTCATCATAGTTTGCACATGCTATACCAACTGTACACACTTTGCATAACAATAAAGCAACTTATGAGACTAAATAGCCATAACATAAAATAGCCATAACATCTGCTTTTGTGGATCAGAATGTAGAATTAGGGCGACATTTACTTGCACACACACACAGTGCATGATATGAAAATTCTTTCCCCAAACCTGAACCTTGTCTGCATCGCTAGTTTATGTTAAGTTTAATAGACAGCCAACTCTTCCGAGGAGCTGCACTCTCTGATCATGGAAGAACAGCATCAGCTCTGATCCTCCTGACAGTTCGCTAACAGGAAGGAGACGGGGACCATCTCCCCCTCCTCAGCCACGGAACAACTGAGCAGCTGTGGAGGTTTCCCCTCCCCCATCACTGAAACGGGAATGACTACGCTGTGAGCCAAGTGCTGAGGGTCAGCAGAGTAACCTCACATGAAAATAATTACTTAACATGACCATGAGAGAAAGCAATGAGGTTCCCAGACACAGGAAGTGAAAAGTCGAAGGGGAGGTAGGGCTGGACAGGGTTCTGAAGTCTTTCCAGACAGCAACTTCCTTCCAACAAACAGCAAACCGGCTAATAAATTTGTCACTCTGTCATTTTCTATGTACATATATTCTTACTTCAGCTAGTTAGCATAATGAACTTTTCTAACGTGTATATGTCTTAGCAGTGCCGGAAAGTCAGCCTACTGCCTCTTCTCTAAAGAGCAAATACAATCTTTTGTGATATGAACGCTCATTTGGATATTCCAAATCACCTGTAGCTTTAATAGTTCACTAGGAACCACAATTACAACGGTGCTTAAAAATGAACAAAGCACAAAAACCTTGGAAAGACACTCTATGACTGTCTATGTGTACCAAAGAAGACAGGAAATTAAACAACACAGTTCCTGAACCATCAAAAGAACTCTTGACCTCTAAGAAGAAGGAAGGGGAAAACCATCCTGCTTTTATGTGCTGCTCTGGTTCTCGTAAGGTTCCCTCAGATTTATAGACCGGAGACATTCTGGTCTGCGGGAAAATCAGAGGAATTCAGTAATTTCAATAAGTAACTTTTTTGCTTTTAGAACTGGAATTGCATAGGAGAAAAACATTCTAATAGCCACAAATACAGTATTTTTCCTTTTAAACTCGTTCATCAGATAGTTTTTAAGCTTAGGAGATACAATGACCAATGAGAAGGCTGACATCTTGTTCTAAGGAACTTACAGAGTTGTCAGATGAAACAGAGTGTGTATCACATGCTACCTTAGGGTTAATAGAGGGTGCCCTATGAGCACATGGGAGAGGCAATGGCCCAATCTGGGTCATGGTTGCTTGCCAAGGAGATTAAGCTGCGATCTGAAGACTACAGGGGGATAAGCCAGAGAAGGCATGAGGGAAAAATACCCCAAGTAGAAGAATCATCCTGACATTCTCAGGTCGGCCAGTTTAGCTGGTTCAGACCAAGGAAGAGGCAACGTGAGGAGAGAGCCATGCCTGGAAAAGAGGCAGGATCAGAGCTTCCTAATGGGCAAATGTCTCCTGGGGATACAATGCACCAGTCAGGGAGAGATCTCCCTGGTTGAGGAAACATTCTCTATCTTCAAATTCAGGGGATGAAATTTACATAGCTAATTTTATGATTAGAACACTGCTACTGGAGTATATGAGAAAGGTCTGGTTTCATTTGTTACATGATACAGTAAAAAGGAAATAATGCTCTTATCACATATGGAATTTGGTGGGCAATTGGATTAACTTCAGGGAATAATACGTGCTGACCACAGAACATGAGTACCTTATGTCTCATCTGCAAATGAAGAATCCTTTTGAGAAATCATTTGGATTTGAAGGTTTCAGAGAAATATGATCAGAAATGAACAGTAAAGGCCCCAAGGAAATCAAATCATAACAACAAACATTATTGAATATCTATGTTTTAGGCATCCCATCTTGAGAGGACTTTAAAAAGTTCATGGAAAAATGGAATTGAAAGAAATTCATTTTGGTGCAATAGGATTTTGAAATCTATTTGGTCTTCTAAAAGTATGCATTTTTCATGTACTTTTTGAAGTTCCTGCATTTAAGTTGTGGCAATTTATTTTTGAGACAGACATTGCTATGGTGACTTGATGTGTCAAGAAACAGCTTTTGTGTGGCTGCCCCTAAAGGATGGATCTCAGCTGCACGAGATGTCAAAGGCTGTGTGAATACGAAGATAACTAGCTCTATGTGAACATCTCTGGTTGCCACATGGCTCAGATCCTCTGCCAGAGCAACATATTCAGAGTCTTGACTTTTCATTGCAAAATACTCCTGATAATTTCATACAGAAATTGCATTTGGTTATTTTTCACTGTTGTCCTGAATAAGAGTTGGTTGCTTAGCGTGGACAGAATTAGTAATCAACAGTCAGAATGACTGGGATGCTGTCACTGTGATTCTCATAGATTTGCTTTATGCTATATCCCAAATGGAGACAATTCATCTGCTGTTTATTATCTATAGCATCACTAGTTTCAATATCCTGCTATGCATGACTGAAGTTGATGCCAAGCCACTGGACTCAACTTCTTGCTTCTTTCTATGGCCACCATTCTATCCCTATCTGTCATTTAACTATTTCTCCACATTCCTGTTTTTGCTTATTAGGGAAGGCATGGTGGTTCATGGAAGAGCCATTATCTTTAGACCACAGCATACCACCCAGCTTTGGCCCCATGTTCAAGGGTTTCCACTCTATTCAAAGTTATAGCCCATATCCCTACAGACAACATTCTGTGGCATAAATTTAGCCTCATGAGTCACTGAAGAATAAAATGATTAATTTCTATACTTGTACACCACGTTGCTATTTAGTAATTGGAGATTATTTCTGGTCCTGGAACACAAAGAAATATTTTGTTTTGCCATTCTAACAAAATGTAAATATTTTATATACAGATAAATTTACCTGGCCAACTTTTTGTATTTCTTGAAAATTTAGGATATCATAGAATGCTATTTCTTTACACATTAAATCTGTCATCAGTTTAGATTATAAGCTCAGGTATATGAAGCTGTCAGCTAACTCCTCTCCCTCCCTCCCTACTGTTTTTGTCAGATCTTTTAATTGATGATATCACATATTCTCCCACCCCCAGTGAAAAATCAGAATTACTTTTGATAAACATAGTAACAGCTTTCTTCAGTGTTACCCCCTGCCAAGCCTGTGTGTGTTTAAAAAACCTAGAAGGCAACTGGCATTCACTTTTTTTTTTTCTTCTTCTGCCTTATGTTTTATTTTCCTAGATTACTTGATTTTCTTCTGTCAACTATGCTTGTGTGTGTGTCTGCACACCAGATTGGTTTCTTTCCATTTTTGGGTTAATTCTTGAAGCCATGTATCTAACTGCAGATTGGACTCATCTTTTCAACCTAGGATCTGTGAATGCTTCAACAGCAGAACTTGGGTGACTCCACCCAGCGTCTCTGAGGATGTCATTTAGGGCAAAGAGTATTCCTTAGGGATGGTGATGGCATGCCGATAAGGGGTGAGCATGCACATCGAGAACGGGTAAGAAGTAGTGAAATGTGGCCGCAGCGTGCAGGGCCTTGAGTGCCGAGTGTGGGAGGCCGTGGGCACAGGTCAGAGCTCCTGGCTGCTTCTGAGGAGGCAGTGGCACTCAGGAAGTAGAAGCAGAGTCCAGGGTAGACTTTGGGAAAAAAACTATGGAGATTTATGGGCCAGTTAAGAAACTTCTGGCAGTGCAGGTATGGAGGAACTCCTCCCTGCTCCCAGGCCCACAGACCTCCCAGAGCCAGCCTGCATAGCTGCAGAGCCCAGCGGTTTGACACTCTGCATTGCTTCTCAGTGTGCTTTCTGTCACACTGGTTGATGGCATAGTTTCAGGAAAATCTCTTTCAAAGTGAGAAAAGGAAGAAAATGCTATTAGAAGGAACATTTTATTATGCCCTCTCCTTTTTATTGTCTCGTTGCTGTAGTCTCATCAGCAACTCTAGGTTCCTTTCCTCTTACACCCATTCTGATATGGCTCAATGCAATGATCTCTATTTGGAGACACCAAAGAACTGAATATAAAACTGAATAGAACTGTTAAACACAACCATACATGTCAATTGAAAATGCATTTTTTTTTGAAAAGCATAGCAGACACTTTTGACCCAATTCTTCTAATAGTGGGAGAGATAATGAAGGTTCACTCATCCCTGTAACAGAATGTTCTCTATGTCTATGCATTATTTTTATAGATATCTAAGCATAATGGTAAAGTAAGACAGACAATGGCTTCCTTGTGCTGCAATACAGAGCTAGTACACTTGACTTGGTCAGAGGCATCCGCAGGTCTGATATATGAGAGACTTCAAAGCATCAGAGTCTTGTAGCAAGAGGCAGCGGTGGGGACAGGGCTCTCTGTCACTGGCCAGAAGGAGAGCTCCTGACTCTCCTGGGCAGAAGTCAGAGAATAGCAGTACCTAACGGTCTCTTGCTCTTAAGAGGACGGGCGCAAAGAAGCAGAAATAACCCCTGAACATTTTGAAGCTTTTTAGTTCACCCTAGTGCTTCCCCCAACCCTTCGCTTCTGCAAGAAGACTGCAATGACTAAAGAATATTTTTTTTAAAACCAAAAGGTTGACTTTCTAAAATTAATGTTGCCCAAAATGACTCATTACATGAGTTTTGGAAAAACAGGAATTATACAAATATACTCCTGTGATGTAAAATCATCCCAGTCAATCTGTCTACGTAATTCAGAACTACAATGGGTATTGGAGGGGTTGGAATCCCAGGAGGGGAGAATCACATGGTCCAGTAAGAATGCACACACTTTTATCCATTGTTATATGAAGGTAAAGCCAAGTTTTACTTGGCTATTTCACCACACGTGGAGGTCTTCCAGACACTCTGACCTAAAATACGACTATTGGCTAGAAAGGAGGTTTAGTCTGGTGATCAGCGGCAGCTCCTCAAAGAGATAAAGGTCTCCTTCCCAGCAGCTGCAGATGCACATTTGGCAAGAAACTGCTCTGCACGTGGTCAAATCTGAGTAGTGCACTTCAGAGTGATAGCAGGGAGCTGCTCCCTCAGAGACGGTTAATTATCCTTTCCAGCCACGATGGGCTGATTAACTTGCACAAAAACAGGAATAATCAGTGTTTAATACTCCACACTGTGGCTGCTGAAGAGTCAGTTTTTGAATAAAAAACCATGTCAACATTTTCAAATCTATTATTAAAGAGAAAAACCAAGAGTTGGATATACATAATGTTTTATAAAAATAAAATAACTTTTTAAAGTGGAAATAATAAGGCTCTGTGCATATGCTAAACATTTAAAATTAATTTCAATTTTGCATCATAGTTCCTTTTCCAGAATCTTGTTTTAAGTTCAAATACAAAACACATGTATTCAGGCTATTCTGTGGAAAGAGATGGATGTTTCTTTTTTATTATTCATTGTCTAATTTCTTCAATTTTACAAACAGTGTGTGGTGTAATTTCGAAAGGTTTTTATTATTTATAATGTTCAAAATTTTAATCATTGTTTTTAGTTTTATGGGTAGGCCACTGACGTTTCTAAAAGACGTGTATAATTTCAACACAGATTAAGTGTACCTATCAGAAATATAAAATATGTCTTCAACTGTTGAAATTTGGCATTTAAAGTAATATTTCAGAATATCCATGCCCTTTTAATGTGTTTCTATGGTTAATATGCAGGAGAAAAAAAAAGACTGAGAAAAGTTGCCTTCTCTGAGTTTAGATTAATGACATTTCATAAAATAAGGTACGTCATGCAATTTCATTGGCGTTTAAGTATATTTGATTTTTTGCAGCTATTTTTCCTTCATAACTACTAGCCCAGATATGGAATATCTAGTTCCTTTAACACTCCCTTTATCTCTTTGGAGCCCTATTGCCTAGGTCAGGGACAGGCACACAGTGGGTACTTAATAAATGCAAACAGAAGCAATGAAGGCAACAGCAGTGACTCCAGGCCTATCTTCAAGGGTTCTAGTTAGTTAACTCCTCAAGGAGGCCAAGCCTGGCCTGCTATCACATGGACCCCATTATCTCTAAGTCACCCAGATAACTGAGAAAAGCTAGCATGCCCTTTGGCTTTAACTGTCAACCCAGAGAGCCAATGCAAAATAGGTACTTTTCATTTCAAGCTGTCCTGTAGATATCTGCCTTTGGAACAGCATGGTATTAGAAAGTAACCAAGACTGGAAATATATTTATGTTAAGTACTTGTTGGGCCCAGTAGGTCTTGCCTAGGAAACTGAATCTCAGAAAAACCCAGTGGTCTTTCTGAAACTGCCCATCTAACAAGTAAGCTTGAGGTTAGCTAACATGAGAATTCCATTCATGGAAAACCATGATTTTGAAGAGTCAACCTTGAAATACTATTTTGCTGGCAATTAAGTTAGAAAATAAGTGTACCATATTACATATAGCAAAATTTACGAATGCCACTGGGTCTTAAGAGAGCAGAAATAGTCTCAGGAAAACCAGAGATCACAAGTCCAAAGACTTCCAAAGTCTGCAGTGGAATCTGAGCATGTGTTCAAACCTGTAAATACATCTGTGGTTACTTCTTACCTTGAATACATTGATAGGGAGATCAATGACCACGTAGATAAGGTCTCCAAGGGCAAGGCTGGCTATCAGCGCATTGGGGCCATTCCTCATGCACTTGTTCTGGTAAATGATCCTGAGCAGGGTTGCATTCCCCACCATTCCCACGATGAAAATAGTACAAGATATCACCGTGTTAATGTATTTGAAAGCTGAAGTAATTTTAGTCTGCTGTGGGCAGTAGTTGTGCCTTGAACCATTGCTGGGGAGGACCAAATTGGTGGGTCGATGAGTGGTGACCAGGAGGTTGAGCTCTGGCCCATGAAAAGTAGTGAATTCGTCCATATGATTGCTTAGATTTGTGCTGTATCTCTCAGGATTATCACTGATCACACATCCAATCAGTACCAGCCAAAAGGATGCCCTGAGGCAAAAGGTTTCCATCTTCAGAGAAAATCTGAGGAAATGTTGCTCACTGTGTTGCTTTTATACCTTCAGGTTTTTTTTTTTCCCCACCTGGAAAAAGAGGAAAATTTTTTTATAACCTCATCTGCTAAAAAGGTCACAGTCAGTGATTATTTACTGCATCAATTAAAATATAGGATATATTAGATAATTAGGTAAGACACACCATGATAGTTCACCTCATGCCATGACACAGCCAGAAAAGATTGAATTTGTACTAGGGCAAGCTCTTTGCCTTTCTCATCCCTATCTTCACCTCTATCATCTCTCTTATCTCCATCTCTACCTCTGTCTCAATCACCTACGTTACCTCCACCTCCATCCCTATCATCTCCGTCTTCATCTCTATATCCATCATATGTATTATCTTCATCCCCACCTCTATCTCCTTCTTTACCTCATCTCTATCCATAGCTTTACTGATATCTAGATCATGATATGGAGAGGATATGTCAGTTTTTCCTTCAAGTGTATTTTTTTCCTCTACCCTCAATTAGAAGTCTTCAGTGTGATACAAAATTTTATTACTGAAAGAGAAAACGTATTAAATGCCAAGTAAAAGTTGCATAGTATTGAGGCATAAAATTGTGAATTCTGAAATTAAAAATTGAATGTTCCAAAATATGTGCTATTTTAATCATGGTGAATAATGAGCATAAGAATAAAATGCAGCATGATGGGTAGACATTTCACTCAGCAGTCACACTGAGATGAAATGGCATGCCTGCATCTCATTTCACAAGGCCTAGCTTTGAATCCCAGCTCTGCTTCCAGTTCTAGCCTCTGGCTAAAGTGTACCCTGAAACATAGGAGGTGATGGTTCAAGTAGTTGGGTTCCTGCCACCTATGAGGGAGACACAGATTGAGTTTTGGGTTCCTGGCCGAGGCCTAGCTGTCGTAGGCATTTGGGGAGTGAACCAACAGATGAAGATTCTGTTTCTTTTAAATAAAAAATGAAATAAAAATGCAGCACAGGTAGCCATCTAAAGTGTTAAAAATGCTAATTTAAAGTCAGAACGCATTTAACAATCTCAGTTTCGATTAAAATGATATAATTGACAACATCTTTATTTTGAAAGCCTTGATCTATGTGTAAAATCTACATGTTCTACTAGGTTTTCACCTTTCCATTCTCTAGAAATTATTATCATGATATGAGCAAAGTGGGAGTGATGGACTTGCCCAGTCTTCTTATACTACCTGGCTTTTCCAGAGATATCTGTTCCTAGGCCAACTTTTAAACATCCTGTATAGCTGCATTTATTGTATTTCAGTCTGTGCTGAGTACTTTATATGCCTAAAGACCTTTAATCCATACGTTGATCCTGGGAAGGAGGAAGGGACTTCAAAAAGTTAATGGAAAAAAATGAATTACAAGATAAGCTTATTTTGATGCAAAATACTTTTAGAACCCATGCATAAATTTTTCATACCATGCACTTTCCATAAACTTTTTGAAGACCCCTTTTAGGGGAAACAGAGGGTCTGGCAGGTGAAATAGTTTCTCAAGGCCACAGGTGGTGGGTGTCCACGCTGTGATTCCAGGGCAGGTCAGCTTGACTCAGGCCCAAGCTCTTCACCACTAGATCATCCTGTCTCTCATTCTTGTGCCTTATTTGTACCTAAAATGTTTTAAAGAAGTCTCCAAAGTTTAGATGAAGCAACAGACGTGGGAGAGTGGTTAAACATTTTCGAAAGACCATCTGGTGTATTTTTTTTTTCGTTTTTTTTTTTTTTTAAGTACTTGCAGAGAGCAGCAAGTGGTCCCTCTTGCCCAGGAAGTCTAGGTTTCTTTTTTGAATCCTTAAAGACAAGACATTGGGCAAACAAGGGAGGTTGGTGGTAACAGAATAGTCAAAAGTAAACAAAAACAACTTCTCTGGTTTTGATATTTCACATATTTCCTTTTCTGCGGGACTATATGAATCTCGAAATGACGATCTCATTTATGCAATGGTGTTTGTATGCATCTATGACCTATGTGCCCAGGTCATAATTCAGTTTTTAAAAATTGTGTCCTATTCCCAAGTCTATACAAGATTAGGAATTGTGAAAGTTATCTTGGGAATCAGTAAAGGTTAGGCTTCATCAGTGTGTAGATAGAAGAGGACTGATTTGAGCTGTAGAGAGGGCACACGGTAAATATAAAGTGCGAGTACTGCATATTTTGGTCTTTCCCAGCGGTGTTTCCCCCTCAGGATCTGGAGACAATCACAGCATTTTACGTACAGTAACACATCATAAAAGTATCTGCTGTCAGCCCTGAGCATCATAACTCTAGGCAGAGGGGGTGACGTCACCATCTTACTCAGGGGGAAGTCGAGTCTTGAGGAAATCCACTACGAGGAAGCGGCTGGACGGTTATAATACGAGTACCTCACTGAGCCATAGGACTTGACTCAGTCTGATTAAATAATAAAAAGTATAAAATGTTCAAAGGTACATGCACACCACATACCTATCAACTTTGGCTGGGCTTACTTGTAAGTAGTTTGTAGTTTTTCCATCTTTCTTACAGCCAGGAGTGAGTATCTGACCCAATAATGATACCAAATGCCACCACTTCCATCCCAAAGTGGAGACCAGGACCCCAAGGGCAAAGCTGAGTGTTCTCCCCTTGAGAGCACAGAAACGGGAGAAAAGAACTAAATACTTTTCTATCTTGTGCTATTTAGTGACTAATGCCTCTCAGTTTCTCAATCGGAATGGAACCTTCAGTAACAGGGTTCTGAGAAATGTGAACAAGAAGGCCTTTTTGAGAAATGGAATGGCTGTTTGCCCGTTAGGGTCAGCCATGAAGCTATTTCGTGAGTCGACCTGGCTTCGGCGGGTATCATGCCACTCACCAAGGTTCCACATGCGCTTTCAGCATGAGAAGCTGATTTGCTTGGTCAGCTGATCCCGGCAGGAGCCAAGAAGGCCAGGGCTGTGGCTTCTTATCATGTCCCGAGCCAGCTACCATTAAAACAGCCCTCCTTCCCTTTTCCAACAAGGGCACCGTCAAAGAAATCATTTTCAATGACATCTCTGTCTGCTTTGCACACAGATTAAGCTACAAAACTAAGACATAATTGGCATTGGGCAAAACATGCAAAACCAAACCAAAGAACCCTCTCCAGTGCGTGTTCCTCTAAAGACAGGTCTGCAGCTAGCTTCTGGGGACCAGGGTGAAGCGGTGCTCTCAGCCATCAGTCATCACCAGTCACAGCTGCAGCAAAACAGCTGGGTTTCAAACCTGAAGGGCATGGTCAAAGCCTGAAGGGCATGTAGATGCAGGGTTCTTCTTATTTGGGGTCTACAAGTTTGCCAGACTGCAGGCGCTGTTATTAAGAGAGCTGAATCCTTATGAATACACATCAGCCATTTAACATATTGGGTCTTCAGGATCAAAGTTGACCTGGAATTAGTAATTTGGAAATTCCAAACTTACCAAAATGGCATGAGTGTAGGTAATTTACATGATTGCCAAGGTGTTTCTCAGTTAGTTAACATGTAGAAAAGGTGTGTGTGTGTGTGGGGGGGTGTCAGTGGAGTGAGGGAAAGGACCACAAACAAGTGGAGAAAAAAAAAACCCGAAGCCGGCGCCGTGGCTCAATAGGCTAATCCTCCACCATGCGGCGCCGGCACACCAGGTTCTAGTCCCGGTTGGGGCGCCAGATTCTGTCCCGGTTGCCCCTCTTCCAGGCCAGCTCTCTGCTATGGCCAGGAAGTGCAGTGGAGGATGGCCCAGGTGCTTGGGCCCTGCACCCCATGGGAGACCAGGAAAAGCACCTGGCTCCTGGCTCCTGCCATCGGATCAGCGCGGTGCGCCGGCTGCAGCGGCGGCCATTGGAGGGTGATCCAACGGCAAAGGAAGACCTTTCTCTCTCTGTCTCTCTCTCACTGTCCACTCTGCCTGTCAAACAAACAAAAAAAAAAAACCATGCAAACTAACTTTTTTTTTTTTTTTTTTTACAAGTTTTCTGTGGTTTTTGCTCTCTGGGTAAGAAATTAGCAACTCCTCTGAGTGACAGCGCCGGGCTGTTCTTTCCTTCCCAGCCCCTACTCTATCAGGGGTCAGCCATTAGGGTGGGGGTAAATAAGGACTGATGATCTAGAAAGTTTCCTGCACGTGAAAGGCAACAAGTGCCCTTTAAAGGAATGCCAGAACAAAACGCCCAGAACACCCCCGCCCCCCGCCCCAGGCAGGTTTCGAAAACCCCCAGCACTGGGGGTTTCCAAGGACATCAGTCCCTCGCACCCAGCGAGCGCCCTTGGCTACCCTTGGCTTCCCCGGGGTGTGTGGGGAGCAGAGAAGCAAGCCAGTAAGGAAAGACCGGAGCCTGCTTCCGGAGGAGACTTTGGAGCAAGCGACTGGGCGTGATGTTCCTCAAAGTTCTCTCACGCCGGGGAAAGGGGACTCCAGGGAGAACTCCGGGCTTCCTTTCACTCAAGGTCCGAATCCCGCCTGGGGAGGTGAGATGCTTTCGATCGGCTCCCTGAACCCCGAGACTTTTCGGAAGGGGCGCCCTTGGGCAGGTGGGTGCAGCCCCCAGCGCAGTGGGTCCCCAGCCCCCGGTTCCTCCCCACCGAGGGGTCCAGGCGTCGCTTCCCCACGCCGCCCGGGTCCCTGTCCGGATAGGAAAGACGTGAACCCACCGTGTTGCTTGGCGGCCGGGTCCGCAAGGCGCCTGGGCGAGAGGCGGCCGGAACCCGCGAGGCTGGGCGCCGCGGAGCGTGGCCCGTGTCCCGGACTCCCGCGCGGCGGCGGCCCCGGCTGCACAGCCGCCTGGACTTTCGGCAAACTTCCCGGGCAGGGCTCGGCTTCTCCGGGGGCGGTCCCGCCGAGCCTGCAGCCTCCGGCGACGACCGGGTGGGTCCGAGGGAGCGTCTCCAGCTCCTCTCCGCCAGCCAGACCCGGGAGATGAGCGTCGGCGCGCAAGGGCTTCGCAAGTAAAAAGGCAGCTGCAAAGGAACACGCCTCCCGCCCGGCCTCCGCGTCCCTCCCAGGCTCCCAGACCTTCGGCTGCGCTCTGGGATCCAGCCTTCCACCCCTCCGGGGAGGCGGCCACGCACAGACACTGAGCTGATGGGCCACGGTCTTTTAACTCTTTCCTTCCTGAAACGAAGCTGGGGGGATGGGGGCGAGGAGGGAGGCCCCCTGCGGAGTCCCTCAGCCCCTGGATCAGTGGGTGCCCGTGAATTCGATCTGTGATGGAGCAACTGGACCCAGACCCAGACCCAGGGCCCAGGGTGCTATCCTCTATGTTGCTGCGCCCCACCCCCCTTCCTTGGCTGTGGGCTGCCTCTTCAGTGCATAGGAAATTAGGGAGTCCTGTGGGCAGCAAATTTTACTGGATCAAGTGAGGGTTGTTTCCATCCTGGTCCTTGAAGCAGCGCTCTTGGGCTCCTAGCCCAGGGAGTGTGGCTCAATGGAGTCCCAGCATTCTTAAAGAAACCCACAGAATGAAGGGACAGACCCTGCAGAAGGTCATTCTTGGTGTCTTTGTCATGGCAAGGACTTTCTCCTAAACTGAGGAGTGGTAGGCGAGATGAGGGAGGATGAAAATTGGAGGCAAGGCAAAGGCCTACCTCTAGGTCTCTCGGTGCCCTGCTGGTGTCAGCACATGGTGGAACCCTGATGTTGGGACGCTGGTCCCTTGGTATCACAGGCTGTCTGGTTGCAACGTAGGAGCTGAAAGCCACAGCAGTCATTACTTTGCTCATCAATCTGCAATTTGGGTAGGGCTTGTCTGAGACATATCAACTCTGCTCATAGAGCTTGGGTGCACCTTTTGTTGTTGTTGTTGTTGATTTATTTGCATGAGAGGCAATTGGAGAGGGAGAGGAGGAGAGAGAGCTGGATCTTTCATCCACTGGTTCACTGCCCACAATGGCTTGGATTGGACCAAGCTGAAAACAGGTGCCAGGTCTCCAGGAGCTCCAGGTCTCCCACATGGGTGGCAGGGGTCCAAGTACTTGGGCCATCTTCTGCTGCTTTTCCAGGTGCATTAGCAGGGTGCTGGATCCAATGCTCCCATATGGGATGCCTGCATTGCAGCCATCAGCTTAACCTGCTGCACCACAGTGCCAGGCTTGGGAGGGTGTATTTTTTTTTTTTAAGATTTATTTATTTGAAAGTCAGAGTTAGAGAGAGAGAGAGAGAGAGAGAGAGAGAGAGAGGTCTTCCATCCACTGGTTCACTCCCTAATTGGCCTCAACTGCTGGAGCTGTGCTGATCTGAAGCCAGGAGCTTCTTCTGGGTCTCCCACGTGGGTGCAGGGGCCCAAGGACTTGAGTCATCTCCTACTGCTTTCCCAGGCCACAGCAGAGAGCTGGATCAGAAGAGGAGCAGCCGGGTCTTGAACAGGCACCCATATGGGGATGCTGGCACTTCAGGCCAGGGTGTTAACCCACTGTGCCACAGTGCCAGCCCCAGAGGGTGTATTTTTAAGAGGGTTCACTTGTTTGGTATTGGGTGTTGGCTTTTCTCCACATGCATCTCTCAGCAAGGTGGTTTGGGCTTCTTTACAGTGTGGTGGCTGAGTTCCAAGAATGAGTGTCCCAAGAGACAGGAAGTAGAAGCTGCCAGTTTTTTAACCATGTCAACTCTGCACAGTTCTGTTAGTCAAAAAGTCATACATCCCAGATTCAAGGGGAGAGTATATAGACCTTGCCTGTCAATATGAGAAGTGTCTGAATTTGGGGATTATTCTGTAAAACCATCCAAGAGATCCACAAAATACCACCATTGGAAAGGAATCTTGACAGCCAGTCATCCAGTTGGATTAGATGGTACCCTGTGCATTAATCTGTTCTATCTACAGTGGGGAGAGTCAGCCAGCCAGTATAACGAATGGCTTTTGTGAGTGCCTTAGTCTATATTAAAAATAGGTGACCCTCTGGGTATGGCTTGGCAAGCTGAAATATTTTCTAGGAATACAAAGTTTCTGCCTTCTCCCAGAAGTGGGAGTTTGCATCTTGGAAAATGAAACATGCTGGATTTTAGTCTATATTCACCCTGAGACCTAACATATTTGTACAGTGTATAACCTGCATAGCTGAACATGTCCATTGATCTAATCTGTTAGAAGGCTGATTCCACCATGGTACAGGACTATTTAAAATGTTCCATTCATACTCATGAATGATTACCTTTACAAAAAAGCATCAGAAAATAACAAGTATAGGCCAGGATGTTGGGAAATTAGAATTCTTCTATATTCCTTGTTAGAATGTAAAGAAGTATAGAAGCTACGGAAAACAATATGGGCATCCTCAAAAAATTAGACATAAAATTACTCTCTGACCTAGCAGTTCTACTTCTGGGTACACACCTAAAACAACTGAAAGTATGAACTTGAACAAGTATCAGCACACCCATATTCATAACATTATTCACAATGGCCAAAAGCTGGAAACAACTGTGCATTGATTGAACTGGATGAATAGGTAAACAAAATGTGATCTCCGCATACACTGGAATATTAGTCTCATAAAAGAATGAAATTCTGATATATGCTATAGTGTGGATGAACTTTGAATATATTATGCCAAATGTAATAAACTAGACACAGAAGGTTGTAGGCTGTATTGTCAAGGGACAAAACTGGAACAGTTCAAAGATCTTAATTGGATTTTTTTTCTTGATTCTAGAATCAGGCAGCAGTTCATTCCATAAAAATACAAGTGTTCTAATGGGCCAGAAGCAGACATTGTTTTTTATAGACACAGAAAGGCTGAAGACAGCAGAAACAAAAGAAAAAAAAAGCGAATTAGTCATTTCAAAGTGGCTTTCCTTGTAAGGCGGGAACAGAGAGCTGGAGCAATAGGAAACTAACTGATTGGTCAACATCACATTACTTTAGGTTGCCTTTTCTATGTAGGGATTCAAGAAGAGGGAGTTTATTATGATGCCAGTTGGAACTGGCCTGTTTGGGAAATTTTGCTGTTATCTCTGTAATCCTAATTTCTTGGAAGGTCAAACAAGCAGCTGAGTTTCAGCTTGGTGCCATGGAACTTGAGTGTCAATGACCCATTTTGATTTTTAGCCTGATCTGCTCAGGAGCGTTGTGCAAAACAACAGCCTCCTGTAATTTTTATTGAATTATATGACTCTGCTTGTGTAAGGGATCTCAAACAGTTAAATTCATAGAGACAGAAGGTAGAATAGTGATTATCAGGGGCTTGAAGGGGGGGGGATGAAGACTTACTGTTTAGTATGTGTATGAGTTTTGTTTTAAGACAATGAAAAAGTTCTGGAGAAAGATAGTGGTGAGGGTTAGAACACAATGTGAGTGTGCTTAATGCCAATGAACCGTATACTGGAAAATGGTTAAAATGGTAAAATTATGTGATGCATACTTTACTGTAATAAAAAAATCTTCCTGGCATCAAGATGATATTTACTTCCCTATGTTACTTGTTGCCCTGTCCTTTATGTTCATAAAATGAGCTTATTACCTCTTCTAAGAAAGATCTTCAAATCTAAGTAAATGAGTATTTGTGAATCACTGGCAGAGACCTGCTTTTGTAAGACTGGGGTGGCCTCACTCCAGCTGAGGACAACTGAACATTCCTTGGCTGCTGGAGATTTCTGTCCTCACTTTGTCTGCTTTACTTTGAGGAAAATGACTTTGGTGAACTTGAACCAGTTTTGATTCAAGTTAACCCCTTCCCCCATAGCCAGTACTTTGTATACTTTCTTCACTTCCGCTTTGTGCTTTCAAAGAACTCGTCATTGAGATACCTAACTATGTTTTTCAACTTGATTTTCAAAGGTCATTTCTTTTTCCAGGTAGGAGGTTCGGATGCAGATTTGCAGGTCAGCTGGGTTTCAGGGAGCCTTGATCACACTTGAGTTTTGGTTCAAGCAGTTCACTAAGTGGAACGTTACTGTGATGCAGTCACAATGACTTCTCTATGCATCATATCATCAGATTGATTTCATGAACAATAATTGCTGTAGATTAAGAAGTACTCAAAATAGGACTTAAAAACTGATGTTTCATGGATCCTTGGGGCCAATGTTCTTCTGAATTTAAGTTTCTTGATTCAAATTTGCAAATCCATTTCACAATTGTGAACTCCCTAAATCATCAAATTTAAGTCTCACAGTACTTGCTCGGAATATTGTGTTCATTTTTGAGCTCCCTAGGGGGAATAAAACATGAAGGATTCAAAGAAGGACTACAGAAGGAAAGGCCATGGAGTTAGGAGAGGAAAAGCAGAGGAACTGGGGGAACGTCCTCAGAGACCAGGAACTGTCACTGCACTTTTCACACTGGACAGTACTGTGGTCAACTTTGCTGGCAGCAGCATCACGGGTCTGGACATTGAGAGAAAAGCACTGTGATTTGAAGGTCCAGTTTTGAACAAAAGTGGCGACGTTCAGTTTGTTTTCTAAAGGAGGTCTTCCTAGAGGTGTTGTTGAAGATTCTATAGTATTTGTTTAATTATTGATGTCATGTTTCAAGTCATCATAGAGATTGCAGGTTACTCCCTCAAAAGATATTTAATGCAGGCCGGCGCCACGGCTCACTAGGCTAATCCTCCGCCTAGCGGCGCTGGCACACCTGGGTTCTAGTCCCGGTTGGGGCGCCGGATTCTGTCCCGGTTGCCCCTCTTCCAGGCCAGCTCTCTGCTGTGGCCAGGGAGTGCAGTGGAGGATGGCCCAAGTGCTTGGGCCCTGCACCCCATGGGAGACCAGGAAAAGCACCTGGCTCCTGGCTCCTGCCATCGGATCAGCGCGGTGCGCTGGCCGCAGCGCGCCGGCCGCGCCGGCCACTGGAGGGTGAACCAACGGCAAAAGGAAGACCTTTCTCTCTGTCTCTCTCTCTCTCTCACTGTCCACTCGGCCTGTCAAAAAAAAAAAAAGATATTTAATGCATAATATAGCTCAATGCTTTGTAAGTTGCTGGTAGCTCCATTGGAGAGCTGAGAAATTAACCTTATCATCACTGATGTTATATTCATACTGAATATAATCAAATTTTTAGTTATAGCTTTCTGTGTCCAGCAAGGGTAGAGAAGAGATGAACAAGACAAATACCACAAAGAATCACATAGATTAATACAGAGGATGACATTTTATAGGTCATCTAGTTCTATCTTTTCTACAGGTCAGTGACAAATTTTTTTTTTTTTTTTTTTTTTTTTTTCCCCAACAGTAGCACAGGAACAGGAGCAAGACATATTGGATACTGGTTTGGAAAGATCAGTGGTAAAAGTCATTTTATTTGAACTGCTGGGAAACTTTGAATTTGGACTAGGTATTAGGTTTGTTGAAGAAATGATTAATTTTTATTAAATGAACATTCAGTAGAATTGTCTTATACTTTGGAGATTCTTTTGAAAGAGGTATAATTTACTTTTTAGTACTGAAGCACAAACAGAAATGACATGAGCATAAAAGAAAGATTGGATGATACAATGAAATACAATGGTGTAGCAGCCTCTGGGGGTTTTCAACCTCAGAACTGTTGCTGTCTGTGGCCTGAGAATGTTTTGTTGGGTGGGGGGCTGCCCTGTGCATTGTGCTATCCTGGTAGCACCCCCATAGCTGTGAAATGCTGTCTCTAGACATTGCCAGATGTTTCCAGGAGGCAGAATCACCCCCAGTGAAGAACCACTGGTCTCTTTGGTCACTAGGGAATTATCCTCCTGGTAGTTCATACGATGTAACCAAAGAACAACGCGCTGTTCAGTGCACACTGTAATGTTAACTGGTGTCCCATTCAGTGAGGCTCCGTAGCTACCTGAAGTCCGGAACCTTTTCAAATCTGAGTGGACCCTTTCCTGACACAGACGGACCCTTGATGCTGCTGCTTCCAGTCGGTGATCAGCGTCCTGCTGAAGTTGTGATTCCCCAAGGCACCGCCCTTGAACAGTGGCACATCACATAAGCAGTTGAGAGAAGTCTTCTTGTTTTCCCAGTGTCTTCCTCAGTGCACCACAGGTCAGTGTAGCAATTTTGGAACAGAACTCTTTATTTAAATTTCCAAGCTTGACACTTGTATCATTAAGCACGATTGTCAGCTGGTCACCAAGTTCACGTGGAAGGTCATGAGTTCCCACAGATGCCAGAGTAGGCTGGGCCCAAAGGATTTCAGTAGAAAGCTTTCCCTCTCTCCCCTCCCCCTTTTTTCTTTTCCTATGTACTTTCTAGGTGCTAATCCCAGGTATACATTGTCTTAATTCCCCCTGGAAATACACAGTTCTTTCAGTTGCACATTATGTCTATTAAATAAAATATGCATATCAGCTTTCCACAAAGGCTGACTTCTTTGGGTTTCTTGTGTATCTTTAAAAATAGTTTGTTGAATTGATTTTTTTGTAGGTATCTCCTATTGGTTGAATTCCTACGATTCAGACTCTTACTTGCCTTATGTAGAGGCTTATATTTCTCTTAAGTCAGCATCTATACAATGGTCAGAGTTTTTCTCAACAAGAAAGTGTGATATTTTATGTACTGCAAATGTGATTGGAATAAACCTTTGCAACAGATGTCACTACCAATAAAGTTTAATGATCCATTCCTCTTCCAAAAAAAAAAAAAGAAATACAATGGTGGACAGACATAGGATAGACATTCCCAAGGATCATGGAATGCCTGAGGAGAAAACACGCACTATTCTTCCAGAAAAAGGAAGAATGACCCCAAAGGTGATTCAGAGACTGTCAGATGTACCACTTCCACCACTGGCCCACAGGGCAAGGTTGTTTTCTCCTTGATTTCCCCTAGATTGCAGCAGTCCAGAATGACAACTCTCAGGGCCTCAGGTGTGGAGTTATACCACAGAGCTGTGGAGGTGACGCTGCCCCTCCAGTGGGCTTGGAAGACAGACCATTGATTTAAGAGAGTAATCTCCAGGCTTAAGATGGAATTTTTCTTGTTAAGTTCTGGACTTGTTTGGGACCTGTCACCTCTTCCTGTTTCTGATTTCTCCCGTAGGGAATGTGATTGCCCCATACCTCTCCACCATGTATTTTGAAAGCATGTAACTTGCCTGGTTTCAGCTTCATAGCTGAAGAAGAATTTTGCTCTAGGATGAATTTTGCCTGCAGTCTCACCCATATCTGATTTAGATGATATTTAAATAACTTTGGGTTTTCAACGTTAGAATTCATGCTGGAATGAGTTAAGACTTTTGGGGCTCCTGGTATAGAATGAATATATTTTACATGCAAGAAGGCTGTGCATCTTGGGGGCTTGGGTACAGAATGTTATGGATTGAATGTTCATGTGTCTCCCAGAATCCTGTGTCAAAACCCTAGACCCCAGTGTGATGGTATTTGGAGATGAGGCCTTTAGAGATAATGGGGTTAGATGAGTCATGAGGATGGGGCCCTCGTGATGTGATTGATTAGTGCTGTTAGAAGAGACCTTATTAGAACCTGATATGCTGGGATTCTATTTATTAACTTCCAGTCTCTTAAATCAATGTTTATTGTTTAAGCTTCCCAGTTTGTTGTGACAATTGATTAGGACACCAGTTTTATATCTATTTGTAAATTCTTTTTAGCATTCTGATTGCTCATATATATTTGAGTTTCTTCATTTTCCTTTGAGCTCTTAGTGGAACTACTCATATTTCTTTTGTTGATAGTGTTACCTTTGGTTTGAGGGCCTTTTCCTAATTTCCATGGTTGCCAAATAGTAGCAATGATAGTGGAAAGATCCTTTATAATATAATACTAACACATTTGTCGCATGATAACATAGTGATGAATGTTTTGTATGTATTATCTCATGTGATTATTGTAACAGCAATGCCTGGTAAGCACTGTTAGGGCCCCTATTTTATGTAAGAGGAAACTGAAGGATAGAAAGATTAAGTGACTTACCCAAGGTTATAAACTTAGTGCTATAGTTTGAATGTGTTCACTCCAAATTTCATGTTGAAGCTGAGTTGCTGTTGTGATATTAAAAGGTGGGGCCTTTCCAAATCCCCTTAAGCTGGGTGGTAAAAATACCATCTGAAGTGTTAAAGTGATTATATGGATAGGTTAAGGGTCTGGTAATAATAATAGACAGAATTAAAAAGGAGTGAATGCTGACACAGGAAGCAGTCCACACAACAGACTCATAGAATAACAACTGCTTTAAGGAGCACTCTGACCTTAGAATCAGACTTTATGACATTCTGGTCTAGCTGAAAAGCCCATGAGAGCATTTCAGGCATGGAAAACCAAGACACTGTGGGAAAAAATGATCTATATGAAGGATCTCTGTGAGTAAGACCCCAGTGGACAGAAGGGACCATCAAGAAGGAGGTACCTTTCTCTGAAGGGAGAAGAGAACTTCCAATTTGCTTATGGCCTTGTCTAAATACTGATGGAGTTTGTGGAATCAAAAGGCTTCCATAGCCTAGGCAGCTCATGTCAAGAGCCTTGGGTGATCACTGACGTCATACATAAGAGTGTTAATTGCTAAATTAACAACCAGGACCTCTGTCCTCAAAGTGTTGTATTATGACCATGTCAACTGCTCACAAAAGATGTATCATTCTTGGGTGCTTCGTTAAAGTTAATTAAGTTTCTAAAAAAAAAGTGAAAATAACTTCAAGATGCAATGACTTTGAACAGCTCTTGTCTTGACTGTTGACGAACAGTTTTTTTTTTTTTTTTACTGTGCAAATTGTTGAACTCTACTTAGTATAGAGTTGGTCTTTGTGTATACAGTTAATCAAAAATGAATCTTAGTGGAGAATGGGACTGGGAATGGGAGAGGGAGGAGGAGAGTTGGGAGAATGAGTGGGAGGGCGGGTATGGTGCAAAGAATCACTATATTCCTAAAGTTGTACTTATGAAATATATGAAGTCTGTATTCCTTAAATAAAAGGTTTCTTTTTGGAGGGGGGGAGAAATAGGTGGGGCCTTTGCAGGAAGCGATTAAGTCAAGAGGGCTCTGCCCTCCTGAAGGATTAGTATTCTTGGGAAGCATGTTGGAAAGAATTAGCCATGCCCTTTGGAGCCCTTCTGTCTCGCTTGCCAGGTGAGGACACAGCCTTCCTCCCCACTGAAGGAGGCAGCAACAAGGTGCCATGGGTGCAGAGAGCAGCCCTCACCACACACTGAATGTGCCAGTGCCTTGATCTCGGACTTTCCAGCCTCCAGAACTGCGAGAAATAAGTTTTTGTGTTTGATCAATTACCTAGTGTCACATATTTTGTCATAGTAGAAAAATGGGCTAAGATGCTTGGTAAGTGGTGGATAGGCAGAAACTCTTTGTTTTATTTTATTTTTTTGGAGCTGGCATGAACCTTAGTAATCATCTATACCAATCCCCTAATTTTACGAGGAGAAAATGGTGGAAGTGGTTTATGTTTCCAGTGGTGGCTATGGCTGCCTAGTGATATAGGTTTTCTAATTGCTGATAAGTACTCTAATAGTCTATTAACAAACCGTTATGGAAAGTTATTGCTTTGCAGTGTTTTTGTTTTGCAGTCAATCTCCCGCAGTGTCACATTTAATTGATTCCTATGCTCTGTGTAAATCTTTCCTTTCCCAGGCCACATACTGCTGCCTGTTACTATCTTTGCCATGCTCCTGGAAATCCCATCTACTAATTCCACTGGTTTAGTCTAGGTGAACATCAAGAGTGGGAATTCTACTTCTTTTCATTTTGTAGGAATATATAGTAATTCAAAGATCTTTTGAATCCTTAAATCTTACTACCAGGATGGCAGTAAATCTTTAAGCATCAGGCAACATGAAAATCTACAGACAGTCTACATACTTTTTCTAGGTAAATACAACAATGTCGTATCTGTGGCTGGCAAAAAGGCTTTACTATAAAATTAATTGCTCCAGTTCAATTAATGGAAGAGATAAGAGGTTTTGTCTAGACACACAGAAAATTGAATCCAACCAAAACACTGTACGCTTTAAAAAATCATGTTGACACTTAAAAATTAAATATAACTGAAGAGAAAGGTCTTTGTGCAAAAAAATGCTGCTCTTTGACATGTATTTTGCTGTTACAGATAAAGTCTGTGGCACTTAAGTTGATGGAAGCATGACCAGAGTTGGGTCAATCGTAAATCTGAACCTTACAAAGTCTGTTAAATTTCTCCCTGTCATTGTCCTAGAGCAAGGATTGTCAGATTTTTTTTTTAGTAGAGGGTCAGTTATTAAATATGTCTGGTCTCTTGCCACCCCTCAGTGCTGTCCTTGTAGCTCGAAAGCAGCCTTAGACAATAAGGAAACAAAGTGGCTCTGTGTCATTAACACTTTATTTATAAGAAACACGTGACAGGCTGGGGTGGCCCCATGTGGAACTGGGTCTGCTGCCCTACAGAGGACCACATGCTAGTGGGCTAGTGTGCACAGTGATGATCATCGCTGAGAAAACCTGCACTTCCCTGTGCTGTCTTTGCATGAGGAATTCTCACCTCACCAAAAAAAATGACACAGGTAATGCAGAAGTATATTACCACATAAAACCATATAGAAATATATGGGGGGAAAAGCTGCTATAACCCAAAAGTTGTACTTTGGAAATTTATATTTATTAAATAAAAGTTGAAAAAATATATGGAGATATTATCATGTAGCTTCAGAAAGCACAGATATATATAAAGTAATACATGAAAAAGCCTTTTCATCAGATTCTTCAATTCTACTCTACTTCCCAAAGCTTCTTGTTTTTTCTTTATAAATTTTTTTTAAAGATTTATTTCTTTGAAAGTCAGAGTTACACAGAGGAGAGGCAGAGAGAGAGAGAGAGAGGGGTCTTCCATCCGATGGTTCACTCCCTAGTTGGATGCAACGGCTGGAGCTGTGCCAATCCAAAGCCAGGAGCCAGGAGTTTCTTCCAGGTCTCCTACATGGGGACAGGGGCCCAAGGACTTGGGCCATCTTCTACTGCTTTCCCAGGCCAAAGCAGAGAGCTGGATGGGAAGTGGAGCAGCCAGGTCTCAAACTGGTGCCCATATGGGATGCCGGGGCTTCAGGTCAGGGCATTAATCCCCTGAACCACAGCGCTGGCCCCCAAAAGCTTCTTGTTTTTTAAAAGCTTATTTATTTATTTGAAAGGGTTACAGAGAGAGAGAGAAGGAGAGAGAGAGAGAGAGGTCTTCCATTCACTGGTTCACGCCCCTAATGGCTATAACAGCCAGGGCTGGGCCAGGCTGAAGTCAAGAGCCAGGAGTTTCTTCCGTGTCTCTCACATGGGTGCAGAGGCCCAAGCACTTGAGCCGTCCTCTGCTGATTTTCAGGCTATTAGCAGGGAGCTGGATTGGAAGTGGAGCTGCTGGGAATCAAACTGGTACCCATGTGGGATGCTGGTGTTACATGTGGTGGCTTTACCTGCTACACCACCACATCAGCCCCCAAAGCTTATTTATTTGAAAGTCAGAGTTACACAGAGAGAGGAAAGGCAGAGAGATAGAGAGGTCTTCCATCTGATGGTTCACTTCCCAATTGGCCTCAACTGCCGGAGCTGCGCTGATCTGAAGCCAGGAGCTTCTTCTGGGTCTCCCATGTGGGTGCAGGGGCCCAAGGACTTGGGCCATCTTCTGCTTTCCCAGGCCACAGCAGAGAGCTGGATTAGAAGAGGAGCAGCTGGGACTAGAACTGGTGCCCATATGGGATGCCAGTGCTTCAGGCCAGGGTGTTAACCAGCTGCACCACAGCAATGGCCCCCTAAAAACTTATTTTTTAATAATTCAGTACTCCTTAGTCTTACAACTTTCTTCCACTAATTTATAGATACACATATGCAAAAATATGCACATGTGCTTTTTTGTTTTTGCTTATTTTACATAAGTGTGATAACATATGTTATAGTACGTGATTGGCTTTTCAATATAGGCACATATATTATCAAGTTTTTCATGTCAGGGATACATAATTCTTTTTTTAAAGATGTATTTATTTACTTGAAAGGCAGGGTTACAGAGAGAGAGGGAGAGAGAGAGAAATCTTTCACCACTGATTCAATCCCCAAGTGGCCACAAAGGCTGGAGATGGGCCAGGCTAAAGGCAGGAGCCAAGAATTTCATCTGGGTCTCCCATGTGGCAGGGGCCCAAGCACTCAGGCCATCTTCTGCTGCTTTCCCAGGCATATTAGCAGGGAGCTGGATCAGGAGTGGAGCAACAGCGACTAGAAACAATGCCCATATGGGATGCAGGCATTGAAGGTGGCTGCTTAACCCATTGCATTGCAACTCTGGCCCCAAAGATACAGAATTCTTTTTTTAAGTGATTTTTTAAAATATAAGGTATACAAACTTCATGCATTTCATAAATACAAACATCATGATTCTTCCAATCACACCTTCCTTCACACCTGAACTCTGACCCTTTTACCTCTCCTATTCCCATTCTTAGTTTTTACTAAGATCAATTTTTAATTAACTTTATATACATAAGATTAACTCTAAGTAAAGAGTTCAACAAATAGTATGAAATAAAAGCTGTTTTTCAACAATTGAGACAAGGGCTGCTCAAAGTCATCACATCTCAAAGCACCAATTTCACTTCTCTAGATTGTCTTTTAGTGGTGACCACAGATCAGTGAGAAATCTGGTATTTGTCTTTTTGGGACTGGCTTATCTCACTAAGTATAATGGTTTAAAGATACAGACTTCTTTTTTTTTTTCTCATACACATCTTTATTTATTTGAAAGGCAGAGTTACAGAGAGGCGGGGCAGAGACAGAGAGAGAGGTCTTCCATCTGCTGGTTCACTCCCCAAATAGCTTCAACAGCTGGAGCTAGGCTGATTCAAAGCCAGGATCCAGGAGATTCTTCTGGGTTTCCCACGTGGGTGCAGGGGCCAAGAACTTGAACCATCTTCCACTGCTTTCCCAGGCCATAGCAGAGGGATGGATAGGAAGTGGAGCAGCAGGGACTGGAACTGGTGCCCATATGGGATGCTGGCACTGCAGGCGAAAGCTTTACCTGCTATGCCAAAGTGCCAGCCCCAATGTGTGTTAAAGATACAGACTTCTATGAAGCAATATTTCACAGTGTGGATGTACTATAGTTTTATCAATCCCCTGATCATTGTGTCTGGGTTCTTTTTGGTTGTTTTTAAGCTGGGTTGTAATGAACAACTGTAACGGTATGTCCTCTCTTGTGACTCTGTGTAAGCTCCTCCTCTGGGATTGATCCTTACGAGGGGAAGCTGCTATCCTCAGAGAATGAATAATGGCTCTCTCTAGACAATAGTGAGCTCTAAGAGGGAAATGCCTTGGCAGGACTTTGAGGTGAGGCTGAGGATGAAACTTGCTGGGTACAGAAGCAGTTGTGATGAAGTTTCTGTTCCAAACGATCTGTGCCTTGGCTGTAACTTCCAGTTTAATGGAGGATCTGGTCTGGCAATGTATGAGTCCTTCCAATCACAATGTATATTGTAGGGGCCTGCATTGTGGTGTAATGGGTAAAGCTGCCACCTGCAACAGCAACATCCCATATGAGGTCTGGTTTGAGCACTGACTGCTCCTCTTCTGATCCAGCTCCCTGCTGATGCACCTGGGAAGACAGCAGAAGATGGCCTAAGTGCTTGGGCCCCTGCCACCCATGTGGGGGACCTGGATGGAGATCCTGGCTCCTGGCTTCTGCCTGGCCCAACCCTGGGTATTGTGGGTATTTGGGGAATGAACCAGTGGATGGAAGCACTCTCTGTTTCTGTCTCTGTCTCTTTCTCTCTCTTCCACTCTCCCTCTTTCTTCTCTCTCTCCCTCTTCCTCTATATCTCTGCCTTTCAAACAAACAAACAAACAAACAAAAAGTAGGAAGATTTGTTTGTTTCTTTGAGAGAGAGAGAGGAGAGACAGAGAAAGATTTTCTGTCTGCTGGTTCATTCCCTAAATGGCTGCAATTGCCTGGGCTGTGCCAAGCCAAAACTAGGAGCCAGGAATTCCATCCAGGTTTCCCATGTCAGTGGCAGGGGCCCTTGGACCTGGGCCATCTTTGGCTTTCTTCATGGGTGCATTCACAGGGAGCTGGATCAGAAACAGAGCTGCAGGGATTCAAACTGGTGCTCATATGGGATGCAGCTTTGCCACAAGGCTGGTCCCCATTACAGCTATTTTTTGCAGATGATCTAATGCAACAAAGAATTTGGGGGTGGAGGGTAGTGGGCAGATTGGCTTTAGAAATGAAGTAGGAAGAGTCAAAGGATGGCTAAAATTTACTAGAGGGATTTCAAAATAGTTAACCAAATTTGCCATTATTTTTTGTGACTTCTGCCTTTAAAAGGACAATAATTGAGATTTCTAGTGTACCAGGTGCTGTGTTGGGTATACAGAATTAAAAAAAAAAAACACACACACACACAAAAAAGACATGACCCTACTCTAAAGAAGCCCAGAGTCTGATGGGGGTAAGAGGTAGTGGACCACTTAGAAACAAATCCCTAATGTTAGGTTAGAGGTATCTGCTGGATAAGGAATCAGGAAATATTTTCTGCAGATCACCCCATCTCTGTCAAAGCTCCTGAATTCTGCTGTTAAAGCATGAAAGGAGCCAGTGTCTTCCAAAAGTTCAGGGAAATGAGTGATAGAAAAAAAATGCATGAATTTAAAAAATGCTCGCACCAAAATAAACTTTTATTTTAATTCAATTTTTCTACCAGCTTTGTGAAACCTCCTTGTATGACAACAAAGAGACTGGGTAGAAAGGTTGACAGTGAATCCATGGGGGTAGCTGGAAAAGTGAGACAGGTTCGGGAAGCCTGGCGAGGGGAAGGAGAGGAGTTGAGCTCTGAAACAGACCGAAAACCTTGAAATGCTGATGGCTGATATGCATCTGTAGGCACGAGGAGAGAAAGATCTAGGTCTGGGGAGGGCTTCAGGCTTTCAATATGACAGGACAGTGATTGGTGACTGAAGCATGAGTGGGGTACATTTTGTTTGGAGACAGAATGTGAGAAAGCAAAGGGCAAAGAGGCCAGGACTAGCCTTGTACAAAACATCCAGTCATGATGAGCAACAACTAGAAGCTTGTCAAAAAGAGAAACATTAGAGAAACTATTAGGGAAGGGCAGCATCTGACATGAAGAAAGAAGCAAGCTTGGGAAATGAATGGGTGGTCAAGAGAGGTCAGGGGGGATGAAGAGTGAGAGCAGGTCGTGGAAATGAGCAAAGAGAGGGGCATTGTCTAAGGATGTCCAGCCTTGCCTTTAGGCAAACTCTTCTCTTTTACACACATTCAAAATAATTCAGTAATTAGAAACAGTGCAAAAAGACACACAGAAACATTTCTTAGTAGCAAGTATAAATCTTTTTGCTAAATTTATTTTTGTCATTTGTAGAAAGAAAATCAACACCATCTACAGTTAGCTTGTGCTACACCAGGCTATTCAAGACTTGGTTACTTTTGGAAGAAGAATTTCATTGGGAAACAATTCTGCTTGTAGTTTTACGTAGAAGCTTTATATAGAAGTAATATAAAGTTGTGAGGTGAAGTTTAGAGTAATCCTTTCAATAATTTCAATTTCAAATTTGAATTTGAAGATGTTTTCCATTATCTTTTGTGAGTTCTGCATTTAAAAGGACAATAACTGAGATTTCTAGTTTATATGTTCCTATGTATGCATTTGTTCACATATTTAAGAGGAAGAGAAACACATTTTTTAATGTACCAGCTAAGTTTAAGCTACGTTTAATGGAGAATGTGTCCTATAGCAAATCCTTCTAAATTTTTTCAGCAATGTCAACTAAGATATTCTGACTACAGTTGTGAAATCGTTTTCATGCTATGAAGAATTAGAATCAAAATTTCAGAATCTTGTCCTCACTGTGCCATTTCCAACACCTCAGCCACCTCCCAAGGGTGTCAGCTATTCTTTCCAGACTTACTTTGTTATCTCCCAGTTGCAAGATTAAGAGGTGGCCCTGCCTAAGGGGTGATGAATAACATTAAACTATATCTCAGGGACCTTTGTTTATATTTTTCTTTTTTGTTTTTAAAAAATTATATATTTATTTCAGAGGGAGAGATGCAGAGAGAAAGAGAGACAAAGATCTTCCACCTGCTGGTTCAGTCCCCAGATGACTGCAATGGTCGGAGCTGGGACGATCTGAAGCCAGGAGCCAGGAGCCAGGAGCTTCTTCCAGGCCTCCCCTGTGGGTTCAGGGGCCCAAGCTCTCGGGACAGTCTTCTACTGCTTTACCAGGCCATTAGCAGGGAGGTGGATTGGAAGTGGAACAGCCAGGACTTGAACCGGTGCCCCCATGGGATTGCAGAGCTACAGGTAGAGGCTTAACCTACTGTGCCACAGTGCTGGCCCCTGTTTATAGCTTTCTAATGTGAATATATTTGGAAGGACATCTGCTAGGACTGCTGTAATAAAATATCATAGCCTGGGTGGCTTGAACAACAGAAACTTAAACAGGTCTGGAGGCAAGAGTCCAAGTCAGAGTGTTAGCAGGTTAGATTTCTTCTGAGGCCTTTCGTGAGGCCTGCATACAGCTACCTTCTTATTGTGTCCTTTGTAGTCTTTCTTCTATATGTTTGCCTAAAGTCTTGCAAGCATCTGTTTTCTAATGCCTTATGAGTCCACTACCTATGTTGAAAAGGCCCACCTATGTGACTTCATTTTATTTTAATTACCCCTTTAAAGCCCTAACTCCAAATAGGATCATATTTTGAGTTGTTAGGAGTCAGGACTTCAGCATATGCACTTTTTTTTTTTTTTTTTTTTTTTGGACAGGCAGAGTTAGAGAGAGAGAGACAGAGACAGAGAGAAAGGTCTTCCTTCCATTGGTTCACCCCCCAAATGGCTGCTATGGCCGGTGTGCTGCGCCAATCCGAAGCCAGGAGCCAGGTGCTTCCTACTGGTCTCCCATGCGGGTGCAGGATCCAAGCACTTGGGCCATCCTCCACTTCCCTCCCTGGCCACAGTAGAGAGCTGGACTGGAAGAGGAGCAACTGGGACAGAACCGGTGCCTCAACCGGGACTAGAACCCGGAGTACTAGCGCCACAGGCGGAGGATTAGCCTCGTGAGCCATGGCATCAGCCCAGTATATACACTTTTGGAGATATGATTCAGCCCAGAACATTCTGTGGCTTCCATGGCATTTTGCAGGTACATTTGGCACATACAACTGTACTGTAGGTTCCATAGCTCTTATCCCACTTGCTCTTTGGGCTTAAATGATATTTAAAATTTGCTTTATATGCTTTGTAAGTACATATATTTCTATAGAAGTATTTTACAGTAAATGTGAAATAAAAACATCTTGATATTCACTCCTAAATACGTTCAGTGGATGCTCAAGTTCCTTATATAAACAGAAGTACTTGGGCCATCTTCTGCTGTTTTCCCAGGCTCATTAGCAGGGAGCAACCAGGACTTGACTTGATGGTCAGGTGGTATGAGAGCATCACAGGCAGTGACTTAATCCTCTGCACCACAATCCTGGCCCCAAAGCATTCATTTTTAAAAGCAATCTACTTTTCATAAAGTGAGCATGTATTCTTGGTTGTGTCTCAACAACATTTTATAATTCCTACAGCATCCTGTGGTCAATAGGGTGAGGAAATTCTGATGTAGATGAGTCTTAAGGATGTGGTTATGTGTGATTATTCATCATTTTCATGATATGTGTGGATGTTAGACAATACAGGTAAAGTTTACTCATGCTGTAGTTTGTGAATTCCATCTACATGAGACTTTTAAAAAGTGTGCTTCAAAGATATGAAGTTTTGGGATCTTTTTTCATTTAAATGTTTATGCACTGGAGAAGCAGAGAGAAAGAGACACAAACAGAAATAGAGAGCTCTCCTTGCTGGGTCTCACACCAGGTTGTTAGCTTGTGTCTTAGTCCATTTAGGCAACTGTAACAAAATATCATAAAGCAGATTGCTTAGAAGCAGCAGAAAGTTATTTCTGACTGTTCCAGAGGCTGGGCAGTCTACCATTAAAGCACCAACATATTTGGTGTCTGGTGAGGGCCTGCTTCCTAGTTCATAGATGGAGCCTTCTCATTGTGTCCTTACATGGTACAAGGGGTAAACAAGTTCCCCTGGGCCTCCATATAAGAGCACTAATCCCCTTCATCAGGCGTCAGCTCTTATGATCTAATCACTACCCAAACATCTCACCTTCTAATATCATTAGCTCAGGGGTTAAGGTTCCAACATCTGCATTTTGGAGGGATCCAAACTTTCAGACCATAGAGGCTTGCATCTACACTGCCATCCCAGAATTCTACAAGAATATTCACTTTCTTCTATCTTAAACACCATCAAACAGCTTCTGATTGTTGTATCTCTCCATCAGCATTGCAAATTCCCTGTATATGTTTATTATTTGTGATAGGAAAGGCTCTCAACTGAGCCTATGTGCTCTGAGTTTAGTCCGACTATTTTGCCAACTTTCAAATGCTATTCAGCTTCCCCCTCTCCTCGCCTGTAGTATTCACCTATGTCACCAGTTCTGACCAGAAGACCCTTCCAATTCCTTTTTGGAAGCACTTTCTCATCTGTTGATCACAATCCATGACTCACTAGTAGTCCTTTCCATACTGGGCAATTGAGACCACTCAGAGGTACCCCTCTAGGGATCAGAATGTATCCATTCTCTCTCTTCTAGATTCATTAAATACTTGCTTAATTATATTCCTTTTTATATTGCTTTTCTCATTTAGATTTTGTGGTGAAGAACTTAGTCGGTAGGATCTCTGATTACACAAAATTTAAAAGCTAAAAATGTGGGCAGGCATAGCAATCATGCTGCCTACTGTGGAATGAAATACTCCCTGGGTAAGGACCGAGCTGATGGTTGGATATGTGAGTCTGCACAGCAGAGGAATTATACAGGCAAGAAATACAATTTTGGGAGAAGCAGTTTAGGGAGAGTGTAGTAGCAAAAAGAAGAAGCTGAGCACAGAGCCTTTGGCATGAACTCCTGGAAGTGAGTAAAAAGGAAGAGGTAGGACAGGCAACATCAAAGGAAAAGCTACTGACATGGGTGGACAATGGAAGAACACAGTGTTCCAGAAAACCTGGGGAGAGAATGTTACAAGAAAAAAGTGATCAGACTGCTGAGATGAAGGTCTTGATGGCCTTAACTGTCGCTCCCCCTCTTCGTGGAGGCACGACACAGGACCCTGCGCTGTTCTTTCGTCTGCTCGGCCCTCCCCGGGTTTGCTGCTGGTTCTTCCCGGGTTGGCTACCATCCCTTCCACCTCCGTGGAAGGGCGGTTCCCCCTAGCCACTTCCCCCACTTCCGCGGGGGAGCGGCACACCGCCGGCCGGCTCTCTCGGGGGCTGCACAGGTGTTCCTCTTAGATGTTCCTGGTGCATGTTGTCTCTCTCCTCCTTTATAGTCCTCTTCCACCAATCCCAACTCTGCTACCCACACGCCGAGTATGCTGCTCTCCTCCAATCAGGAGCAGGTCCTGCTGTTTATTGGTTGAACTGGAGGCAATTGTGTAGAAGCTGTTTCCTCTTCTCCCAGTGCCATCTTGTGGGAGAGCAGATGCATAGAATGTCTTAATTCCAGTAACTTAGTCTAGTCCGAGTTGCTCCCAGTTGCTCCCCACACTTAACGAGAGTGAGTTCATTAGAAAAGCAGGAAAAAGGCAGATAGGATGGAGAATGGGTGCTGAGCAGTGCAGATAGTGATGGTACTTTGGAGTAAACTGCACTAAAGGGAGTGGAGAATGGGATGTTTACATTTTTATGGGCTTGATTTAGAGGAGAGAGAGGTTGAATATGCAGAGGAAAGGGCTATGATTGCAGAAGCTAGTCTTTGAGCAAGTTTCTGGAAAAGGACTTCACAACACAAAAGGATGAGCTGGCCTTCCTTGTGAACAGGGTGGGATTGTTCATTGCAACAGGAGGAAAGGTTGAATGCAGAGCAACTCACGATTAGTGAAAGTAGATTTTGTGGTAAGAATATGAGGAAGCTATTTTCAGATTGATTCTATTTTTCTGATGAAATAAGAAGGAAACCTATTAGTTGGAAGTGAGGATTGAGGATGAATTGATAGAGTTTTGAGTAAAAGAAAAGGGGTTAAATAATTCCCTATAGTTCTAGATTCCAGGAGAGTGGCAGTATGATTGACAAGGCTAGCCAGTGAGCCCATCTGAGGTTTGTGTCAGCAATTTTGAAAATAGGCCATGTAAGTCATTGAGTGTCCTTTTCTGTCTTTCAATTGTTTGTAGTGGTGGTTCTTAGCTGGAGGCCTCTTTACTCCCAAGAAGGCATTTGGCAATGTCTGGGGACAGTTTTGGCTTCACACCTGTGAAGAAGGAGGGCAGTTTTACTTGGGTTCAGGGTTGGAGAGATCTGTGTGGGATGTTATTTTGGCAACCACAGCTCAGTAGAGAGTTTTGGTTTGTTGTAAGTTAGTGAGAAGTCATTAAAGGGTTTTGAACAAGGGAGATAACTTGATTTTTTTTTTTATAAAAATAAGGCCAGCAATGCTGCTAAACATCGTGCAATACACAGTGTAATCTCCCATGGCTAAGACTTAGTCCCCAAATTTTAGTAGTATACGATGAGCATCCGTGGTCCACAAGTTCACAGGGCAAGTATTTTCTCAGCCCTTGATCAGTATCAAGGATTTTAAGCCAGAAGGGAAAAGCAACCTGTGACTTATCCTTAAAAACAACTAAAGGCTCACCTTTAACCACATTATACCTACTATATGTCTATATACTACTATCAGATACTGCAAGCATCTGGTCTTTATGGATACATAATAGTGCACTTAAGGTGTTCTTGAATTGTATCATCTTGTTGACTTCCAGCTTTTAGTGATTATGCTGGCCTGCCCTGATTTGCTGAAGATGCAAAGTTTAGGAAAACACCATTTATTTTTGTTTATATTTCCTTTATCATGTTGCTAATGGACTTAGTATGGAGGGTGTGGATCTGTGCATGTGTCTATATGTATCCATAATTTAATGTAGATTCTGCATTTTAATTAGCATAGCTTTGTAGTTTGATTTGCTGTGTGGTAGGAAAAACCCTTCATATTTACTCTTTTCCAACTTTTAAACTCCTTTGAGTCACATTTACTATTACAAATAAACTTCAGTATCAACTTTTCCAATTCCATGAAAATGGTTTGGATTTTTGTCAGAATTGCACTGAATTAATAGCTCTCAAATTGGCAAAAATTTGATTACTTTACCAATGGGATCTTCTATTTCTTAAATTTTTTTTACCTGAATGTTGAGTTACAGAGAGAGAAAGAGATACAGAGAAGAGAGAGAACTTCCATTTGCTGGCTCACTCCCTAGATGGCCACAATGGCCAGGGCTGGGCTAGGCCCAAGCCAGGAGCCAGAAGCCAGGAGCTTCTTCCAGGTCTCCCACATAGGTGGCAGGGGCCCAGACACTTTGGCCATTTCCACTGCTTTGCCCAGGTCATCATCAAGGACCTGGACTGGAAATGGAGCAGCTGGGACATGAACCAGCGCCCATATGGGATGCCGGCATCACAACTATACCTGCTACAACACAATGCTGGTGCCCAGTGGAATCTTATTAAGAAAAGGAAAAGGGTTTTGGTTTTATTCAGATCTTTATAAGAGATTTTCTAAAAATGCTTAGTAATTTTTTTTTCATCTTTCTTGTTTATTCTTGTATGTATGTATACAAAAAGTTTCAACTGTTGTCACTATAAATGTTGTATGTTATAGCATTTAATGGGTTATTGCTGATTTATAGTAACACCATTATTTGGTATACTGAGCTGTATCTTGGTCCCTCAGGAGATTCTTATTAGTTCTAATGGTTGTTAACTGATTATTTTTAACTATAACTGTTCTTTCTTTCGTGAATTTGTATATGCTTGTGTATGCATCTCGGGGATGTCTGGCATTTGCTTAGACTCTGCTGCCCTTGTGGTTTCTACCCTACTTTAGGAATCTGGTTCAGTTAGTTCCTCTGAAATAAATACCCAGCCAAAATATATCCAGAGACAGGGAGAAGAGGACACAGCTGGCTCAGCTGTTCTACAGGTATTTCTTTAACTGAAGATCCTGATGATCTCATCTCCCACTCTGCCTCCCATACTTGTGGAGTCAGAGCTCTCGGATGGAGTCTTTGGAGATGAGCAGCTTTCACAGATGTCTCACCCACACCTATTATGTGCAGCATTTTCCCTGGTTTGCATTTTCTGTCAGTCTGATCCCATCTGCTTCTAATTTCCTCAAAATTTCTGGTCTACTGATTATATTTTTTTCATGTTTCCAGGGCTGTTAGAGATTTCTTCTTTAAAAAATATTCCTTTTTTGTATTTTCAAATGGGATTGGGGAAAGAATGAATATAAACACAAGTGTTTGGTCTGTCACCTTGAACTGAAAGCTTTCTGGGCTCTGTGTAGCAATGGTTTTTACTTCATGAGACTCTTCCTGAGTCTCTTTTCTATCAGTTTTTTTTTTTTTTCTTTTCTTACTATTGAGGAGCTAGTATTAGTTTTTTTTTTTTTTTAAGGAAGATTTTAATGAATGCACATTTCATAGGTACAGCTTTAGGAATATAGCAGTTCTTTCCCCCATACCCCCTCTCCCACCCCCACTCCTGTCCCACTTCCTACTCCCTCTCCCATCTCATTATTCATTAAGATTCATTTTTACTTATCTTTATATATAGAAGACCAACTCTATACTAAGTAAAGATTTCAATAGTTTGCACCCACACAGACATACAAAGTATAAAGTACTGTTTGAAGATAAGTTTTACAGTTAGTTCTCATAATTCATTAAAGACAGAAGTCCTACATGGGAAGTGCACAGTGACTCCTGTTGTTGATTTAACAATTGACACTCTTATTTATGATGTCAGTGATTACCCGAAGTTCTTGTCATGAGCTGCCAAGGCTATGGAAGTCTTTTGAGTCTGCAAACTCCATCACTATTTAGACAGGGCCATAAACAATATAGAAGTTCTCTCCACGTATTAGATTTTTTTATTGTTTAATAGTATGGTATAGTATTGTTTAGAAATATTTATTTTAATCACTTCTAAAAGACTAATTACATTTGAATTATGACCTTACTTGAACATTAAATTTTTAAAAATAAAAATCTGTGGCCTTTAAGGAAGCCAATTCAGTAAGGCAGTGTAGAATTCAATCACTAAGTCAATGGAGAAAGGATTGATTTATAATCCCTTGAAAACATGGACAGTACTGGGAGATCTATTACCTTCTGCTTAGATGCTGAAATGATATATGTGAAGTGGTGTTATATATATATATAAGTGAAGTGGTGTTAAGAAAGGATCATTGGGTCTGGGGTCTGGAGTCTGGAATCCTACAATTGGATTTGGCCTTTGGCACTTATTATCTGTGTGACCCTGAGCAGGTCCCTGAAAATTTCTGAGCCTTAGCCTTCTCACTTACAAGATGGTGAGGATTATGCCTACCTTTCTTCTGGCAATCAGATGCGAGAATGAGTGCAAACGATGGTCCTTTAAGAAACTGAAGTGAGGTAAATATGAGATAATATTGAATCTTCTCATTTACCTTCAACATAGATTGGATTTTAAAAATCAATTAAATGCTTGAATTCCTTAGAGATGACTTCTTGAATTGTAATGTTTATTACTTTTGATAATTAAAATGAGATTTTAATGTCTGAGAAAAAGACAAATGCAAAAGAATAAGTTCTTTGTTTAGTAAAGTGGAATAATTAATGAGATTTGATGAAAAGTGGAGGTTTGTTTCCATTAGTGTTTCAAAAATTTTTCTTCCCAAAAGGAATTAATTTGGAGATATTTTCATCGAAACATCTGGATAGGGGGGTTAGCCATGTTTAGAATGTGCCTGGTCTGAGTGTATTTACTTTACTTTGGCTGAGTGAGACTTTTCTCTGTAGCAGAAATTTAGGATTCGCCTTTCCTTGGTTGGTGTCTTACAACAACAAGCGTCACCTGGAGAGACTCATTCTTTTCATCAGAGTGCCTAATTGAGCAGTCTGTGTGAGTCAGAATTTGATTTGAAGATTCTGCCAGGCAGAGAATTGTAAAAGAAAAATTTTTGAAGTCAGGCCATGAAAACTCAGGATTCATTTGTGTCTGGCTAATTCACCAGGGAAAATAACCTTGGGGTATATTTATTGTTGAAAAAAATGAAGCATTCTAATGGATCAGGGTTAATCCTTTGGAAAAAGAGAAGAATTCATTAGCAATAATTCCTTCTCTTCTATGCAACCTTCCTGTGACTTGAAGTTATGGAAACAGAATACTCCGAAGAACCAAAGCTGTTGAAAGTTTGTTTGTGGTGGTGGAAGAGGAATGACATTCCAAAAAAGTAGAACAGAACAATAGATGCTAAATGGAAATCCTGAGACTCCATCCCATTTTCCAGTGGCTAAAGCTTGTGAAAGAAAGCTAGCAGCCATGACTCCATTTTGTGACCCAGACGCCATCTTGTGCTGTGGTGACCACTCCATGAACTTGCTGACATGCCAAAATAAAGTTATTTGCTGAGAAGAAAAACTGTGAGTATTTTATCAACTAAACACGTTTCTAGAACAATGGTATGGTCTGAGCTCTTCTGTGCTGGGAAAATGAGCTATCAAAGTAAATTTATCCTCCAGTCATAATTCCTGACAAACAACCTGCAGAATTCATGTAAACTTCCTCTTTTTTTTTAATACCCTTAAATAGATCCTTTAAACTCTTCCCTGATGGGAATACATTGTGGTTTCTACTGAAATCTGTGATCCTCAAATTGTAATTCTTAAAAAGAGGTTTATTTATTTGAAAGGCAGAGTGACAGGGAGAGACAGAGAGAGATCTTTCACCCAATGGTTCACTTCCCAAATGGCTGCAACAAGCAGGGTTGGGCCAGGCCTAAGCCAGGAGCTATGGATTCCAGCAGAGGGCCCAAATACTTGGGTGCCACCCTACAATCCCATATGGGCACCAGTTTGTGTCCTGGTGGAGTCACTTCTGATCCACCTCCCTGATAATGGCCAGGGAAAAGCAGCGGAGGATGGCCCAAGGCTTAGGCCCTTAATACACACTTGGGAGACCTGGAAGAAGCTCTTGGCTCCTAACTTTGGCCTGTCCAGTCCTGGCCATTGTGATCACCTGGGGAGTGAACCAGCAGATGGAAAGATCTCTCTCTCTCTCTCTGTTTCTCCCTCTCTTGGTAATTGATTTCAAACAAATAAAAATCTTGAAAAACAAAAAGAACTTTGAGCTCTGTTTGGTGACTAATTTGAACTTCTGATTTTTATATTTGCTTTTTTCCAGACTTTGAGCTGTAGCTGTGCTGATCATCTCACCATGGACCAGTGATTCTCAACACTCATAGAAAGACCCATGGAGGTTTTCAAATCCAGGCATTCACAGCTCTCTCCTGGAGACTGTGAAGTGTGGTTGGCTATGTCTGGGTTGTAAATTCTTCATAGTTTATTCTCACATGTGACTAAGATCAAGATCTACTGCTCATTGCATACTGTGCCATTATTTGACTTATTTGAGAATGTATGAACTCAAGATGGTAGATGCTTCTTTAAGTGGAAGTGTTAACACACCAGAATAGATATATTCATTCCAGTGGATAGGCTAGTGGCCGTAGAGCTAGAATTAAGGAATTATAAGCATAGAAATGAACAGTAAAGATATGAGACTGATAAATTGTCTATAAGGTAAATTATGGGAAAGAGTAAGAGAAGATCAAATGATAAGCTTTGGGAATTACAAACTTAGATTGTTGAATATAGAAGTAACAACACATTGGGGCTGGTGCTGTGGTGCAGCGGGTTAAAGCCCTGCCCTGCAGCACCAGCATCCCATGTGGGTGCTGATTTGAGTCCCGGTTGCTCCACTTCCAATACAGCTCTCTGCAATGGCCTAGGAAAGCAGTAGAAGATGGCCCAAGTCCTTGGGCCCCTGTACCCACGTGGGAGACCCAGAAAAAGCTCCTGGCTCCTGGCTTCGGATCAGCTCAGTTCTGGCTGTTGCAGTCATTTGGGGGAGCGAACCAGCAAATGGAAGACTCTCTCTGGCTCTACCTCTCTCTGTAACTCTGTCTTTCAAATAACAAAAAATAAGTTTTTTTTAAAGATATAACAACACCAGGAAGAGTCATTTGTGTGGAAGAAGCAGTGATTTCAGGGAAATGATTGTCCTTGCAAAACCAACTATCTAGTTTTTGTCAAGAGTAACATCAGATTCTCATTTGTCCAAGTTTAATTTAGAAACATGTTTGCTTTGTTTTTTTTTTTTTTTTGATTCCTTAGCTTAATACAGTTGCAAAGATCTGATACTTCCTTTTTGTACTGTTTTGCATGTATTGCTTTCTTCTTGTTAACTACTTGTTCAAGTTTTTATGTCCACAAAGCTTACTTGTCATAAAGGTCAGCTGACTACTCCTCTAGCCATTTGGATTCATCCTGCTTATTATTAATAGATTCATCTTTCTGAAATGTCATTGTGATTTGATAGTTTCATGCATGAATGTTTCATTGGTTTGTTGTTACCACTAAGATACCCCAGCTCGTCTTTCCAATCTCGTATTTCCCCACTCCAGGCATCTGTGACTCTTTTCACCTTTGTGCTTTTGCTCTTGCATCTCCCACCAGTCTTCTCTACACTTAGTGAAATCTTATCCTTCAAGTCTACTTCTTTTGGGCCTCCTGTGGGTTTATATCTTGAAGACAGAATGTCTGGATTCCAATCTCAAATTTACTAATAGTTATGTGACCCAAGACATGTCACTTAGCGTGTCTGAACTTCTCTTCTGTAAGTGAGGATAATATTGCCTGTCTCACAGGTTGTTGCAAAAATTGAATGCATAATACATGTAAAATACTTAAGCTAGATCATGGCACATACAAGCATTTTAAATATGTTATGCCTAATGTTGATAAAACCGACCATGATGATGTAGGTCTTCCATAACTGTCTTAGGTCCTGTTTCATAACTCAGCATTTATTGACTAAATTACTCATATTATAATTTATTCTTCCAGTAAGACAGAATGATATCTTTTCTTTGTATCTTTCAGTACCTTGTATATTTCAGTACCTTCTTTAGATGGTAAACTTATTCATAGGAATGATGGAACTGAGCTTCTCAGCCTTTTGGCTAAGATCAAGTGAAGAATGATGGAACCTGTCTGACCCTTCTCTGTAAAGATTTAAGGAGCTTGAAAATGCTTAACTGCCATTTGCAGATTGAATTAAGATTGAGACTGGTCACAAGTGAAATATCAAGAAATCTGGTTAAAAAGTAGAACCAAGAATCTTTGAGATTTTCCTTAGATGAAATCAACCTGAGTCAATGCAGTTGTGTATGCTGATGAAAAAATAAGCATAAGCCAGAATCCCATTCCCAATGTGTGTGTGTGTGTGTGTGTGTGTGTGTGTGTGATTTAGACTTTGGAAAATGAAAGAAAGAACTGAAATATACTCTTTACATATATACTGAAATGTACACTCTACAAACAATTCCAGTAGTATTCCTTGATGTGGCTATTGAGCCTAGGAGTTAAGCTGTCAGTTAAGGTGCCTGCATCCCGTATCAGAGTGTCTGGGAGTCATCCCTGGTTCTGGCTCATGACTCCACCTTCCTGCTAAAGCAGACCCTGGGAGGCAGCAGTGATGGTTTAAGAGACTGGATTCCTTCCACGTGGGAGACTTGTTTTGAGTTTCCAGTTCCTGGCTCCAGCCAAACCCAGCCCTGGCTATCATAGATATTTGGGGAGTGAAACCATGGTTAGGAGTGTGCCCTCTCTCTTCTCTCTGCCTTTTAAAAAATTGAATAGAAAGTATGCTCTTTCCAACTTATTCTGGAAGTTAAAAACAATGGTATACCTCAGTGGCTGGAATATTTAATTTCCTTAAAAAAAAAAAAAAACACACCTTTTGGCCGGCGCTGCGGCTCACTAGGCTAATCCTCCGCCTTGTGGCGCCGGCACATCGGGTTCTAGTCCCGGTCAGGGCACCGGATTCTGTCCCGGTTGCCCCTCTTCCAGGCCAGCTCTCTGCTGTGGCCCGGGAGTGCAGTGGAGGATGGCCTAAGTGCTTGGGCCCTGCACCCACATGGGAGACCAGGATAAGCACCTGGCTCCTGGCTTCGGATCAGTGTGGTGCGCCAGCCGTGGCGGCCATTGGAGGGTGAACCAACGGCAAAAGGAAGACCTTTCTCTCTGTCTCTCTCACTGTCCACTCTGCCTGTAAAAAAAAAAAAAAAAACAAAAACAAAAACAAAAAAACACCTTTTTTCCACTGAGAAAAACTCTTTCTGTCTAGAATTTAAAAATAGGAAGCAGGCTATACTCCATTGAAAAGGATCTCTGGGATTACAGCTGCTTGGATTTGGCTGGGATGAGGAAAAAGGTATCAAGAAGCCTTGGCTGCCAAGAAGCAATGAATGATTCTGGCATTAATTGACATGTCTGGGCTAAATTGTCTTCAGAGACAGTGGTTAAAGGACAAAAGGTAATAATTATTTACTACAAAAAGCTACATGCCCAGTCATGGCAGCCTTATAATGAATAAAATGTTCAATAGATTCTTTATACTTAAACAGAGAGTGGAACGCTATCCATTGAATTTAGAATAACATCTTCAGGCAAATAGGACAAATTAGGCAAAACATTCGGGTACTAAATTTTGGAAATGTCAGTCTGCAAGGGCTACTGTTCATCCCCCTTTTATGGCCATAAATAAATCACCCAACCTTGCCTGAAATTATTTTTTTTTCCAAAATAACCATGTCTTAGTCCATTTTGTATTGCTATACCAAAATAATTGAGGTTGGGTAACTTTTAAAGTGAAGAAGTGTGTTGGGCTCATAATTCTTGAGGTTGGAGGGTCCCAACATGATGAACCAGCATCCTGGGGAGGCCCCTTACCAACATCACAGCATAAAGCAGCAGCAGAAAGGGAACCGGCCCCCTGTAGAAGGGACCAAACGCAGTGGGTGGTTTCACTTCCCTGGAATCCGCTCTTGAGAACTCACTCACTCCTGCAAGACCTAACCCACTCCTTGAGACCAGCAATAATCCATTCACATGGGGAAGCCCTCCAGTCACCTAATTGCCTTCCACTAGGCCCACCTCTTAAAGGTCCTACCACCTCAGCCACACTGGGGACCAAGCTTCCAGGTCATGAACTTTTGGGGGACAAACTGTATCTAAACCATATCTAAACCATAGCAAATTATAGACTTTTTCCAGAGATGAGTTCTATGGAAACTTGTAGTGTGACCTTGAACTTTTGGCCTCAACTGAACTACCTACAAAACTGGAACTGAATTCAATAATTTTTTTTTTTTTTTTTTTTTGGACAGGCAGAGTTAGAGGGACAGAGAGAAAGGTCTTCACCGTCAAAATGGCCACTACGGCCGGCGTGCTGCGCCGATCTGAAGCCAGGAGCCGGGTGCTTCCTCCTGGTCCCCCATGCGGGTGCAGGGCCCAAGCACTTGGGCCATCCTCCACTGCACTCCCTGGCCACAGCAGAGAGCTGGACTGGAAGAGGAGCAACTGGGACAGAATCCTGGGGTGCCGGCGCTGCAGGCGGAGGATTAGCCTAGTGAGCCGTGGCGCCGGTCTGAATTCAATAATCTTAAAAGAGCATTTCTACTTAAAGTCTTCCAATGGTATCTTTTTTTTAAAAGATTTTAACTTATTTATTTGAGAGGTAGAGTTACAGTGAGAGGGAAAGACAGAGAAAAAGGTCTTCTGTCTGCTGGTTCACTCCCCAAATGGCCACAATGGCCAGAGTTGCGCCGATCCAAAGCCAGGAGCCAGGAGCTTCCTCTGGGTGTCCCATGCAGGTTTAGGGGCCCAAGGACTTGGGCCATCCTCTACTGCTTTCCCAGGCCATAGCAGAGAGCTGGATTGGAAGAGAAGCAGCCGGGACTAGAACCGGCCCCTTATGGAATGCCCTGCAGGCGGAGGATTAACTTACTGTGCCACAGAGCCGGACCCCCAATGGTATTTAATAGTATGGGTTTTTTCCCCCTATCTTATCTGGCTGTTGATATTTATTCACAGACTCCATAAATAGGAATTTCCTCCTTTCATTACTTGCCCCCTCCCTCCCTCCTTTCCTGCCTTCCTCTTTTCCTTGTCTCTTTCCCTCTCCCCTAACCTTAGTCTTCCACTGCTCTATAAATGCATCAGTAACCTTTGTAGAAGTTGCTGTGTTAGATATTTTTTACACTGTTCCATTTACCTTTTTTTTGAATTCTGTTTTCATTCCTGTTTTATGAATGGAGAAATCGAGTCTTAAGAGTTTTGTAACTTGTGCTCTAGCACAGATCTGGTAAGTGACAAAAATGGATTCACATCCACCTCAAATTCCAAATCCATGTCCTTTCTATCCACGCTGCTGCTCTTCATCTAGTCACTCGCTTGTCTTTCCCGATTTCTGCACTGAGTCACTTATAGGACCCTTTTCCTTTCCACTTTATTTGGCTGTGGTAGCAATAATCACAAGGTCTGGACTGCTCATGTGGGTGCAATTACTCCGAACTCACAGCACTTAAAATGTGATGTATCTAGGATTATGTACCTTTTCTTAAATCCCAAGGAACACCAGGGGTCTCCAGAATCTGGAGTCATTGTAAGTTGTGATTTCTATTTGTTCTTCGTTCTGCTGTTAAAGCAGGATTTTCAATCATTTCTTTTTATAATTCACCTTCTCCCTGAAAGATCTGCCTGTGTCCCTTTCCTGTGTCTTCTAACCATCTGTGGGCACCCGTTTGTTGATCTCTGCATTCTCTTGTTTTGACTCTTGGTATAAACCTACATCTTCCACTCATTAATCTTTTCTGTGGCCTTTCCCAGGTGCCAGTGTCACACATTTGCAGAGACATTTCTGTCTATCATTCAACGGAAGAACAAACCCATTTACCTAACTCTGACATTAAAATGGAGACAAACACAACATATGCCAAAAGTTTTGGGGGTATAATAAAATATGCAACCTATTTAAAAACCCCACTGACACTATTATTTTTTTGAAGTTCACTTGCTTGTAAACATAGTGACAATTCCTTAGACCCTTTAGTAGACCTGAGGATGAAAATCAATTCTGTTTATGGCACTTAGCATCCAGCTGTGCCTGGCATCTAGTCTTGTTCATAGTAGAATGTTTGTTTATGACTAACTGAGAAGAAGCAAGATTTTACCACATTGTCCATGTTCTTATATATTTTTCTACAATGACACAATTGTAACACCAACAGGATAATGCTAATATTTCAGAAATAAGTGTTGAAAAATAAATTCAAGTTGAGATGAAATATAGCAATTTTTAAGAAATAAGTATTCAAGCAACTCTGTCCACAAGACCTCAACTGTTATCAATTATTGTTTAATCTGGTGATGAGTGATTTTGGGAAAATTTATTACCAGAAACAAAGGTTTTCTCCCTGGAAGCATTTGTATTCTTTTTTTTTTTTTTTTTTTTTTTTTTGGCATTATATAACTCACTGTGTTTTCCTTTTGTTCTTAGCTGCCAAGAAGCTTGGGGCCAAGCATATAACTCAATCACAGTAACTGTATTATCCTTTGTGGTTATGATGTTTGTTTCTTTCTTTTCTGGTTTTAATTTCTATTTCAACAGTATTATTTCATACCTGACTTTAAAAAAAGCTATATCAAATTTTCTTTAAAGGACAAAGATGTTATAATAATAATAAAATCGATTTAATTTTCCAGATAGAATATAATTCATTTTTCAAAAGATTTATTTGTTTGAAAGACAGAGTTCAAGAGGGTCGGGAGAGATGGAGAAAAACAGAGAGTGTTGGTTCACACACAATAGCTGGGGCTGGGCCAGACCAAAACCGGGAGCCAGGAACTATATCCTAGTCTCCCATGTGGGTGACAGGAGACCAAGTACTTGGACCATCATCTGCTGTTTTTACAGGCACATTGGTAGGAAGCTGGATCGGAAGTGGAACAGCCAGGACTTGAACAGGCACTCCACTATGGAATTCAGGTGTCACAAGCTGCAGCTTACCCAGCTGTGGCCACAATGTCAGACCTCAAATCTAATTCATTTTCAACTTATTTTTTCAGAGTCAAAATTTGTTTCTAGGTTTTATTTGTCTGGCGGTAGTTTTGAGCTTGGCTGCACTTTGTGTTAAAACACACACCTGTACATGCACAATCTGGATATCAACCCTGTAACTAAGTCTTTAAATTTTTCTCCTTTATCAGAAAGGAGGTAGCAGTTTTTGTGTGGTTCTTTTCACTAGCCATGACCTATGACTTTCCAAATTCTCTTCTTCAGAACTGAAGGGCTTGGTTTGGCTCTTTCTTACTTCCTAATGGCTAACACCCAGGGGATGGTAGCAGTGTGGTGGATAGTGACAAGGTGTCACTTTTAAACATTCCTTCCATTGGTCTATTTGGACCAGTCAGTAGATAATTTCATATCACCTAGTCAATTGGCCTTCCCCTAAGATTGTCGCTTTAGCTAAATTATCACGGTATTTATCCTACTGAACCCAAAATTCACAACCTGCTTAAGATCATAGGATCTTTGCTAGTGTTCTTAAAGAAATGTGTGTGTGTATATATATATATATATATATATATATATTTGACAGGCAGATTTAGACAGTGAGAGAGAGAGAGAGAGAGAGAGAAAGGTCTTCCCTCCGTTGGTTCACCCCTCAAATGGCTGCTATGGCCTGCGCGCTGCACCAATCCGAAGCCTGGAGCCAGGTGCTTCCTCCTGGTCTCCCATGGGTGCTTGGGTGCAGGGTCCAAGAACTTGGGCCATCCTCCACCGCCTTCCTGGGCCACAGCAGAGAGCTGGACTGGAAGAGGGGCAACCAGGACAGAATCCAGTGCCCCAACTGGGACTAGAACCTGGAGTCCCGGCGCTGCAGGGTGGAGGATTAGCTAAGTGAGCCACAGTGCCGGCTTAATATATTGTATCCTTTAATCTATGTTATAGTATGTTACATATAACACATAAATATATATTCTAAATAAAAGCCATTTGTGAAAATTTCACAGCTAGCATACTCCATGGGAAGATGTAGAGAAGATTTTCCTTTAAGATCTGGTATCCACTCTCACTCATTCTATTATTTAATTAATTTCTTAAGATGTATTTTATTTATTTGACAGGTAAAGTTACAGAGAGAAAGAGAGGCAGAGACAGAGGGAGATGTCTTTTATCTGCGGGTTCATTCCCTGAATAACAGCAACTTCTGGGGCTGGGCCAGGAGCCAGGAGCTTCATCTTGGTCTCCCACATGGATGTAGGAGCCCAAGCACTTGGGCTATCCTCTGCCACTTTCTAGGAGCATTAGCAGGGAGCTGGATTGGAAATGCAACAGCCAGGACCTAAGTTGGTGCCCATATGGGATGCTGGCATTGCAGTCAGCAGCTTAACCTGCTACACTATAATGTCAACCCCTTACTCATTCTATTAAAGATGTCCACTCTCACTATTCAATGCAGTAGTGGCATAACTATCAAGAGCAATCAGACCAGGAAGATAAAAGGCATATGAGTTGGAGAAGAAGTAAAATGATATCTATTCAAAGATGACAAGATCTGTCGCTCCCCGTCTTCGTGGAGGAACGACACAGGACCCTGCGCTGTTCTTTTGTCTGCTCGGCCCTTCCCGGGTTTGCTGCTGGTTCTTCCCGGATTGGCTACCATCCCTTCCACCTCCGTGGAAGGGTGGTTCCCCCTAGCCACTTTCCCCACTTCCGCAGGGGAGCGGCATACCGCTGGCTGGCTCTCTCGGGGGCTGCACAGGTGTTCCCTCAGATGTTCCTTGTGCATGTTGTCTCTCTCCTCCTTTATAGTCCTCTTCCACCAATCCCAACTCTGCTACCCACAAGCCGAGTACGCTGCTCTCCTCCAATCAGGAGCAGGTCCTACAGTTTATTGGTTGAACTGGAGGCAGCTGTGTAGAAGCTGCTTCTCCCTTCTCAGCGCCATATTGTGGGAGAGCAGATGCATAGAATAAGTCTTAATTCCAGTAACTTAGTCTAGTCCGGGTTGCTCCCCACAAGATCCATCCTATATATATGTTGAAACCTCAAAAACTGGATCAAAGAACGGTTAAAATTAATAAATGAATTTAGCAAAGTTGTAGGATACAAAATCAACTTGGTATAATTATAGGATTTCTTTTAAATTTTTAAGCAGTTATTTTTTATTTATTTGAAAGACAGAGTTACAGAGAGAGGAGGAGAGACAGAGACAGAGAGAGAGAGAGAGAGAGAGAGAGAGAGAGAGATTTCCATCTGCTGGCTTACTCTCCTAGTGGCTGTAAGGCTGGTGTTTGGCCAGGCTGAAGCCAGGAGCCAGGAGCTTCATCCATGTCTCCACAGTGGGTGCAGGGGCCCAAGTAGTTGGGCCATCACCCGCTGCTTTCTCAGGCACATAGGTAAGGAGCTGGATTGGAAGTGGAGCCTATGGGCTTGAATTGGTGCCTTTATGAATGCTGGTATTGTAGGTGGTAGCTTAACCCACTGTACCACAATTCTGGCCCCAATCCATGGGATTTCTAATGATCTCACTGAAAAAGAAATCAAGAAAAATAATACTTACAGTGGCATAAAAATAGGAAGAAATTTAACCAAGGAAGTGAAAGACTTGTACATTGAAAATGGTAAAATATTGACGAAAGAAATGGAAGATTCCACAAGTAAATGGAGAGATATTCTATGCTCATAGATTGGAAGAATTAATATTGTTAAAATGTTCATATGTCCCAAAGTAATATATAGATTCAATGAATTCCCCATAAAAATTCCAATGGCATTATTCAGAGAAATAGAAAAAAAATCCAAAATTCACACAGAATTGCAAAAGACCCTGAAGAGCCAAAATAATTCTAGAAAGGAAAAACAAATTTGGAGGCATCATATTTCCTGATTTAAAATTATATTACAAAGCTATAGGAACCAAACATTATGGCCGTAGTATAAAAACTGACACATAAATGAAGGGAACAGAATAGATATCATAAGTAAATCAAAGAGTCAACCCATTTTCAGAAAGGTCACCAAGAAGACTCAATGAGGGAAAGGATAGTTTTTTTTTTTCTTTTCAATATATGGTATTGGGGAAAGTAGACTTCCACATGCAAGAGAATGATAATGGACCCTTATCTTAAATCTGTATAAAGACCTCTACCTTATACCTTATACAAAAATCAACTCAAAATGAGTCAAGGATCTAAACCTATGACCTGATACAATCAAATTACTAGAGGAAAACATTGGGGAAACTCTGCAAGACACTGGTATAGGCAAAGACTTTTTAGAAAAGACCCCAGAAGTACAGGCAATAAAAGCAAAAATAGACAAATGGGATTATATCAGGCTAAGAAACTGCTGCATGGCAAAGGAAATACTGAACAAAGTGAAAGGCAATTGAGGGGCCGGCACCATGGCATACTAGGTTAATCCTCCGCCTGCGGAACCAGCATCCCATGTGGATGGGATAGTGTGCCATGGTGCTGGCGTCCAAGACTGTGATTATGAAGTAAATTGAAATTATGTTATTGCAAAAATTAAAGGAAAAAAGGAAGGAAGGAGGAAGGTTTGAGGGAAGCAGGGCGGTAGGGAAGAATAGTTATATTCTTAGGATTGTATCTATGAAATATATGATATCTGTTCTTTTTATATTAACAAAAATTAAAAAATAATAAAAGGCATAGATTTAAGTGGGAGAAGATGCTATAGATCAAGCATTGACACATCTTGTAAATCCTTGGTACTATGTTGTCTCAGTATTGGTTACTGAAAGCTCAGTAGATAGCTGTTATCATTCACTTTTACACAAGCATAGCCTAACAGTACAAGGAGTGAGCATTAAATTTACAATTAAACAGAAGTGAACTTTTTTCCTTCAACAGTTGTTATATAAAACAAATATTTATGATAGTTCAAAAAGTTTTTTCAAGTGCAAAAATGAAGAAATTTCCAAGGTGATGAAAAAATAGCTAAATTAAGACAATTGAATAATTAAATGTATACCTATACAAGATTGAAAAACATAGACAAATTGTTGAAAGCACAATAAAAGGATAATTTTATTACCAAACAATTGCATCTGTTTCTTAGTTTTCTGTACAAAGTTATCTTCTTTTAACTTTTTTAAATTGAAAAATAAGTGTTATATATATTTGTCATGTACAAAAAAATCAATCCAAAATGGATAAAAGATCTAAATTTAAGACTTGAAACCAAGAAAACATAGGAGAAAATCCCCTTGACATTGGCTTTGGCAATGATTTCTTGGCTCAGGATACAAAAGCAAAATAAAAAATGGGGCTACATCAAACTAAGAAGCTTCAGCACAGAAAAGGAATGATGAAAACAATGGAAAAACAATCTATGGAGTGGGAAAATATTTGCAAAGTATATATCTGATAAGAGATTGATATAAAACATTTAAAAATAAAATTATTTTAAAGGCAAGGAGTCAGTGAGAGAGAGAGAGAGATAGACACCTCCCATCCATTGGTTCACTCCCCAAATGACCACAATGGGTGCAACTGGGCTGAGCAAAAGCCAGAGGCTGAGAACTCACTCCAGATCTCCCAGTGGGTGACAGGGACCAGTTACTTCATCACTGCTGCCTTCCAGGCTCTGCATTAGGAGGAAGCTGGCATTGGGAGCTGGAGCTGGGAGTCAAAGCCAGGTACTAGGATATGGGATCCAGGCATCTTAACCACTAGGCCAAATGTCCACCCCAATACCCAAAACTTATAAAGAACTCCCACAATTCAACAGCAAGAAGAATTAAAATGCAAATAAGAAAATGGACAGAGGACCTGAATAGACATTTCTGCAAAGATGATATACAAGTGGCCAAAACATATATGAAAAGGTTCTCAGCATCATTAATCATTAGGGAAATGCAAATCAAAACCACTATGAAATACCAGCTTATACCCATTGTATGGCTATTATCAAAGTCAGAACAATGTTGGTGAGGGTCTGGAAAAAAAAGAACACTGTTGGTCTAAGTGTAGATTGGTACAGCCAATATGGAAAATATCGTGGTGGTTTCTAAGGAAATTAAAAATAGAATTATCATATGACTCAACAGCCCCTCTTTTTTTTATTTAATAAATATAAATTTCCAAAGTACAGTTTATGGATTACAATGGCTTCCCCCCCTCATAACTTACCTCCCACCCGCAACCCTCATATCTCCCGCTCCCTCTCCCGTTCCATTTGCATCAATTCATTTTCAATTCTCTTTATATACAGAAGATCAATTTAGTATAAATTAAGTAAAGATTTCAACAGTTTGCACCCACAACCAAAGCACAAAGTGTAAAATACTGTTTGAGTATTAGTTATAGCATTAATTCACATTGTACAACACATTAAGGACAGAGATCCTACATAGGGAATAAGTGCACAGTGACTCCTGTTGTTGACTTAATAAATTGACACTCTTGTTTATGGTGTCAGTAATCACTCTAGACTCTTGTCATGAGTTGCCAAGGCTATGGAAGCCTTTTGAGTTTGCTGACTCCGATCTTTTTCAGACAAGGTCATAGTCAAAGTGGAAGTTCTCTCCTCCCTTCAGAGAAAGGTACCTCCTTCTTTGATGGCCCGTTTTTTCCACTGGGATCTCACTCACGGAGATCTTTCATTTAGATTTTTTTTTGCCACAGTGTCCTGGCTTTCCATGCCTGAAATGCTCTCATGGGCTCTTCAGCCAGATCCAAATGCTTTAAGGGCTGATTCCAGGCCAGAGTGCTGTTTAGGACATCTGCCATTCTATGAGTCTGCTGTGTATCCCGCTTCCCATGTTAGATCATTCTCTCCTTCTTAATTCTATCAGATAGTATTAGCAGACACTAGTCTTGTTTGTATAATCCCTTTGACTCTTAGACCTATCAGTATGATCAATTGTGAACTGAAATTGATCACTTGGACTAGTGAGATGACATTAGTACATGCCATCTTGATGGGATTGAATTGGAATCCCCTGGCACATTTTTAACTCTACCATTTGGGGCAAGTCTGATTAAGCATGTCCCAAATTGTACATCTCCTCCCTCTCTTATTCCCACTCTTATATTTAACAGGGATCACTTTTCAGTTAAATTTAAACACCTAAGAATAATTGTGTGTTAATTACAGAGTTCAACCAATAGTATTAAGTCGGACAAAAAATACTAAAAGGGATAAAGTATTAAGTTGTACATCAACAGTCAGGACAAGGGCTGATTAAGTCACTGTTTCTCACAGTGTGCATTTCACTTCAACAGGTTTCCTTTTTGGTGCTTGGTTAGTTGTCACCGATCAGGGAGAACATATGATATTTGTCCCTTTGGGACTTGCTTACTTCACTCTGCATGATGTGTTCCAGATTCCTCCATTTTGTTGTAAATGACTGGATTTCATTGGTTTTTACTGCTGTATAGTATTCTACAGAGTACATGTCCCATAATTTCTTTATCCAGTCTACTGTTGCTTGGCATTTAGGTTGATTCCATGTCTTAGCTTTATTGTGAATTGAGCTGCAATAAACATTAAGGTGCAGACCACTTTATTGGTTGCCAATTTAATTTCCTTTGGGTAAATTCCAAGGAGTGGGATGGCTGGGTTGAATGGTAGGGTTATCTTCAGGTTTCTGAGGAATCTCCAGACTGACTTCCATAGTGGCTTGACCAGTTTGCATTCCCACCAACAGTGGGTTAGTGTCCCTTTTTCCCCACATCCTCGCCAGCATCTGTTGTTGGTAGATTTCTGAATGTGAGCCATTCTAACCGGGGTGAGGTGAAACCTCATTGTGGTTTTGATTTGCATTTCCCTGATTGCTAGTGATCTTGAACATTTTTTCATGTGTCTGTTGGCCATTTGGATGTCCTCTTTTGAAAAATGTCTATTGAGGTCCTTGGCCCATCTCTTAAGTGGGTTGTTTGTTTTGTTGTCATGGAGTTTCTTTATCTCTTTGTAGATTCTGGTTATTAAACTTTTACCAGTTGCATAGTTTGCAAATATATTCTGTTGGTTGCCTATTCACTTTCCTGACTGTTTGTTTTGCTGTACAGAACTTCTCAATTTGATGCAATCCCAATAGTTAATTTTGGCTTTGACTGCCTGTGCTTCCGGGGTCCATTCCAAGAAGTCTTTGCTGGTGCCTGTATCTTGCAGGGTTTCTCCAATGTTCTCTAATAATTTGATAGTGTCGGGTCATTGATTTAGATCTTTAATCCATGTTGAGCGGATTTGTGGGTAATGTGTAAGGTAGGGGTCTTGCTTCATGCTTCTGTATGTGGAAATCCAGTTTTCCCAGCACCATTTATTGAATAGACTGTCCTTGCTCCAGGAATTGGTTTTAGATCCTTGATTAAATATAAGTTGGCTGTAGATGTTTGTATTGATTTCTGGTTTTTCTATTCTGTTTCATTGGTCTATCTATCTGTCAACAGCCCCTTTTCTGAGCAAATACCTAAAGCAAATAAAATCACTACTACGTAAAGATATGTGTACTCTCATGCTCATTTTGGCATTATTCATCATAGCCAACATATGGAGAGAGCCTGAATGTCTTTTGCCAGGATGAATGGATCACATATATATGCATATCATTCAGGCTTAAAAAAGAAGGGAATCTTGCCATTTTCTAATACAAGAATGAAATTGTAGGACATGTGTAAGCTGAAATAAGCCAAACTCAGAAAGCAAAACATTATGATTTCACTTTTATGTTTGAAATTGTCTGTCTGTCTATCTATCTAACTATTTATCTATCTTAGTCAATATAGATTCTATCTTAGTCAATAAAGAGTAAATCGTAGTCAAGACCTGGGAATCTTACTCCTACAAAAGTACAAGAGTGATTGGCACCTCCAGTTCTGATACAGCCTGTAGTTCCAGCTCCACTATAAATATAAACTGATATGACTTTAGGAAAATTATCAATCTCTGAGACTCGCTTTCTTCATTTATGAAATAAAAAGGCAAAATGAAACTTATCTTATGCACTGACTAGTGTATCCAAGAATGAAATGTGGTAATGCATATGGAAGAGCTTTAAACATGACCTATATTATTACTGTATGTGGTGGTGGGTTGTCATGTTTTACTGCTTCACATTCAACTGGGCTGACTATGGTGACAGATTTGCTGGGTTTTCCTTGCAAGAAGAGAATATTTGAGGCAGTTCTAGGAGAGTGAGTGCATTCAGGTTCTTGCTAGAATGCTCCTTGAGTTGGCACCAATCCTTTTTCTTCTTCTCCATTTTGTTTCTCTAGGGTTATATTCTTCCTTGTATTGGGGGTCTTATGAGCTTGAGTCATTTTGCTATCTTCCAAAGAGAATCCTTGAGCTTTTAGAAAAGCTGTGCCACCTGCTTACCCTGTGCCTGAAATTAATTCTCATTGGAGCTACTTCCATTCCTTTCCATCCCAATCCAATTTGAACATTTATTTGCACACATGGTGTGTTTGGTACTGGAGAGAAAGAAAAGTGGCACAGAATTTTTTGAGTCTGAGCTCATGAAAAATGAGAAAGATGCACCAATAACTGCACCCCAAAATGTGGTAAAGGATCTAATTTTGGTAAAGTTAACGTTTCTGAAAGTATGTGGGAGGAGAGATTCATTCTAAGTGATTCTATCAAGAAGGGCTTTTAAAAGTTAGGGATTTTTGAGTGAAAAGTACCCTAATAGAGGGGACTTTTGATATATTTGGAAACGGGAATGAGTAGGATTAATTTAAGTGCAGGGATGAATTTAAGAAGGTGGGATACAAGACTGGGTAGATGAGAGTTGCAGGAGATAAGTCTATAATGTATAAAAATGGATATGCACCAAAATTATACAATTTAATATATATATTAAAATAGAATTTTAATTCTATATTAGTTTCATTTCCTGACTTTATATTGACTATTGGAAACTAAACCACTTTAATTACTATAATTTTCACGGTTCATGTGACATCTGATTATGCTGGAATTTAGTCCATGCATCAAGAGTGAAAGCAAACCAATACTTTTATGGATTTAAATAACTGCTCTTTTGATTATCATTTCTCTTGTCAAGAGCTAAGAGTCACTAATGATCAGAGTTTAGAAGTCTCTTGTAGAATAAATAGGTACAGAATATGTGGACCAAAATAAGATTTTTATTTTATTTTTTACAAATATTTATTTATTTGAGAGGTAGTATTACAGATAGAGAAAGGGAGAGACAGAGAGAAATATCTTCCATCCACTGGTTCACTCCCCATATGGCTGTAACGGCTAGAGCTGAGTTGATCTGATGCCAGGATCCAAGACCTTCTTCCGGGTCTCCCACACAGATGCAGGGGCCCAAGCACTTGGGCCATCTTCCATTGCTTTCCCAGGCCATTATCAGAGAGCTGGATTGGAAAAGGAGCAGCTGGGACATGAACTGGTGCCCATATGGGATGCTGGAGCCACAGGCAGAGGCTTACTACTATGCCACAGCACTGGCCCTCAAAATAAACATTTTAAAAGATTTATTATTTGAAAAACAGAGAAAGAAAGAGAGAGAGAGAGAGAGAGAGAGAGAGAGATCTTCCATCTGCTGGGGTACTCCCCAGATGCCTGCAACATCCAGGGCTGGACCAGGCTTAGTCTCCCATGAAAGTGGCAGGAACTCAAGTATAGAGAGAAAGGTCTCCCATTTGCTGATTCACTCCCCAAATGGCTGTAATGGCCAGAGCTGGGCAGATCTGAAGCCAGGAACCAGGATCTTCTGAGTCTCCCACACAGATACAGAGGCCCAAGCACTTGGGCCATCTTCTACTATTTTCCCAGGCCATGGCAGAAAGCTGAATCAGAGGAGGATCAGCCAAGTCAAACCAGTGCTCATATGGGAGTCCAGCACCACAGGTGGAAGTTTAGCCTATTATGCCACAGCGCCAGCCCTAATTCTGTTTCTTAAGCTATTTGAAGTACCCTCATTTCTCTCTTTCTATCCCCCTCTTTCTCCCTCTCTGTCTACACATACACACACACCATGGTTGTGTTCCTCTGGAGAACTCTAACAATCCTTTGTTTTGATAGTTGTTGCTTGTATAGTGTGATCAGAGCTAAGTATTTCATGTAGGGCTGAACATAAAGTGTGCCCATCTTACCTATACTTTTTTCTCCCTAGTATTAATTTCCCCACGAGGTGAGAAGATGACTGATAAGAGCACAGGGTAATGAGCTGGCTTTGGCATGAAGCATGCAGTGCACCATGCCTGCTCTGTTTAGCTTCCCTCTCTGTCCTCATCTTTCCCTCTTGGCCCATTAATGTCATGTTCCATCTGAGGTTGGGCTGTGCTGCCCTTTGCTGGGAAGAAGGAATGTAAGCTTCCTTTATTAGTGGGTATCATGTTGTCCTGACCTTTGTTTTGTTTTTCCTAAGAAAAGATGGCTGGAATCTTACAGATGACACTTCAAGATTTCACTTTCTGATTTGTTTCAAAGTGGAATAAACCTTATATTTTAAAAAATATTGTGTGATAAACAAACCAGTACCATTCAGTAACGTAAGAGAATAATGGCAACATTCTTCCATGTTGTCCAATATGGTAGCCACCTGCCATATGTGATAGTTGAGCACTTAGAATGTGCTGAGTAACTGATAACCTGAATTTTAAATTTTATTAAATTTAAAATCATTGAAACTTAAATAGACATACAAGCTAAAAGTTATCATATTACACACCAAAAGTCCAATTGAGCCTCCAAACATCAATTTCCAGTTTATTTATTTATTTTAAAGATTTATTTATTTGAATGGCAGAGATACAGAGAGACAGAGGAAGAGAGAGAGAGAGAGAGAGAGAGAGAGAGAGAGGTCTTCCATTCGCTGGTTCACTCGCAATGGCCAGAGCTGTGCTCATCTGAAGCCAGGAGCCAGGAGGTTCCTCTGGGTCTCCCGTGCAGGTTCAGGGGCCCAAGGACTTGGGCCATCTTCTACTGCTTACCCAGGCCATAGCAGAGAGCTGGATCAGAAGCGGAGCAGCCAGGACTCGAACCGGCACCCACATGGGATGCCGGCACTGCAGGCAGCAGCCTTACCCACTACACCACAGCACGGGCCCCTCAGGTTTATTTTTAACCCAAGTAAAAGCAAGTCTCTTTGTGCATATTAACTTTTTCTTTCTTTCTTTTCTTTCTTTTTTTTTTTTTTTTTTTTTTTTTTTTTTTTTTTTTGACAGGCAGAGTGGACAGTGAGAGAGAGAGAGACAGAGAGAAAGGTCTTCCTTTGCCATTGGTTCACCCTCCAATGGCCGCCGTGGCCGGTGTGCTGCGGCCTGCGCACTGCGCTGATCCGAAGGCACGAGCCAGGTGCTTCTCCTGGTCTCCCATGGGGTGCAGGGCCCAAGCACTTGGGCCATCCTCCACTGCACTCCCAGGCCACAGCAGGCAGCTGGACAGGAAGAGGAGCGACCGGGACAGAATTCGGCGCTCCGACCGGGACTAGAACCCTGTGTGCCGGCGCCGCAAGGCGGAGGATTAGCCTGTTAAACCACGGCGCCAGCCAACATATTAACTTAATGATAAAAAAAAATCTCTCCTTTCTACTTGTGAGATCTTCAGACCGTTAGCATCTCCTGTGAGCTTCTTGTATGTGTAGAATCTCATTGATCCAGAATCTGCTTTTAAAAAGATCCTCAGTATATGTGCTCATTAAAGTCTGAGAATTACTGATATAAACCGTCTACATGAACACTTCTTAAGTTATAGAGGGAGGCAGGGAAAAGAAGTGTGGATTATTTTCTAAATTACTTCTGTGATTTCTCAGTGTACCCTCCTTCACATTTGGGGCCTCCAATTGTGGTACTGACATTGCCCTACATTAAGTAAAGCATTCAACAAATAGTAAGAAAAAAAAAAAAACTGTTCATCAACAGTAGAGACAAGGACTTTGAACAATCATCAAATCTCAAAATGTCAATTTCACTCCTATACATTAATTTTTGGTACTGTATTAGCTACCATAGATCAGGGAGAATATATGGTATTTGTCTTTTTGGGGACTGGCTTATTTCACTAAGTTATAATGGTTTCCAGTTTAATATAATTTGTTGTGAAAGACAGGATTTCATTCTTTCTTACAGCTGAGTAGTACTCTATAGTGTATATATATATATCATAATTTCTTTATCCAGTTATCAATTAATGAGCATCTGGGTTACTTCCATGTCGTGGCTATTGTGTATTGAGCTGCAATAAACGTGAAGGTACAGATCACTCTTTAATATGTTGATTTTATTTCCTCTGGATAAATTTTCAGGAGTGGGATTGCTGGGTCATGTTGTCTATTTTCAGCTTTCTGAGCAAGCAGTGTATTTAGGGAGATGGTAGGGGGTTCAAGAGGACTATTATGGTTTGGTGGAACTTCATTCTACCTGAAAGCATCTCATAGAGACCATGTTGGTACAGAAATTGGGGCCACAGGGAATCCTAGGGATTTATCAAATTACAGTTTCTAGTAAGCTCTAGTGCCAGTGCAGTTTTGTTTAATGTCTCATGTTTATTAGTCCTGGAATATGTAGAATGTGACTTAACTTCATAAAGCCTTGATTCCTGCATCATTCAAGTGATGGACCATCGTTGTATTTACTCAGGACGTGTGGAGATAATTATAAGAGATACCATACCTTAGGTGCTTAATACAAGGCCTGGAACAGAATAATAGCTTAATAAATGCTGGGGTTTCTTATGATCACATGTATTGTTTTAAAGTCATACAGGTACTGTATTAACTTTTTAAAAAAGGATTTATTTATTTATTTGAAAGGCAGAGTTATACAGAGAGAAGGAGAAGCAGAGAGAGAGAGAGAGAGAGAGAGAGAGAGAGAGAAGTCTTCCATCTGTTGGTTCACACCCCAGTTGACTGCAATGGCTGGAGCTGCACTGGTCCAAAGCCAGGGGCCAGGAGGTTCCTCTGGGTCTCCCATGTGGGTGCAGGGGCCCAAAGATCTGGGCCATCTTATACTGTTTCCTAGGGCATAACAGAGAGCTGGATCAAAAGTGGAGCAGCCAGAACTCAAACCAGCACCCACATAGGATGACAGCACTGAAGGCGGTGGCTTTACCTGCGACGCCAGAGTGCCAGCCCCTTAGTCAGCTTTCTGTTGCTGCAATGAAATGCCTAAAGTGAACTGCTTATCAAGGAAGAAGATTTATTTTGGATAATGGTTTTAGAGGTTCACAGTGCAAGAGTAGGCTGGTGTTATTTGTTTGTCTCTCTGGTCAGGCCAGAGGTTGGCAATGGTAGAGCGTAAGCAGAGGAAGAATCACATTGGGAGCCAGGAAGCAGAGAGAGAGAGCAGCTGAGCCCAATGTAGGCACTAGTAACATTCCTCTTCCAAGAATTACTGTCTAACGCCATGCCCACAATGACCTAAGGACCTCCCACTATGCCCTGCCTTTAATGTCCTTAATTGGATTGCTTCTGCCCTCTCAGTGTTATTAACTTATGACTTTGGAGTTTAACATCCGCAGGAATTTGGGAGCCAAATCTTGCTCAAGCTGTAGCAGTGGTACAGAGGAAAGTCAGAGCTTTGTAAGCACTTAGTGTATTCTGCCAATCAGCTGGTTATCAGCAAGGGCTGAATCAAGGAATTTGTAGAGAAGAACATAAATTTCCCAATATTTCAGAATAATATGCCCCAATTCTTCAGGAAGGGATAAGCAGCTTCCTGTCCTTTGTATGACATCCATTGTGGTTTCTAGTAATTACACAAATTCAGGATTTTAAACAGCCAAGAGCCTTCAAAGAAACTTGGTGGGGGCATTATAACCTGTAATAACAGTAACCTAAAATTACTATGGTCACATAATGATAAGTCATTGGGACTCTAGGACTCATGTTTTCCAAAAAGACATTTGAAGACCCCTGTCCCTCAGACAGAGTTCATGTCCAGAGAAAAATTACCAGGTCACACAGAGACCCCTTTGCTAAGTTTCTAGATAAATACGGTTTCCCAAGTAGGCTCAGTGTTTGCCGAACCCAGGCCCTCTGTGTGACTCTTGTGTAGACCATTGTACGTTGAGTGGCACACAAGAGGTTGTGTTCAGTACTGAGGGTGATTTGAGAAGTGTTCCAGGAGCCAGGAATTTAAAGGCTCTGGGGAGAGTAGTCTTTCCTTGTAGAACTGTTAAAGAACTACTTCCCATAAATTGTTTTCGAGAATGATGGCTCCCCATGGTCCGCAAGGAATTTGCCTATTTGTGTGTCAACCTCTCCCTCCAGCCATCAATTCAGTGCTTACATTCTCAATACTGAGCCATTTCTTTCCTCCATTACTATTTCCCCCTTTCCCCATCTCTCTTTTTCAAAACTTTTCTGGATTGAATTTTGGCTCTGGAGAAGAGTTGCAACTATGTTACAGAGATTTCCCACAGCATGTTCGTTCCGCTTTTCATGATGTTAACACTGAACATAGCAAGATACAATTAGTAAAATCAAAAATTAACATAGATACATTCTTAGCTACACTACAGACTTTGAATTTCTTCAGTTTTCCACTAATCGTTTGTTTTGTTTTAGGATCCAGCCCAGGGTTGACCACTGCATTGTGTTGTCCTCATTGCTCGTTAGTGTACTAAAACCCAGTTCCTCTGTATCTTTCCTTTGGGTGACACCGCAGCTTTTCAGGGGTGCTGATATTTTGTAGAATGCTCTTCAGCTTGAATCTGTCTGATGTTTTCAGTTTCAGGTTATCGGTATTTCCTTTTCTTTTTAAATGATTTCTTTCCTTCCTTCTCCTTCAGAAATACTGACTTTGCATTTTATAAAATCAGTACATCTTTATAATGAATGACATATAAATTGTGATTGAATCCTCTTGCAGGAGAACAGGTAGTGCTGAAAAGTTGCTTAAGCCTCCCCCACCCACAAAGGATGAAAATCTCTCTCTCTTTTCTTATTATTTACTTACTTACTTACTTATTTATTTATTTCAAAGGCAGAGTTACAGAGAGAAGTCTTCCATCCGCTGGTTCACTCCACCAATGGCGGCAATGGCTGGAGCTGAGCTGATCCGAAACCAGGAGTCAGGAGCTTCTTCTAGGTCTCCCAAGCAATTGCAGGGGCCCAAGGACTTGGGCCATCTTCTATAGCTTTCGCAGGCCATAGCAGAGAGCTGGATTGGAAGTGTAGAAGCCAGGACTAGAACTGGCTCTCATATGGGATGCCGGCACCGCAGGCAGAGGCCTAGCCCACTACACCACACTGCCAGGCCCCAAAATCTCTTTTAAAATGGAATCAGTAATTAGCTTTAGACCAAAACATAATCTTGAAGATGTTGTATATAGTCTGCTTCTGAAGAGTGTTTGGTTATTGAAGGCTGGGTTGGTCTGTGAGCAGCTGTAGTCCAGGCATAAAAAAAAAAAAGATTGTAAACCTTGTGTGGATCTCCACAAAGATGACAGGGATGTTGAAGGCTTTTCATAAAACACAGCTCATTGCTGGGTGAAGAACAGGTGTCTATGACACTTGCTCTTTCTGTTTGAGGCAATCTTAAGTGTATTCAACAAGCATTCATCACACTGGTTTTTTTTTTTTTTTTTCAATTCTAGGTGTTACATAACATCTACTATGCATGTGGAAAGCGTGGGTAACTGTATAGACAACCAATTCTTACTAATTAGGTTAGACTGCTGTGAATCTCAGAACATGATGTCTGGTGGTTGATACCATAACCTTGTTCTTTTTGTGTGTGTTTCTGTTTAAAGACATCAGTTTAACATATATTTGTATTGTTGATTTATTAACATGGGACTCAGGCCAACAGCACTGGAACCCTTGACTGATGGAGCTTCTCCTATGCATGAATATTCTCCACAAGGCACATCAGAGCCTTCTTGCACTTACAGACACTGGGCAGCTCTTCCACAGTACCAAGGGGCCATTTTACACAGCAAAATCCCAACAAAGAGCATAAAAGGTGAAAAGTGTAGCACTAAATAGATGGTGAGAACTGTAACAAGGAAGCGGTGGGTCAGTTTGCTCAACTTCAGCTGGGAACATGCTGGTGAGGTCTTGACCTTTCCCTGCCCTGTGCATGTTTTCAAATGGCCAGGAACGTGCAGGGAATATTAATTTGGGGGCTGCAAATCCATTTCAGCAAATAAATTTGCAGATACAGAACCCATGGAAAGTAGGGTCCAACTGTAACCTAATTCTGCCCTGTGTCAAACACATTTTTCCTTATTTCACAAATTAAAAAAACAAAAAACAAAAAACCAAGTTTCCAGAATCGAAGTCATTCACCTCCAGTTTGCCAGATGGTTTTGGGGGAGGGGGATGTCCACCATGCTCCTCTAATTCCAGAGGCAGAGCTTCTGCCTCTACACTCCCTGTCTTACTTCTGACAAATCCTGGATTCAGCCTGGTGCTGTTCTCTTTATCTATGTAAAGTTATGATAAGGAAGCCACAGACATCTAATTTGTCTCTACAGTGGCTTCAACCTGGATTTAAGTCTGCTGAATCAAATGTATCTCCATTTGAATACTCTATTTCAAATAGTCCTTGTGCCCAAGGCCTTTCTTACAGGAGTTACAAGGCAGGAATCTAGGAGAATGGCTGCAGTGTCATCTTTATTAACGTGGCCTCTCTCCTCTCAGAGCCTTTTTCATAAAAGGATTATATATTTCCTATTACAAGGATAATTCATGCTATTTTAATACATTTTGAAAATTTAGAAATGCCCAAAGAATATAATATAAATCACTCATATTTCTTCTTTTTAAAGATTTTATTTATTTATTTATTTGAAAGTCAGATATACAGAGGGAGGGGAGAGAGAGAGAGAGAGAGAGAGAGAGAGAGAGAGATCTTTCATCCACTGGTTCACTTCCCAAAAGGCCCCAACAGCCAGGACTGGGCCAGGCTGAAACCAGGAGACAGGAACCTTCCCCATGTCTCCCACAAGGGTGCAGAGGCCCAAGCACCCCAGCCATCTTATGCTGCCCTCCCAGGCACACTAGCAGGGAGCTGGATCAGAAGTGGAATAGCCAGGACTCGAACCAGTGCCCACATGGGATGCTGGCACTGGAGGTGGAGGCCCAACCTTCTATGCCACAGCACTGGCCCCAACTCATTTTTTAACATCAATAAATAATTGTTATTAACATGGAGTGTGGCTTCTTTTCATTTTCCTCCTCTTGTTTGAAATATATATATTGAGTTGAGGTCATACTGTATATGCTATTTTTAACTTTTTCATCCAGCTCTCTACTGTGGCCCAGGAAGGCAGTGGAGGATGGCCCAAGTCGTTGGGCCCTGCACCCACATGGGAGACCAGGAGGAAGCACCTGGCTCCTGGCTTCAGATCAGTGCAGAGTGCCGGTCGTAGTAGCCATTTGGGGGGTGAACCAATGGAAGGAAGACCTTTCTCTCTGTCTTTCTCACTAACTCTGCCTGTCAAAAAAAAAAAAAAAGTACATATGTTTTGAGATTTACTGAACTATTTAATTTTTTTCTATTTTTAGCTATTTCAAATGTTTTTAAACATTTATTTGTTTAATTTATTTCAGAGGCAAGAAGAGAGAGCAATAGTGAGAGTGAGAGAGATCTCACATATGCTGGTTCACTCCTCAACTATCTGCAATAGTTAGGGCTGGGAATTCAATCCAGATCTTCTGCATTGATGTCAGGGACCCAGCTACTTGGTTGCATTAGCAGGAAGCTGGAATCAGGAGTAGAGTTGGGACTTGAACCCAGAAACCCTGATATGGGATGTGGGTGTCCCAATCAGCATCTTAACAACTGTGCTAAAACACCTGCCCCTCAAATACATTTTAAATTGAGCTTTACGATAAATAGTAGCACATATTTTTAATTATTACGTGGAAATTGAGGTGCTGCATTGAATTGTGTGACCATTTTAAGGACTTTGTGATAGCGACAGCTCGCTTGCTTTCAGGAAGCAGTCTACATTCCCACTGGCTGAGTCCCACGTGCCTGTGTCCTTGCTCTCTTCAAAACAGGCCATATTCTAGAGGGGGTGGGAAACATCTTTCTCTGCCAAGGCCATCTGGATATGTATGACATCATTTGCAGGCCGTACATAATGATCAACTTAAAATTAGTCTGCTATAGACTTACTGAATTTTGAATCCAGCTTGCTGTTGCCTTGGCCGGGGCAGACCAAATGATTCTGTGGGCCTGAGAATGGCCCATGGGTTGGACTTTCCCAACTCCTGTTTGAGAGGTTTCACTAGTTTTTTGTTTTAGGTGTGTAAATGCCTTTGAAAGTCTATGAGCTTATATTTATTTTTAAAGTCACATTTAAGTTTTTAGAATGCTCTCTAACCGAAGGACACCATTTATTTTCAATTTCCCTCAGTAGAAGGCAGTATATGTCACGTGATTATCTATGCTACAGAGTGACGTGAAGGTAGGCACCCTGGGGAGTATAGATTTATGTATGTATGTATGTATGCATGTAATTTTGTATTTAAAAAGGAGAGGGAGGGAGGGAGGGAGAGAGAGAGAGATAGAGAGAGAGAAAGGTCCTCCACCAGCTGGTTCACTTTCCAGATGACCATAACAGCCAGGGCTGGGCCAGGCTAAAGCCAGGAGCATAGAACTCCTCTGGTTCTCCCACATGGATGGTAGAGGTCCAAGTGCTTGGACCATCTTCTGTTGCTTTCCCAAGTGCATTAGTAGGGAACTGGATCAGAAGCAGAGCATGTGGAACTCAAACCAATAGTCCAATATGGAATGCCAGCATTGCAGGCAGTGGCTTAACCCGCTGCCCCACACCACCAGCCACTAACACCACAATATAAATGAAGAGGGCAGGTGAAGATGAAACTCTAAAGCAGAGGGAGGCAGAGAAGCCACGAAGATGCCAAGAGGACCTGGTGAGCAGGAGTTCTGGGGCCTGTGATAAGGCAGTTTCTAATTAAGCTCTGAGGCCAAGCATGTGAACGCTTCAGAAAATGTTTGGGAGGGTCAAATAAGACAAGAGTTAAACATTGTACATTTAGTTGAGTAAAAAGGGAGGACAGGGATCTGGATTTCTGTGGGCCAAGCTGTATGCGTCAGAGACCTGATTTTTGCATCTGTCTGTTTCTGTTTAGTTCCTCCTGGAACTTTTTGGAGTGTGTGTGGGGAGTAAAAGTACAAACATGGAGTATTCTGGAAACAGCTGGCACAGTTTGCTCCAGGCCACCTTCCTCGGGGGGAAGCAGCAGCAATTCCATAATTGCAAAGAAGCAAGTAATTGCAGATACTATCTGTCTGCTTTTGAACGGCCATAAAAGGCCAATTCCAATTTTGTTCTAAACTTTGCAACTGACCCATCACTGATGAGACATTTTAAAGATGCATTTTCATCCATTTAATAGCAGCATAGGAGGAGGGCATCAGTTATTCCAGCCACAATTCTTATGCGGTTCCATTTAGAACCATCCATCATCTGACCAGTGTCACAGATTTCTAAAGTGGCACAAGCCTACATGTGTGATGGAAACCTGTTTGAAAAACCTGCTTAGAATGCACAACAAGGACTTTTGTCTGGACCAATTTGGAAATATATTGCTAAGGTTAAGAGCAACTAGCGCATTGGGCCCTGAGGTCCACTCAGACTCTTGCTGGGGTCAGGGCCTCTTCTAGACGAACGCAATGATTCACTCTCCTGAGAGGCTCTCGGGACGAACCTGAGCCGAGCTGATTTCTATCTGAAAGGGAGTTCTGTTCATTCTGACCTTTTCCTGAGCTGGCCCAACAAGTGAATGTGAGATAATGGAACCGTAATGATGACAGTGATGCTAGTAATAGCCAATAAGCTTTGTGCAAAGCACTTGACAGTTGTGTAATGCAGTCTTCAACACACGCTATACAAGATCTGAACTGTTATATTTTACAGATAAGCAAAGTGAGGTGCAGCAGTCAAGTGACTCAGCTACCAAGAGGGAAGATACATTCAAACGTTCTCTCTCTCCCTCCAGGGCCCTCCTCTCATCTACTACTATTGCTTAGGTCTGGAAAGTGCCTGGCACACAGTAGGTGCACACTAGATGTTTGTCTCCTTTGCTGCATAGTGTAACAGGCCTGAGTAGCAGGCCTGTTACCTCTTGTGGGATAGGATGGCCACACAGCAGGAACACAGTACAGTGGTCCTCCGGGGCTGGAACGACAACATGAAGAGGGCAGAGGTTGCTGGAATCTCTGGTTGTGCTGGAGGACTCGAGAACATTATATAGCCTTCTGAGTCATTCTTTGGTCATTTTGTGGTATTTCTAGCTCACATCCTTAGCAGTTGTTCTTGAGTTTTGTAAGCAATTGATCGCTTATTTTTTTTTTTTGTAAAAATGTATTTTTCTTTACCAGTTGAAGGCTGATTACTGATTGGCTTGGGGTGAGGTGGGGAAAGGCATGAATGTTCTTTTTATGCAAAGCCTGAAGTTTGCTGTGAAGGTTCATGGAAAGGCAGTGTAGTGGCCCAGAGCTGACTCAGTCTGACTGGGGACTCTGAGGTTGCAGAGGAAGAGGCAACAGTAGCTTTTACTCTATTTTTATTTTTATTTATTTTTTTTTTAATTTTATTTATTTACTTGAGAGATAGAGTTAGGCAGTGGGAGGGAGAGGAGACAGAGAGAAAGGTCTTCCTTCTACTGACTCACTTCCCAAATGGCTGCGAGGGCCAGAGCTGAGAGGATCCGAAGCCAGGAGCCAGGAGCTTTTTTTCAGGTCTCCCACGTGGGTGCAGGGGTCCAAGCACTTGGGCCATCTTCTACTGCTTTTTCAGGTCATAGCAGAGAGATGGATTGGAAGAGGTGCAGCTGGGACACAGACCAGCACCCATATGGGATTCCGCGCCGCAGGCAGAGGAATAACCTACTGTGCCACAGCCGGCCCCAAGCGTTTCCTCTAAATAAGCAGGTATTTGCACAAATGCATGGAGTTTTAGTAATGCTTCCAGGACACTGAAGCCTCAGGGGAAATGGCCAGTGCCCAAAGCAGAAAGCCAAAGGTACCACCCTGGTCAGAGTTTGCTTCTGGTCATTCAGTAGAGGTGTCAGCACTGAGCCCTTGCTGAGAGGTTGGGAAGAATGGCGCCTCCTACAGGTCTCTTAGGGACCTGCAGTCACAGGTAGCAGGAAACCATATCAGGCTTTCTTGGTCCTATGAGGCCCTCACTTTGCAGGTCCAGCAAGGACAAAGGGCAGTAGAAGCGCCCTTACTTAGAGCAGAAGTGCATTCGTAGGCATGTAGCTTCTTTAAAACAGAAAGAAAAGCCCAATCGCGTTTTAATCCTTTAAATACAGCACCGGTGCCTAGAGTTGCACTAACCAGCTGTGTACGTGTATACAGGCTTTGGACTACAATCTGCTAACCAAAGAAAGTCAGCTCCTGGCTGGTGGGTGGAGAGACTCGGACCTGGAGGTTCAGTGCTGGGCATGCGCGTAGGCAAGCGAGGCTGCAGACAAGGGGCAGGAAGTCACCGCTGTGTGGACGTGGGCGGCCGGCAGAGGCGGAGGCGCGTGTTCGAGGGCTGCCCTCCTGGTGCGGGTGGAGGCTGCGACTGCCAGGTGAGTGGCGCCGTGCTGTGCTTCAGGCCCTGACGCGCCGCTGCTCTCCTCACGAGGGGCCGGTGCGTCTGCACCCTTCGCCAGGCTGGGGCTTCCGGGATCTTCTGGAAACCTTCCCGCGTGCCAGCTAGATGGCTTCTCGGCTGCTTGCTGGAGCCCTCGCTGTGGTCTTTGGTTTTAGTAGTTTTCGGAGGAGCGGACAGACGGTTTCCCCAGAGGCAGGGGCAGCCGCTTCTCTCCCTGGGCTGCTGCGAGCCTCGTGCCGGGCCCCGCGCTGAGGTAGAGGCAGGGAAAGGAGCCAAAGAGGAGCAGGAGAGGTTGTAGAGGGGCCCGTGGGAGGAAGGAGCGCCGCGGACCTGCGGGGTTTTCAGTGTTGGCCGCTTCAGTCTCCATCAAGGGAAACACGCGACTCTCGCAATCGGGTGGTGGTTTTGGTGGTTCTCTTGCTCCTCACAATGGACGTGGTGTTCTGTCCCGCGCAGGCACGGAGTGGTGTTGGGAAAGGAGGGGAAGGGAGGACGTCGTTAGCCGCCTTCGCCAGGTCCCCCGTCCGTACAGGTCACCTTTAGAGTCCCTAACCCGCGAGCCTTCCAGCTCTAGATTACGGAGCGCCTGATTCGGGAGTCACGATGTTCGCATCCTGGTTCATCCAGTTGTGTGACCTTAACCTTACCGCCTTCTTCCGGATTTCACATATGAAAGTAGTGGTAACATGTTTATTGACTCATACAGCTATGAGGGTCAAATACTGGAAGCATTTAGGCTTTGGTAAACTGTAGGGCTTCATTTAAATGTGTTGAAGTTTTGCTTAAAAACCGGGTTTAACTTCCTGCCTTTACAAAGTGGAATAAACAGATACAAAGGATTCCTGTTTCAGGAGTTCACAATCGCTTGTTGCCTCTGTCTTCTCACTGGTGAATTCCACCTTCTTCTTGCCCTGGTACCACCCCAGCTCCCAATACTGTCTCCTACCTACCTTCCTCACCGCCAGAATAATCATTCTTTTCAGATCTGTAAGAACCGAAATACTTGTACACCTTTACAGGTTAAAAAAATCATTTTCACAAACATCTAATTTTCTTCAGACAGTTGGACTGGATGCAGACAACACTGGTGGTGTCCTCATTTTTCTTATTAAGTTTTATGGACTGCCTAGCCATATGACTGTTAGAAATCAAAACAGAACAAGGCAGGTGTTGGGTTTGTGGTCTAGTGACTCTTAATCAAAGTTCCCTCTGATTATTCCTTGTAATATTTCTTATATTAAATACTTAATATAAGTATTTCTAATTCTTAGCATTCCAGTTCACATTTATTCACTTTTTTTTTTTTAACAGGCAGAGTTAGAGAGAGAGAGAGAGAGAGGTCAGTCTTCCTTTTCCGTTGGTTCACCCCCCAAATGGCCACTACGGCTAGCATGCTGCAGCTGGTGCGTCGCGCCAATCTGAAGCCAGGAACCAGGTGCTTCCTCCTGGTCTCCCATGTGGGTGCAGGGCCCAAGCACTTGGGCCATCCTCCACTGCCTTCCCGGGCCACAGCAGAGAGCTGGACTGGAAGAGGAGCAACCGAGACAGAATCCGGCGCCCCAGCTGGGACTAGAACCCCGGGTGCTGGCGCCGCAGGTGGAGGATTAGCCTAGTGAGCCATGGCGCCGTCCCTATTCACTTGTCTTTAAAGTGAAATGCTCAAGAGTTCATCTTCTCAGAGCTAAGCTGCTGTAAGGCAAGGATTTGTCTTCCAGAACTTTCAAAGCTTATCATACAGTGCCTCACAAACAGAAGACTTGTGAAACTGATAATGAAGCTAGAGCAATTTAAGCATATTTTTTCTATTGTCCATTTAACAAGTATTGAGGTCTCCTGTGCTAAAAGGCCTTCAGAGTGTACACTACATAATGTTTCACTCAATGACAGACCACAATGTATGGTAGTGGTTCCATAAGATTATAATGGAACTGAAAATTTCCTATTGCCTATTGATGGTGAAATGTCACACAACAATGCATTACCCGTGTGTTGTGATGTGATGATGCTGGTTTGAACAAACCTGTGCTGCCAGCTGTATAAAATTATACATAAAATTTTATATGATATTTAATACTTGGTTATTTGTATATTTTTATACCATGCTTTTTGTCATTTTATTTTTTGACAGGCAGAGTTAGAGAGAGAGACAGAGAGAAAGGTCTTCCTTCTTGGTTCACCCCCCAAATGGCCACTACGGCCGGCGCGCTGTGCAGATCCAAAGCCAGGAGCCAGGTGCTTCTCCTGGTCTCCCATGCGCGTGCAGGGCCCTGGGACTTGGGCCATCCTCCACTGCCCTCCTGGGCCACAACAGAGAGCTGGCCTGGAAGAGGAGCAACCGGGACAGAATCCGACGCCCTGACCAGGACTAGAACCCGGAGTGCCCGGCGCCGCAGGTGGAGGATTAGCCTAGTGAGCCGAGGTGCTGGCCTGTCATTTTAGTTTTTAAAAAAGTTATTGTTTGAGGGGCAGGGACTGAGTGAGAGACAGGGATCTCCCACCTGCTAGTTCACTCCCGAAATACTTTAAACTGCTAAGGCAGGGCTAGGCTGAAGCTAAGAGCTGGGAACTCATTCTGGGTCTCCCATGTGGGTGGCAGGGCTGCAAGCAGTCAGACTGTTCTGCTGCTTTCCAGGGTACCTTTGCAAGCAGCTCTGTTGGGAAGCAAAGCTAGAGCTCAAGCTTTGGCTCTGGTAGTATGGGAATATTGTAACTGCCAGGTGGAAAATAACAAGTGTTGACTAGGATGTGGAGAAATTGGAACCCACATACATGGCTGGTGAGCATATAAAATGGTTCAGTAGCTGTGAGTTACTGTGTGAGCTAGCAATTCCATTCCTAGATTTCTATACAAAAGAATTAGAAACAGTGGCTCAAATACTTGTACATGAATGTTCATAGCAGCACAATTTCTAGTAGCCTAAAGGTGGAGACAATCCAAATGTTCATCAATAAGTGAATAGATACACAAATTATGGTATATAGATATAATGGATTATTATTCAGCTATAAAAAAGGAATTAAGTACTGGTATGTGCTATAATATTGATAAACCTTGAAAATATTATAGCAAGTGAAAGAAACCAGATATGAAACATCACATATGATTTAATATACAGGAACTATCCAAAAATAGGTAAATCTACAGAGACAGAAAGCAGATTGAGGGACCGGCGTCATGGCATAGCAGATTAAACTGCTGCCTGCGACACCAGTATTCCGTATGAGCACTGGTTTGAGTCTTGGCTGTTTCAGTTCCAATCCAGCTCCCTGCTGATGAATCTAGGAAAGCAGTGGAAGATGGTCCAAGTGCTACCCCCAAGGGATACCCAAGCGGAGTTCTAGGCTCCTGGCTTTGGTCTGGCCCAGCCTTGGCCATTGGAGCCATTTGGAGAGTGACCCAGCAGATGGAAGACCTCTAACTCTGTCTCTTTCTCTGTAATTCTGCCTTTCAAATAAATAAAATAAACCTTTTGAAAAATCAGATTTATTTTGCCATGGAGTTGGAAAGAGAGGGAAGAGGGTGTAACTGCTTAACGATACAGGGTTTTATTTTTGGTGATGAGAGCTTTTTGGAACTAGATGGAGATGGTAGTTTACACAACACTGTGAATTTACCAACTGTCACTGAATTAATAATTTTAAAATAATTATATTTTATGTTTGATGAAGTTTACCTCAATTGAAAAAACAATACAAAACAAGACAGGCTGTTTCTGATTATAAAAAACAATGATCTGGCTGGCGCCGTGGCTCAATAGGCTAGTCCTCTGCCTAGCGGCGCCGGCACACCGGGTTCTAGTCCCGGTCGGGGCGCCAGATTCTGTCCCAGTTGCCCCTCTTCCAGGCCAGCTCTCTGCTGTGGCCAGGGAGTGCAGTGGAGGATGGCCCAAGTCCTTGGGCCCTGCACCCCATGGGAGACCAGGAGAAGCACCTGGCTCCTGCCTTCGGATCCGCGCGGTGCGCCAGCCACGGTGGCCATTGGAGGGTGAACCAATGGCAAAAGGAAGACCTTTCTCTCTGTCTCTCTCTCTCACTGTCCACTCGGCCTGTCAAAAACAAAACAAAAACAAAAACAAACGATCTGGTTTGTGTTATTTTAAAAATTATTGCTAAAATTTGTTTCCATGATCTTTTATTTCTACTGTGTTGAATTACATATTATAAGATACTTAGATTTTAGATATTCATTTCAGTGATTTTCGAAAAATGTATACACATTTGTAATTATCACATGAACCAAGAAATATGTTCTGCTTGTTGCAGACATTTGTTCTGATTTTGGTTATCTAGCAATAGTGTTGCTTATTCTAGAAGTGAGATCTATAAATGGGATAAATATATGTATTATTTTGTATCTGGGTTTTTCATGTAGTATAATGTTTTTGAGATTCACTCATACGGTTTTTTGATTCCATATTTGATAACTTCTAATTGCCAAGTAGTATTCTATTGTATTAACATTGAACAGTTTGCTTAGCTTTCACTTGTTGATAGACATTTGGGTTTCCAATTTTTGGCTAACATAAATGACCCTGTTGTGAATATTCTCATATACTTGTTGTTGTAGAAATATGCTGTTTTTTTGGATAAAAGTTTAGAAGTTAAAAAATATTTATTGACTTTATAAGAAATAATCTGTTTTCCAAAGTGCACCATGTTGTACTTTGATATATGTGATTTCTGATTGCTTCATAACCTTGCCAACGTTCGATATTGTCAGTCATTTTGAGTTTAGCTACTTTGGTAAATGTGAAATGTTATTTCATTGTGGCTTTAGCTTACATTTCCCTGATGACTCATGTTGAGTATCTTTAATTGTGCTTACAGATGTTCAATATCTTCTTTTGTGTTTTATTTTCAAACATTTGAGGATTTTCTAGATGTATTATTATTATTGGCTTCTAATTTAGTTACACTGTAGTTAGAGAAAAATTCTTTTATATTTCTTGAAATACGTTAATGAAGGTGCTATGTTCACCTGAAAGAATTTATGTTCTATAGTTGTTAGGTATTGTGTTCTATAAATAAGAATGTGGTCACATTGGTCAAATATATCCAAGGAAACTTTTTTCTGTTTTTATTCAGTTACTGATATCTGGGCAATAAAATCTGCAATTATAGAAGTGATTTTATTTGCATATCACCCTTTGGTTCTAGAAAGTTTTCATTCATCTACTTTGATGCTGTATTATTACATTTGAACCAATTTAAGATTGTTATTTTTTCCCTCTGATAATTTCTCTTTGTGTAAAACTTGACATTTTCTATTTTAATTTAGATCCAGTGACTTTTTATTTGTACAGCTTGCATTATGTGCCTTTTTCCATCCTTTACATTTCAAACATTTTGTGTCTATATGAGAGGACTTCAAAAAAGTTAATAGAAAATGTAATTAAAAAATAAGCTTATTCTAATGCAAAAACTTTTTAAATCAGTTCATCGTTTTTCATTTTCATAATTCATATTTTCCATAAATTTTTTGAAGATCCTTCTTCACCACCACTTTTTCTCATATTCTGTCACACTTTGCCAATAAATTATAATCCACTTATATGTAGTATTATTAGATTTGGTTGAAGTATACCATCTTTTTTTTTTTTTTTTTTTTTTTTTTTGACAGGCAGAGTTAGACAGTGAGAGAGCAAGACAGAAAGGTCTTCCTTACGTTGGTTCACCCCGAAATGGCCGCCACAGCCGGCACACTGAGCTGATCTGAAGCCAGGAGCCAGGTGCTTCTCCTGGTCTCCCATGGGGTGCAGGGCCCAAGCACTTGGGCCATCCTCCACTGCACTCCCTGGCCACAGTAGAGAGCTGGCCTGGAAGAGGGGCAACTGGGACTAGAACCCGGTGTGCTGGCGCCGCTAGGCGGAGGATTAGCCTATTGAGCCACGGCGCTGGCCTGAATGTGTATCACTTTTGCACTATTGTAAAGTTGAAAAATTGCTGATAAATTGTTCAGTTGAACCAACCTAAGTTGAGGACTATCTGTACTTAAAAACTTACAAACCGATGAGGAAAACATAGACAACCTAGTATAAAAGTATTTTAGAAGATACTTTTACATATGGCCTTGTCCAAATAAGATCAAAGTTGGCGAGCTCAGGGGGCTTCCATGGCCTTGGCAACTCATGACTATAGTCTGGGGAGATTGCTGATGCCATAAACAAGAGTGTCAATTTGTTAAGTCAACAACAGGAGTCACTGTGCACTTATTCCTCATGTAGGATCTCTGTCCTTAATGTGTAGTTCAATTGAATTAATGCTATGACTAGTGCTCAAACAGTATTTTATACTTTATGTTCTGTGTGGGGGCAAACTGATGAAATCTTTACTTAATATATACGGAATTGATCTTCTGTATATCAAGAGAATTGAAAATGAATCTTGATGTGAGCCGGCGCCGTGGCTCAATAGGCTAATCCTCCACCTTGCGGCGCCGGCACACCGGGTTCTAGTCCCGGTTGGGGCGCCGGATTCTGTCCCGGTTGCCCCTCTTCCAGGCCAGCTCTCTGCTATGGCCAGGGAGTGCAGTGGAGGATGGCCCAGGTGCTTGGGCCCTGCACCCCATGGGAGACCAGGAAAAAGCACCTGGATCCTGGCTCCTGCCATAGGATCAGCGCGGTGCGCCGGCTGCAGCGGCGGCCATTGGAGGGTGATCCAACAGCAAAGGAAGACCTTTCTCTCTCTGTCTCTCTCTCTCACTGTCCACTCTGCCTGTCAAAAAAAAAAAAAAAAAAAAAAAGAAAATGAATCTTGATGTGAATGGGATGGGAGAGGGAGCGGGAGATGGGAGGGTTGCGGGTGGGAGGGAAGTTATGGGGGGGAAAACCATTGTAATCCATAAACTGTACTTTGGAAATTTATATCTACTAAATAAAAGTTAAAAAAAATAAAAAAGAAGATACTTTTACAAAGAAGAAATTCAGATAGCTCACACATACAGAAACCAACCTCATTTGTAATCAGAAAAATATTAAAATCGCAATGAGATGGTCCTACACACTCATCGGAATGAAATGGATGGGTACATAATTAGTGCAATCATTTTACAAAATACAGATTGTCATTGTTATGGAAGATATTGTGGTTTCTGTACTTAGCATTCCACTTCAGTTGAAATGTGCAATGCACAAGCACGTCTGAACACAAGTTCAAGAGTGTTCATTACATTCAGTGTAATAAATTTGAGACCCAATAGGAAGTGTCCCAAGCATACATTAACAGAATAGTTACATGAGTACTGTATATTTTTAAAATGTAGTTTTCCAGTTAAAGAAAATGAAAGAACTATAGCTGAATGGAATGTCTGGGGCAAAAGAGAAACATAATAATTAGCCAAAACATCCACACTCAAAAAACAATACATTCTGTACACCATCTTTATACAGTTCAAGAATAGGCCAACACTAAACTATGGTGTTTTAGAGAGGCATATTTGGTATAACACTATAAGAAACAGGAGAATTATTACCATAAAAAAATCAAGAAAATGTTTCTTGTAGGTGAATCATAGAATTGATTGAGACTGGCATTTTTTGATCTGTATGGTGGACGTACAGTATGTCTTTATGATAATTTGTTAAGCTGCAAAATTTGTTTCATGCATTTTTGATGCATATTATACAAGAGCACTTCAAAAAAGTTTGTAGTAAAAGGGAATTAAAAGATAAATTTAGTGGTGGGCATTGATATGCAGCAGGTTAAGCTGCCGCTTGGGGTGCTTCGTACTTCAGTACTTGGTATTCTGCTTCTGATCCAGCTTCCTTCTAATATGCATCCCGAGAAGCAGCAGGTGATGGCTCAAGTACTTGAGTCCCTGCCACTTATGTGTCTTAATTTTGGTGTGGCCCAGACTTAGTTGTTGCAGGCATTTGGGGAGTTTGGGTGAAACTCCATGCTGTTTTCCATAATGGCTGTACTAATTTAAATTCTTGCCAACACTGTGCAAGGGTTCTGCTTTCTCTGCATCCTCACCAGTACTTGATATCTTTTGTCATTTTGGAAAAAGTCAGTCTTAACAGGAGTGAGGTGATATCTAATTGTGGTTTTGGTTTGCATTTCCTGTTGTTAGGGATGTTGAGCATTTTTTTATGTATCTGTTGGCCATTTGTGTGTCTTCTTTGAGAAATGTCTGTTTAGATCTACTGCCTATTTCTAAACTGGATTATTTGTTTTGCTACTGAGTTGTTTGAATTCTTTATATACTCTGTATATTAATCCCTTCTCAGATATATAGCTTGCAAATATACATTATCCCTTTCTGTCTCTCTTAATTTTACTGATTGTTTATTTTGCTGTACTGGTTGTTTATTTTGCTGTATAAAACACTTCAGTTTAATAAAATCCCACTTATCTATTTTTGCTTTTATTTCCTGTGCATTTGGGATCTACTCCAGAAAATCCTTGCCAGTTTCAATGTCCTGAAGTGTTTTCCCTATGTTTCCTTAATGGTTTCAAAGTTTTAGTTCTCACATTTATGTATTTAATATATTTTGAGCTGATTTTTGTAAAGAGTGAGAGATAGGCTAGTTTTATTCTTTTCCATGTGTGTATCCAATTTTCTGAAAACTAATTGTTAAAAAGATTATTCTTGGCCCAGTGCCGTGGCTCACTTGGTTAATCCTCCGCCTTGCGGTGCCGGCATCTTGTATGGGCGCCGGGTTCTAGTCCCGGTTGCTCCTCTTCCAGTCTAGCTCTCTGCTGTGGCCAGGGAGGGCAGTGGAGGATGGCCCAAGTGCTTGGGCCACTGCACCTGCATGGGAGACCAGGAAGAAGCACCTGGCTCCTGGCTTTGGGTCAGCGCAGTGGCCATTTGGGGAGTGAACCAACGGAAGGAAGACCTTTCTCTCTGTCTATAACTCTACCTGTAAATAAATAAAAAATAAAAATAAATGGAAAAAAAAGATTATCCTTTTTCCATTGCATGTCCTGAGCATGCAAATATCAAAGATCAGTTGACTGTAGATCCATGGGTTTATCTTTAGAGTCTATATTCTGTTCCATTGGTCTGTGGATCTGTTTTTATGCCATACTATGCTGTCTTAGTTACTGTAGTTTTGTAATGTACTTTAAAGTCAAGTAGTATAAAGCCTCCTGCTTTGTTCTTTTGCTCAAGATTGCTTTGATCATCGAGATCACAGTTCCATACAAATTTTCGTAGCTTTTTTCTACTTCTGTGAAAAGCGTCACTGGGATATTGAAGAAGCAATACAGATGGGAGACAGGAACACAAAAAGATGTTCAATAGCATTAGGAATTTGCAAGTCAAAACCACAATTTAATAATCATCACATATCATAAGAATGACAATGTTTTTCATTATTTTGTTTGTTTGTTTAAAAGGCAGACATAGAGAAGGAGAGATACAGAGATCTTCTATTCACTGCTTCACTCCCCAAATGGCCACAAAAGCCAGGGCTAGGCCAGACAGAAGCCAGGATCTAGGAGCTTCATCCAGGTCTCTCACATGGGTGGCAGGGGCCCAAACTCTTGAGATCTCTTCTGCTACTTTTTCTAGGCCGTTACCAGGAAGCTGGATTGGAAGTGGAGTAGCTGGGACATGAACTGCTGCCCATGTAGGATGCCAGTGTTGCAGGTGGTGGCTTTACATGCTATGCTACACTGCTGGCCCTTGCTTATCTTTTCAGAGAATCAGCTCTTAATTTAATTTATTTTTGCCTTTTATCTTCTGTGTCACTTGCTTGTGCTCTTCCATTATTTTTACCTTCTACCACTTTTGTTTTTTATTTGTTCTTTTTTTTTTAGTTACTTGATAAGTTGTTTATTTGAGATTTCTGTTCTCTGATTCTATGCAGGCATAGATTACTATAAACTTCCCTCTTAATCTACTTTTGTTGTATCCCCTAGGTTTTGGTATGTTGTGTTTTCATTTTCATTCATTTCAAGAATTAAAAAAAAATTCCTCTTGACTTCTTGGTTGATCCAATGGTTGTTCAGGAGTAGGTTGTTTCGTTTCTATATATTTGTGCAGTTTATGAAGTTTTTATTGTTAATTTCTAGTTTTATTGAATTGTGATCAGAAAAGATATTTGACATGACTTTTATTCTTTTAAAATTTTTGAGATTTGCAGTGTGACCTCCTATATGATCTATCCTGGGAAGTGTTCAATGTGCCATTGAGAAGAATGTGTGCTCTACAGTTGGATGGAAAGTTAGGTTGGTATCTGTTCTGTCCAGTTGATCAGAGGTGTAATGTAACTGTTGCTTCTTTGTTGACATCCTATTAACATGATCAGCCCATTTCTGAAAAGGAGGCCTTTTTAAGTCTCTTAATATTATTGTGTTGAAGCTTTATCCAATTAATGAACCATTAGGTCTATTAACACTTTGTTTATATATTTAGGTGCTCCAATATTAGATGCATATATATTTATAAGTGTTCTTGCTTCTTGATTGATTGAACACTTTATCAATACATAATGACCTTCCTAGTTTCTTTTTTACTGCTTTTGATTTAAAACCCATTTCTTTGATAGCAGTATGACCACTCTGCTTTCTTTGGGTTCCATTTGCATGGAATATCTTATTATATCTGTCCACTTTCAGTTTGTGTCTGTCCTTACAGGTAAAGTGAATTTATGGCAAGCAACATATAGTTGGGTCCTGTTTTCTATTCCATTTCCTTATTGTATGTCTTGTAACTGGAGAATTTGGTCCATTCTGGATTTGTTGGTATAATTTCTCTTATCTGTGAGTTTTCTACCTTTTGATACTTTGGTTTTGATTGTTAATGTGTTTTTCAGTTTAGAGAACTCCCTTTAACATCTCTTGTAAGACAGGTCTGGTGGTGATACATTCTCAGCTTTTGTTTGGGAATGTTTTTATCTCTCATGTCTGAAGGATGGCTCTGCTGGATACAGTATTCTTGGCTAGCAGTGTCTCCCTTCAGTGCTGTGAAAGTCTCATGCCACTCCTCCCTGGCCTATAAGGTTTCTGTTGAGAATTTTGCAGTCAGGCAGATTGGGGCCTCTTTATGTGTTATTTGCTTCTTTTCTCTTGAGCTTGAGAATCTGTATTTTAACCTTGAGAGCTTCATTATACTATGTCTTGGGGTGGACTTGATTGGGTTGAATCTACCTAGTGATTTCTCCAGGTACTTTCTGTACCTGGAGAGTTGTATTTCTCTGTAGGATTGAGAAGTTTTCTGTAATTAACTCTGATCATGCTTTCTATCCTGTTGACATTCTCGTGTCACTCTTGAATCTCAATAACTCAAATATGCTCTTTTTTACTATCCCATATTTTTGTAAGCTGTTTTCATTCTGCTGGATTCTTTTTTCTCCTCCAACTGTGTGTTTTTTAAAAATATGTAAAATGTATCTATCCCTGAGGTGGGGGGAGAGAGAGAGAGAGAGAGTTTGAGAGAGAGGCAGAGAGATATCTTCCACCCTCTGCCTCACTTCCCCAAATGGCCACAATGGCCAGGGCTAGACCAGGCCGAAGCCAGGAACCAGAAACTTCTGGGTCTCCCACTTGGGTGCAGAGACCCAAGTACCTGGGACATCCTCTGCTGTCTTCCCAGGTGCATTAGCAGGGAGCTGAATTGGAAGTGAAACAGTTGGGATTCAAACCTTTGCCCACATGGGATACCTGCATTGCATGTGGCAGCTTAACCGGCTGTGTCACAATGCTGGCCCCAATCTGTGCCTTTTCAAATGGCCTGTCTTCAAGCTCACTGATTCTTCTGTCTGATTGACTCTGCTATTAATGCCTTCTTTCATGTGTTTAATTTCATTTAGTGTATTTTTCTGTTGAAAGATTTCTGCTTGATTTTGGTTAATTATTTCCATCTCTGCATTATGTGTCTCTGTTAGAATTTTGTTGAGTTTCCTTAGAAAAGCTATTTTGAAAATTCATCTGAGCATTTTGCAATTTCCATTCCTAGGGGATTGGTTTCTGCTACTTTATTTTGCTCTTTATTTTAAAGATTTATTTTTTTTTATTTGAAAAATTTGCAGGGAAGGAGAGAGAGAGAGGGAGGGGGAGGAGGAAGGAGAGAAGCAGAGAGAGAGGAGGAGGGGGAGGGCAAAGGAGGTCTTCTATCTGCTGGCTCATTCCCCAGATGGCTGCAACAGCTGGAGCTAAGCCGATCCAAAGCCACTAGCCTCTTCTGGGTCTCCCACGTGGGCAGGAGCCCAAGGACTTGAGCCATCCTCTGCTGCTTTCCCAGGTGTATTGGCAGGGAGCTGCATCAGAAGTGGAGCAGCCAGTACTTGAACCAGCATCCATACTGGATGCCAGTGCTGCAGGCTGGGGCTTTAACCTGCTGTGCTATATAGCACTGGCTCCCCTTATTTTGCTCTTAAGGTGAAGTCATAGTTGCCTAGAGGTCCTTGCTCCTTGTTGGAGAACAGCATCATTGGTGCATTGAAGGTTCAGTTTTAGTAATTTGGCTTTATTTATGGCTGTCCATCTAGAAATCCTAAGCAGTCTGTTCTGCTGCTTACGTGGGCTATTGTCTGTCTACTGCTGAGGTGAGCTTATTGCTTGACGCTGCATATATCAACCACTTGTGGTTCTGGCTGGGGGATAAGACTTCTCAACCAGGACCACGCAACTCCACTGAGCCTGAAGCAGCTCCAGGGATTCTGTCTGCAGACACTGGCCTGGGGCCAGGCACTGGCAAAATCTGTTTGAGGTTGGGTTTTATCAGCCTTGTACTGAGTTTAAAAATAGTCCTGTGATTCCTTCTTGTCTTTCTGAGCTAAGAAGGGATGGTAAGGACAGCTCCCCAGCTACTCACGCAGGCCCTGGGTCAGTCACCCCTGTCACGATCACTAGCCCCAGGCAGCCTTGGGGCTGAGAGGATGGTAGTGTACATGCCAAACAAGTCCCTTTTACCCGGTACCAGTCTCCACCTGATACTGTGGCAAGTTCAGAGACTGTCCACAGGTACTGTCCTGACTTCTGTGACTCTTGGGAAGGTGACTTTGTGTGTATAACTGTTCAAAAATTTGCACTTAGACATACAGTTACTGCATAGTAGTCCTATAGGTTTTTTTTTTTTTTTTTGCTATACATTCTCTTCCTTTTCAGCAAGTTAAGCCTGTAGTAAACTCTAAGTCCAGACGTTAATAAGGAAAGAGTTTTATTGGCAAAAACTCAGTCAGTTGGAATATGTACCATTAATATATTTCCGTTAAAGTGATATGTGAAAACTTACACATTGTTTGTAACCTCAGTGAAATTGGTATTATCCAGGAATATTGATTTTACTTTCAGAGAAATTCTTTCGTTCTCTCTCTTTAGTGGGTATTTAACAAAAAAAATTAGTATCTTAAAAACTCTTCCTAACCTACAGAAAGACAAGTGCCGTATGATCTCACTTAAGTATTGAATGTAAAACACATCAAACTCATAGAAGCAGATTGGAGGGTGGTGGCCACCAGGGGCTGGAGTTGGAGGATGGGAAAGGGGAGATGTTAGTCAATGGATACAAAATTTCAGTTACAAGAAGTGAAATTTAAGATTTAAAAATCTGTTGCCCAGCATGGTGGCCATAGTTAATAATAGTGTATTTTTATATGGTAAAATTGCTCAAATAATGTATTTTAAACATTCTCATCACAAAAAATAAGTAGATAAGTTAATGGATATGTTTATTAGTTGGATTTAAAGTTTCTACAATTTATACATATATGAAAATATCCCGTTGTAACCCATGAATATATAGAGCAAGTATGTATCTTAAGTTCTTAATCACTAGGCTGAACGCTCTCCCTCCCATCCCCCAGACACCCATACAATTTTTAAAGCAATCAAAACACCATTTAAGTTTAGGTTGAGAAAGTCAGAATAATTAAGTCTTTGCCTGCCAAAGGTTAAAGTAATTTGAGTCACCAAATGACCTAAGTTTACCTGAAAATTAGCTTACAGACAGTCAGTGGCATTAGTATAAATGGAGGCATTAAAATATTGAACTTGGAGAGAACCATTCTGCAGAGGAAAAATGCCAGGTCATTAAACGTTCACCTCCTTGACCATAATACAATTAAAAAAAATCAGTATACTGGCTAAACTTTTCTCTATGAGGTAATTTGTCAAATTTGCCTAAATGTGAACACAATTATAAATTATTTTAAATTTACTTTAGTATTGTTATTGCTACATTTAAAAGTTGATCATTAAATTCTGAATCTTTTGAATTCTAAATGAAAGGAAATTCACACAATTATTTTTATTTATGAAAGTATTTCAGAAAGGTTGTGAAAAAATGGGAGGCCCGGAAGAATCTCCTGGCTCCTGGCTGCAGATTGGCACAGCTCTGGCTGTTGCGGCCATATGGGGAGTGAACCAGCAGATGGAAGACCTCTCCGTCTATACCTCTCTCTGTACCTCTGTCTTTCAAATAAATAAAATAAATCTTTAAAAAAGAGATAAGTTTATTTTAGTACAGAAAATTTGAAATTCATCGTAGTGTTTTCTGTGAACTTTTTGAAGCACTCTTGTATGTGAATAGACAGTATAGATAAATGGTAAATATTTAAATTTCCCTCTTCTTAGAGAAGTAGAAAAATCTTATACACATGAATATAAGGGGTCTTCAAAACGTCATTGGAAAATGAATATTATGAGACAGCTATCCTTAGAGTTCAAAGGGTTTTTTTTGGCATCAAAATGAAACTATCTTTTAAAACCTTTTTTCTATGAACTTTATAAAAGCGCCCTCATTTATCAACTTGAGTGGTGTTGGTTTTCAGCAAAAATTATGATCAGCTTTAAATAGGAAGGAGTATGCTTTAGATTATTAAATCTCTATGCATTCATAAAATACAAATATTTTTCCCTCCATAAGTTAAAAAAATCAAGCAGCCACTTCTAGTGGTTTTTATTTAGGTAAAAGGGTAAAAGAGATCTTTTTAGTCCAGGTTTTAAACACTCATTATATAGCATAGCAATTTTATTCATGATCTCACTGCAGAGATGATACAGGATATGCCCACAGATCCCTCCGTTACCCTGAACTGCAGGCATATATGGGGGGGAGGGAGGGAGGGAGGGAGGGGGAGAAAGAGAGAAAGAGAGAGAGAGAGAGAGAATGAATGAATGAATGAGAATGCTATGGTTTGAGTTTTTCCCCTCCAAAACTCATGTTGAAATTTAATTGCCTTTTTTTAAAGATTTATTTATTTACTTGAAAGTCAGAGTTACACCGAGAGAGAAGGAGAGGCAGAGAGAAAGAGAGAGAGAGGGGGAATGAGAATGAATGAATGAATGAGAATGAATGAATGAGAGTGCTGTGGTTTGAGTTTTTCCCCTCCAGCACTCATATTGAAATTTAATTGCCTTTTTTTAAAAACTTTTATTTAGTAAATATAAATTTCCAAAGTACAGTTTATGGATTACAATGGCTTCCCCCCCCCCCATAACTTCCCTCCCACCCGCAACCCTCCCATCTCCCGCTCCCTCTCCCATTCCATTCACATCAAGATTCATTTTCAATTCTCTTTATATACAGAAGATCAATTTAGTATATATTAAGTAAAGATTTCATCAGTTTGCCCCCACACAGAACATAAAGTATAAAATACTGTTTGAGCACTAGTCATAGCATTAATTCAATTGAACTACACATTAAGGACAGAGATCCTACATGAGGAGTAATTGTCTTTTTTAAAAGATTTATTTATTTACTTGAAAGTCAGAGTTACACAGATAGAGAAGGAGAGGCAGAGAGAGAGACAGAGAGAGAGAGAGAGAGGTCTTCCATCTACTGGTTCACTCCCCAGATGGCTGCAACTGCCAGAGCTGGGTGGATTGGAAGCCAGGAGCTTCCGCGTCTCCCACACAGGTACAGGGGCCCAAGGACTTGGGCCATCTTCTTCTTCTTCTTCTTCTTCTTTTTTTTTTTTTTTTTTTTTTTTTTTTTTCCCAACAGGCAGAGTTAGACAGTGAGAGAGAGATGGAGAGAAAGGTCTTCCTTCTGTTGGTTCATCCCCCAAATGGCCGCTCCGGCCCGTGTGCTGTGCCGATCCGAAGCCAGGAGCCAGGTGCTTCCTCCTGGTCTCCCATGTGGCTGCAGGGCCCAAGCAGTTGGGCCATCGTCCACTGTTGGGCCATCTTCTACTGCTTTCCTAGGCCATAGCAGAGAGCTGGATTGGAAGTGAAGCAGCCAGGACTTGAATCTGCACCCATATGGGATGTCAGAACTGCAGGCAGTGGCTTTACCCGCTATGCCACAGCGCCAGCCCCAAAATTTAATTGCCATTTAACAGTATTAAGAAGTGAGGCTTTTAAGAGGTCATTAGGCCATGATAGCTCTCTCTTAATTGGTGGGATTAATGATATAAAAGGATAAATTTAGCCCCCTTTTCCTCTTTTGCCCTTCTGTTTTCTGCCATATGACACAGCGAGAAGGTCTTTTCTACATGACAGTGCAATGTCATTGGACTTTCTGGCCTCTAGAAATGTAAGCCACAAAATCTCTGCTTCTAAATTATCCAGTCTGATGTTGTGTTATAGCAGCATAATGAGAGGGCAGGTGGAGGGAGAGAAAAGATCATATAAATGTTTAACTTACAGAAAGTGATCAAGATTAAGTAGAACCTAAGAATGTAAACAGTAAACATTGAAATTTTATACCTAGTTAATATATTTTTGAATACATTAAATGGAGAAAACCCCAATAATTCTTTAAATTATGATGGAAAAATACATGGTACGTAGTTACTATATCATGGATTCTTATTTGTTAGCTTCTTTGAGGAGTCATCTTTGGACACAAAGAGGGAAACATAGATATAGCAATAAAAAGAATTTTCTCACCCTTTCCTTGGTAGGAGTTTGGCTGAATATATGGATAAACTTCAACGGTAGACTCTTGTTTCAAAAGATGGTCACCCATCTCTGTTGTTAAAAGACTGCTGATCTATCTAAACTCCTAGCTGAGTTTGTGTGGCTGGCTTTGCTACAGTTTTCACAGATACTTCCCATTCATTTCTTCCTTCCCTCCTTCCCTTCTGCCTCCCCTCCCTGTATATTCATTCGCTCATCCACACAGAAGGTATTATGTTTCTGCGGTATGCTAGGCAAATACTGAGTTCTCTGGAGATGTGTTGGTGAACAGTGTTGGAAGGGTCCCTTCTCTTAGGGTGCTTATACTAGATGGGAGAGACAGACAGTATTTGAACAGATGAATATGGTCCTTTCAAACAGTGAAAAATGCTGTGAAGAAATGGGCTGTATGAGTGAGGGACTGAGCAGTCAGGGAAGGAGAGTGCTGATGAGCAGAGTGGCCTGGGGCTTGTGTCTGAGGAGAAAAAGCTGAGCCATGAGTGACAAGTTGAAGCAAACCATGCATTGGCCTGGGGGTGGACTGTTCTAGCAGAGTGAAAAGCAGCATGCAGGAGCCCCAACAGGAGCAAGCTTGGTTTATTTGAGGAACAGAAGGGAGGGTGGTGTGGCTTATCCTTGTACACAGGAGTGATGGGGTGATGAGGTAAGAGTCTTGGAAGCCAGGCCGGCGCCGCGGCTCACTAGGCTAATCCTCCGCCTAGCGGCGCCGGCACACCGGGTTCTAGTCCCGGTCGGGGCGCCGGATTCTGTCCCGGTTGCCCCTCTTCCAGGCCAGCTCTCTGCTGTGGCCAGGGAGTGCAGTGGAGGATGGCCCAAGTGCTTGGGCCCTGCACCCCATGGGAGACCAGGAAAAGCACCTGGCTCCTGGCTCCTGCCATCGGATCAGCGCGGTGCGCCGGCCGCAGCACGCTGGCCGCGGCGGCCATTGGAGGGTGAACCAACAGCAAAAGGAAGACCTTTCTCTCTGTCTCTCTCTCTCTCACTGTCCACTCTGCCTGTCAAAAAAAAAAAAAAAAAAAAAAAAAGAGTCTTGGAAGCCATTCTTTATATTTAAGTTACAACATGCATTGTCTACTTTGTGTTTTGTCACTAAAGCATCAACATAAAGTGTTATAAAAATATCTGCTCAATATATGTTCAATAAAAATCAGCGCAGTTGAATGGATCAAAAAATTATTTATGCTCCAGGTAGTCAACACCTTTGAGTGTGTCTTATGCTGACAAATGTAAGAAAAAGTAAAAAAAAAAAAAATGGAGGTAACTTAAGACTTCATAAGCCACAAGGAAACTATAAAGGGAGAAGTGGCTGTTCCTTAGTGCCCTTGAAATTGTGTTCTCTCTGATAAAGTCTACGTGGGCCAAGTGTAACATAAGGCTTAGCCTGTCTTGCTCAAGAATGCTGGGGAATCTGTAACTTCATTGTGTGTGATTCAAATTCCTGTGCTGGAGTTGCCATTGAGGTTTCTGAAACATGGACGGCAGTCCAAGCAGTTCGAGTACGGGCCTGTCCCGAGAAAGCAGGTTCTCCCTGAGCAAAGTACAGGGGAGGAGTGAGGTCAGTCTGCTATGCGTGAGCTGTGGACTCAGTTACGATCAGAAGCCTGGGGTGGAGCAGCGCACAGTACAAGTCCCTCAGTTGTACATAGAATCTTTGGGACCACAGAGCCTAGAGTGCAGCTGTGACTCATTTGTGACGGTAGTTTCATTTTTGCTTTCTTCAAAGTAGCTGTATACTCACTCTTCTTCTTTCCTGAAGTCTCCTAATGAAAAATACAGGGAGTCTCTGGAGTTTAGTGAAAGGATGCTTCTTTGACTTTTTTTTAAATTAAAAAAACATTTTTTTTGACAGGCAGAGTGGACAGTGAGAGAGACAGAGAGAAAGATCTTCCTTTTCCGTTGGTTCACCCCGCAATGGCCGCTGTGGCTGGCGTGCTGGGGCCAGCACACAGCGCTGATCCGAAGCCAGGAGCCAGGTGCTTCTCCTGATCTCCCATGCGGGTGCAGGGCCCAAGGACTTGGGCCATCCTCCACTGCATTCCCGGGCCAGAGCAGAGAGCTGGCCTGGAAGAGGGGCAACTGGGACAGAATCCGGCACCCCGACTGGGACTAGAACCAGGGATGCCGGCGCTGCATGGCGGAGGATTAGCCTAGTGAGCCATGGTGCCGGCCTCTTTGACTTTTAAATAGTGAAATGTAGTCTTTCCCTGGTATCCTTTTGCTCATTCCATTTAATTCTTCAATCAGTTGATCAAAAAATATTTAAGTAACAGTGAGTTACTCGAAGTATATTTTCTCCATTCTTTCCCAATTTTTAAAATATTTATTTTCATGTACATGAAAGAGATTGATTGATTCCATCTGCAGGTTTACTTCCCAACAGCCAGGTTTGGGACAGACTGAAACCAGTAGCCAGGAACTCCATCTGGGTCTTCCACATAGGTGGCAGGGGTTCAAGCATTCGAACCGTTATCTGCTCTCTGCTGGAATGCGTTAGCAGGAGGCTGAGCCAGAAGCAGAGGAGCTGGGGCTTAAACTGGTACTCCAACATGGGATGCAGGTGTTGCAAGTGGTGGCCTAATACACGGCACCACAGTGCCAGCCCCACGACTCAGTTTTAAGCTTGAATAATTGGATGTGCTTTTTTATTCTTTTGTACTATATGAGGCATTAGCTGTAGTCTGACAATGTGTGTATTTTATTCAGATATAATTATTTGTCACTAATATTCTTTTTTTAAAAAAAGATTTATTTACTTATTTATTTGAAAGTCAGAGTTACGCACACATAGAAAGATCTTCCATCCGATGGTTCACTCCCCAATTGGCCGCAACGGCAGGAGCTGCGCCGATCTGAAGCCAGGAGCCAGGAGCTTCTTCTGGGTCTCCCACGTGGACACAGGGTTCCAAGGAGTTGGGCCATCTCCTACTACTTTCCCAGGCCATAGCAGAGAGCTGAATAGGAAGTGGAACAGCGGGGTCTTGACTGGCACCCATATGGGATGTCGGCACTTCAGGCCAGGGCATTAACCTGCTGTGTCACAGCACCTGCCCCTGTCACTAATATTCTTTGATCAATCTTTTGTTGGACGAGTGAAATTTAAACTTTTAAGAACACTTCTTCATAAGTTTGAGTCATTTAAGATGTTTTTTCTTTTTCCTCCCTGTTATTTCTTTATTGACAAAGTTGGCGTATATTTCTCATATACAACATGTTTTGAGGTTTGTATACATTGTGGAATGGCTAAATCAAGGTAACTGACATGCATTAACTTACATAATTGTACTTTATTTCTGAAAATACTTAAAGACCTACTCTTAGTAATCTTCAAGTATGCAATATTTTTCTCTCAACTGCAGTCATACGTTGCACAATATGTCTCTTAAATGCACTCCTTCTGTCTAGCTGAAAATTTGTACCCTTTGAACAATGTCTCCCTATCCACTAAACCCCACCCTCACGAGTCTGGTAGCCACTATTCTCTCTGCTTGCATGAGTGACGTTTTATAGATTCTACATATGAGTAAGATCATGAGGTATTTGCCTTTCTGTGTCTGGTCTATTTCATTTCACATAATGTCCTTCAGACTCATTCATATTGTATCAAATGACAGGATTTGCTCCGTTTAGACTGGAGTCACTTCACATTTAGCACTTATAGCATTTCCAACCTGCATAAATTAAATTTAGAAAGCTGGGCAACTGACTCCTCCTACGAATGGAACCAAAAGATTCCCTCAGCTTGAAAATGAGCCTGTGAACTTGGCATATCTCACATCCTTCTCCTCTCCAGTTCAGTGAGGTGGGTTTTTCTGTATTAATCATGGTAGAATACTTACTATTGAATTTAATCTACGTTAACTTTGGAATAGTACAGAGATAAAGGAAAGACAGCATAAAGCTTTTCTCCATGGCCAAGTCCTCCTCCAACAGAATCTGTTATGAAGCATGGTTTTACAGGGTGTGGGGTTAGGCACATGCTGAACTGCTGTCCAACACAGCACATCTGAATGATGTTCTGTGGATTCCTCGTGGGAAGACATTATGGGCTGGTTAAAGGGCACAGGCCTGACCATTTCTGTGACCTCAGAAAAGTGGCTGGTACTTGTGGAGCAGACTCTGTTTGATGTTGGTGAATTAGGGTTAGGGATACAGAGCCAACAAGACGGGCATGAGGAGATTTATTATGGGAACTAGCTCCAGTGGTTATGGAAGCCAAGAAGTCCCATGGTTTGGCATCTCTGCCAGCTGGAGAGGCCATTCAGTGGTCTGATACAGGCTGACCACAAAGGCCTGAGAACCAGGGGGCCCAGTGTTGTGACTTCCAATGTGTGTCTGAAGGATGAGGAAGTAGAGAGGTGGGGTTTCTTTGATGTTAGTCCCAAAGTGCAAAGGCCTGCAGTGAGGAGCTCCACTGCCCAGAGTAGGGAGCTGATAGAAGTCCCAACTCAAGAGGAGAGGATTTACTCTGCTTCCACCTTTCTGTCCCACTACGGCCCTTCATGGTTTGGGGGAAACCTGCCACATTTGGTGGGGGTGGGTGTTCTTTACTCAGTCTACTGACTCAAGTGCTAATCCCTTCTGTTAACATCCTTACAGGCACACAGAGAAATCATGTGTTACCAGCTGGGCATCCCCTAGCCCGATGAAGATGACACATAAAATCAACCACAGATTTAGGAACATAGTGATATATTCCACCATATTCTCCCTCCCCACTGATGCTCCAACCCATCTTCCTCCTCCTGCTGCCATTCCCACTCTTAATTTTTTCAAAGACCTATTTTCAGTTTACTCAATGATTGTAAAGTTAACCCTACACTAAGTAAAAGAGTTCAACAAATAGTATGAAGGGAAAAAAACAAAACAAAACAAAACACTGTTCCTCAATGGAAGAGACAAGAGCTGTAAACAATCTTCAAATCTCAAGATGTCCATTTCACTCCAATATATTATACTTTAGGTAAATTAGACCTTTTTATAGACATATGGGAACTCTGGTGAGTGTGTCTATGGAAACAGACATATTTACTCAATGAAGAAAAATGATTTATGCTTATAACTGCTTTATGAAATGTGGAATCCTTATCTTATTCAGTGGACAATAAAGGATTTGTTGTACTTAGCAATAATGAAGGATCCTATGCCAGTGAAGGGCACCATCGTGCATCTGGGCTTACAAACCGCACAAGCTATCATTTCTTAATACTTCCTCCACACACTTTTCATACCAGAACAACCATGAGCTCTTGTCATCTTGAGGACTCTTGACCACCAACTACTATCCTGATTCAGAATATTCCCACTAGTCTGGGTGCTGCCTTAGCCTCTAGATTTTTCTCTTTTCTCTCATTCTTGCCTCATAATATTCTAGTCACATCTCTTCATTATAGCCTTGTGATCTTTACTAAATGGAAACACAAGCGTATTATTCAGTACCCCATTACCACCAGCAAAAACTGGGATCAAGGGCGAGATCTCATCACAGCCACCACCTAGACACTCAGGCGCTGAAGTCTCCTCTAGGTTCACCTTGCTCTCTGCTCCCTTTCTTTGCAGTCCATTAACACTGGCCCATTCCGTGGCTCAGCCATTTCAGGCTGCTATCACATAGACTCTGTGCTTTAAACAACAGATGTTTATTTCTTGCAATTGGTGAGACTGAGATTAAGCACTCAGGTTAGGTGCCACTCATTTGAAAAAATTCTAGCTGACTTTCTCCAACAAAAGGCATTGAAGAGACCAAAGACTGTTTCCAGGTTCTTCCTTATAAATAGGTGCCACATAAAGTGTTCAGGATATGCACTACCCAAGAGTGCCATATCAAATACAGACCTTATATTGAACTTGAAAAATCGCTGTAATTTTTGACTCCATAAGGGCTTGATTTGCATATTTGTTCTGACCGTTTTCTGGCAAAGCTCTACCAAAATTGGCATTCTGTGATAGATCTCTAAGAAATGAAAATGTAGTGTCTTCCCATACCCTAGAAGATATGCAGTATTCTGCTCTATCTACAAAAGAGGAATGGTTTTATTAAAAACAAACAGACAAGGCAATAAAACCTTGGTGATCTAATAATCTTGGCTTCTCAACATGGAGCTTCTTATTTATCTTGGTAAACATTTTTTTTTTAACCCTCTACTGTTTTTTTTTTTTTTTTTTTTTTGACTGGCAGAGTGGACAATGAGAGAGAGAGACTGAGAGAAAGGTCTTCCTTTGCCGTTGGTTCACCCTCCAATGGCCACCACGGCCGGGCATGCTGCGGCCGGCACATCGCGCTGATCCGATGGCAGGAGCCAGGTTCTTCTCCTGGTCTCCCATGGGGTGCAGGGCCCAAGCACTTGGGCCATCCTCCACTACACTCCCTGGCCATAGCAGAGAGCTGGCCTGGAAAAGGGGCAACCGGGACAGAAGCCGGCGCCCCGACCTGGACTAGAACCCTGTGTGCCGGCGCCGCAAGGTGGAGGATTAGCCTAGTGAGCCGCCTCGCCGGCCCCCTCTACTGGTTTTAATGCAGTGGCTGAACTGGGTATTTGATGCTACAGTTCATACCATCTGCTATTTGTTTCTGGTCTAGAACTGTACTGCTGATTTATCCATTAACATACAAGTTCTTACATAATGGCAGCAATTACTATGTAATGATTCAATTTCCATTAATAATACAGAAAGCATGTTTTATGTAGATATAAATTAGAGATTGCCATGTGACAACTTGTTAATTATGTTACAGCCCTGAACTTTTTGTTGTTACTATGGAAATGTTTCAAAAACTACTTAAACTGATTGTTTTGGTATGAAAAGTGTGCAGGGGGAAGTATTTGAGACATGTTATATACCTATAATATAATTTTAAAATGTAAATTTCTTAAAAAGGTGTTCAGGTGTTTCATCCTTTTGGATGTTGAAAAGAACTTGTAAATAAATTACCAGTGTCAGGGAAGAAAAGATTAGGAAACTTTTAGGAAAAAACCAACTTTAGTTGGTTGAATAAATGTTCTGAGGAAATAGGTGGAATGAGGGACTGAAAAGGAAAGGATTTCAGAGCTACACACTTTGGGCAGAGGGTAGCATGAATGTAATTTTAATGGACTAGGATGCCAATTTACCCTATACCACACCTAACGTCAGCTCTAAATGAGGGGCTGGCGCTGTGGCGCAGTGGGTTAACGCCCTGGCCTGAAGCGCCGGCATCCCATATGGGCACCAGTTCTAGTCCTGGCTGCTCCTCTTCCAATCCAGCTCTCTGCTATGGCCTGGGAAAGCAGTACAAGATGGCCCAAGTGCTTGGGCTCCTGCACCTGCACCCGTGTGGGAGACCCGGAAGTTCCCGGCTTCGGATCCGTGCAGCTCTGGCTGCGCAGCTCTGGCTGTTGCGGCCATCTGGGGAGTGAACCATCAGACGGAAGACCTCTCTTTCTCTCTGCCTCTGCTCTCTCTGTGTAACTCTGAGATTCAAATAAATAAATAAATATTGAAAACAAATGAAGAATTGTAAGAACAGCTAGAAGGGGAAATGCCTCAAAGAATCTGTGAAGCTGAACATGCTTTTTGTTGATCTCAGTTCATGGCCGTCTTATTTGCGTATTAAATCAGAGGATGTGATAGTCTTACTGAATTTATAACATTCTAAAAGAAACTTATACACATTTAAGAAATGATCAGACACAAATGGTACTAAGTGTCAAGACATAAGTAGATTGAGTACTCAACCTCAAAAGAATATACCTTTTGTCTGTATTATAAATACTTTGCGGGTAGAAAAAATTTACTGCTGAATGAGCAAGTGTGCAATAATTTTCAGCATTTATTACAGATTTCCTAGTAAACATGGGAAAAACGAAATGCATTATCAGGAGTAACTACTCCAAAAATTGCATCTTTTAAAAATTTTTAAAAACTGTTCATGCTTTGAGAGATTATATAGAAGAGAGAAAAATATTGTTGTGCTATGACTGATCTTAAATACATGGTTCAGCATTTTTGGCAAGTCTGGAATTGCGAGGCTAGTTCACGAAACTTTATAGGGCAGGGCATTTGGTCTAGTGTTGCTTGGGAAGCCTGCATCCCACGTCTGAGTGCTTGGTTTGAAGCTGGCTCTGCTTTAGACCCAGCTTCCTGCTAACGTACACATTGGGAGGCAGCAAGATGAGTTAATTATTTGGGTCACTGCTGCGTGTGGACCTGAGTTGAGGGCCTAACTCTTCGCTTTGGCCTGGCCCAGCCATGGCTGTTGCAAGCGTTTGGAGAGCGAACCAGCCCAGTACAAGATCTCTCTCTCTCTCTCTTCCATTTAAATAAGATGAAAGCAAATAAAAAAAATTAAAAAAAAAACTTTAAGAGTGAGGTAATAGTGATTTGTTGTGTTCTGCAGTAACTATAGTGGACTTCTGCAACATCATGGAAGACATTTGCACACAGAATTAAAAAGCTGGCAAGAAAGTACACTTCTTAGGTGTAGAATAGAAAGCCAGAGTTGTAACATTAAAGTCATTCAGATAAAAATAAAGTATGTCATTATTTTAGATACATTCCCTGAAGTATGCCAAGTGAGTAGATAACAATTATTGTTAGAGTTGCAGATTATGGAAGTACAGACATGTGCTGCATAACACTTCAGTTGATGAGAGACTGCATGTATAGTGGTGGTCCCAGAAGATACTCTTGCACAGGGTTACTGTAGGCATCGTAGTATGTGGAAGTACACTATGATCACACAGTGATGGAATTGTCTACTGATGCATTTCTCAGACATTTCCCTGTTGCTAGACAAGGTATGACTGTATCTATTTCCACATGTGAACACTTAGGGTAAAATTTTACCCTGTAAAGTAAATAACTAAATCAGATACATTTCTTGTGGAATAAATGACTTAAAAACAACAATAAAGGTGCCGGCGCCATGGCGCAGTAGGTTAATCCTCTGCCTGTGGTGCTGGCATCCCATATGGGCGCCGGTTCTAGCCCCGGCTGCTCCTCTTCAGATCCAGCCCTTTGCTGTAGCCTGGGAAAGCAGTAGATAATGGCTCAAGTGCTTGGGCCCCTGCACCCGTGTGGGAGACCAGGAAGAAGCGCCTGGATCCTGGCTTCGGATCGCTTAGCTCTGGCCCTTGTGGTCAGCTGGGGAGTGAGCCAACGGAAGGAAGACCTTTCTCTCTGTCTCTCCCTTTCACTGTCTGTAACTCTACCTCTCAAATAAATAAATAAAAATCTTAAAAAAAAACCAACAATAAAAGCCAAAATAATTCGAGGTGTCAGGGATACATCAAGTACATGTAAAAAATATAATAGATTGCACAAATAGCAAAAAAGCCTGTACTCCTTGATTTATATATTCTTTAAATTTGAAAACTGTAAGGAGACCTGTTGTGCAATATGGTGAATATAGGTAATAACAAATTATGGCATTTTGAAAAATTACTAAGAGGGTAGATTTTAAGTGTTCCCAATACACCAAAAAAAGAGTAATTGCTCATATAACTAGTTGGCATCCTTAATTTTTTATTACAATTTTGAACTTATTTTATGTTCAGTAATTTTATTTGTTAATGTTTTAAAGAATGACCTCTTATATAGTGCAGTTGTTATACCTGAGAAATAAATACTATAGTAACTTAAAAATTTGAGATGAGGAAGAGATGGTTTCTTTATTTGTATAGATGTTTGCATGGACTGGTTCTTGTCGAGAGTAGTGGAGATCCACATACAAGATAGACCTAAGGGAGAGGAATTGAAAGATGAACTTGAGTTGGTCTATCCTGTCTGTCTTTTAAGAGCTTGCTAGCCTAGTGTAGGATTCAGTCTTTTGTAGTCTCATGTTTATTATAAAGCAGTGCTTATGTTATTATTCTTTCCAAGTTGTATGGCAGAGGCTTCATGCCCAGAATTTTACTGTAAAGCAAAACAAACATAGAAACAAACAAAACCAACAACATAAAAAGCTATCCTGCCTTACAACAAGTAAGCAAAAGAGGATGAAAAGTGGAAACCACTCAGCATGGTGTTATGTATAAAATGTTACCTGGTGAGTTTTTGATTGTTTATTCTACCTCATGTCTTCAGTAGCACAAAGATAAAGTCAAGAAACCCCACAGACCACGCTAGGGTTATCCTTACGTCTTAAAGACAAATATTAGGTCAACAATTTGGCACTTGCTTTTGGTGGGGCCTGTCAGCTCTATAATCAACAAAAATATAGACTGAAAATGTCTTCAGGTACAAAAATAAGTTCCTGCAAGCCAAAGCTTCTTGGCTTCCAGACAAAAATACAAAAACCTCTAGATTATTTACAAATGAAAAATTTTTTAAAAAAATAAACTTTGAAACACATTGAGGGTGTTTGAAGATAAAAGGAGAGTTGTTTATGAGCCAGTGATGAAAGTGTGTGAAGGACCACAGGTGTTTTGCAATAGACATCTGTAGATCTCATTAGAATTTGAAAGCACCTTGAAGAAAGGAAGGGCTTTAAAGTAGGAAGGCTTGGCTGAGTGTGAGTGGGGTGAGTCACTTCTGGAAGGCAGGCTCTGAGAGATTATTGCTGGGTGTTGTTCCATAGACTGATAGGAGTCAGTACTGCAGTCAACATGGTTATTGGTTCCGTAAACCTCTTGAAAGCAAGAGCATGTAAAAGACAATACAGTCATCCTTTTAAAAAATCGTTTTATGTGTCCTTAGTGTATACCTATCCATTTGAAAACTTTTTTCCTGTTTTGAATCAGAAAGATAGGATGATCAGTGATAGAATATGGAACCTGGTAATTGTTTATTGATTTATGAAGTATGTTAAGTTCACCTCGTATAAATTCATTTTTATGGACTTGTTGAGTATTTCAGGAAAAAAGGCCGGGCTTTCCTAGGCATATTAGATGTCACTTGGCTTTCCTGCAGACATGGAATCAGCTGTCTTTAAAATATGGTGGTCTGTGAAAATTCCATATAACTGAAAAAGAAGATGCTGAAATGAAGCTAAGAGCAGAAATAAAGTAGAAAGTAAATAAAACAGCATTCAGGATTGAAATCTGTTCTTTAAAATAATGAATAAAGTAAACTACTGATATAATTTATTTAAAAAGCTTATTCTAATAAGAAGGAAAGAGTAAAAACTAGTTAAAAGATCTTTGATAACTAGGCTGGCGCCATGGCTCACTAGGCTAATCCTCCGCCTTGCGGCACCGGCACACCGGGTTCTAGTCCCAGTTGGGGCGCCGGATTCTGTCCCGGTTGCCCCTCTTCCAGGCAAGCTCTCTGCTGTGGCCCGGGAGTGCAGTGGAGGATGGCCCAAGTGCTTGGGCCCTGCACCCCATGGGAGACCAGGAGAAGCACCTGGCTCCTGCCTTCGGATCAGCGCGATGCGCCAGCCGCTGCGTGCCGGCCGCGGTGGCCATTGGAGGGTGAACCAACGGCAAAGGAAGACCTTTCTCTCTCTCTCTCACTGTCCACTCTGCCTGTCAAAAGAAAAGAAAAGAAAGAAACAAGATCTTTGATAACTAATGTTTTAAATAACTTTTGTATTTTTATTGCTGTTCTATATTAATAAATTGTGTGATCAAGTGAAATGATTGAGTAAAAAACTAAAATAAACAAACAAAATTAAGGAACATACATTGACTTAAAGAAATAGAGAATGTAATTTAAAGATTGACAATTGTTCTTGAATGTTATGTAACTGTGAATTTACAAATTTGCAAAAATATATCCTAAAGAAGATAAACTTTATAAAATATACTACTTAATTCATTTAATAGGGAAAATATAGTTTTGAATTCAAATATGAGAATACCATTAAATTATAAAATTAAGAAACAAAGGACACTTGTAGGCAAACAGTAGACATAAAGTAAAACTATAGGAAATGTAGCAAGCACACTGTGGTTACAAAGAAGAAGAAAAATATGTTACAATCAAATAGGATAATGTGGCAAAACTGGTTCTTCTGTGTAACAACAATGCCACTTATCAGATGAACATGAAAGGGAAAAGGGACCCACGCATTGAACTCAGTTGATATGAAAATTTCCAACTTTCCTTAATTAACCTACAGAAGTATGCACAATGATGTTTCCTAGTATACATATAGAATGGATAAATGTTATATTCATTTCAGAAATATTAAAATCGTTCCTTCAGCCAGGAGCAAGATGAGGGTACATCCCTCACTATTACTGTTTATCATAACACTTGAAATTTTGGCAGTAGTGATTTGAGATGAAAAAAAAAAAAGTGGAGATTGAAAGAACAATGAAAATATTTCAGGAAAAAATTTTCTTATGGAAGCACATATAAATTAGAAAGTGAAACAAATTGTGCAAATACTAACACTATCAGAATTAATATGATTTTAGCATATTTTTCAGAATATAAAACAAAGCCATAATGTATTATGTGTAAGTTACTGTTTATCTCTTCTTTTCTTATGTAAAGATAGAAATATTCAATAAGTGACTATTAATCTTGAAACCTAGTGGATTGATTCAAAGAAATATGTAAGTCCCTGTGAGGAAAATAAAGTCCCAACTGATGGTTTCCAGGGAAAGGTAAGCTCAGTTGGCCTGCAGCTGTACCTCCTGTAACCCAGTAACGTATGACTTCGGACCTTACTTTTCTTTTTAATTGAGTTTCTGGAAATTTCAAATTTTGGTTCTGGGATTCTTGTAATAAGTAAAAAATTTGGTATCTTTCATAACTGAAATTCCTAGGTAATTATTAGTAATATTCTATTTCATTTTTACTCTTTTCTGAAGAAAAATAGGAAGACTGGCTCTAAATCAGCTCTGTAGGTCTTTTGGGGCCTAAGCTACTGAAAGATTATGATTTCTTTCTTGAATACATATAGAAAGATATTTTGGCCACCTCATTGGAAAAACTAGAAGTAAAAAAATTTTCTGATCAGTATATAAAATAATTGGTGCTCACTAAAAGTAATGCAGATAATTTATGAACAAATTTGTGAAAGAATTTTTAAAAGGAGATAATTGAGTTCCACCAATACTGGAGTTCAGTTGTTGTCTTCAGTGGGTACTGCCACTGCTTCATAATGCAAATCTTCCTGAAAATCTTAACTGGCAAAACCATCACCCTTGAGGTTAAGCCCAGTGACACCGTTGAGAATGTCAGGCAAAGATCCAAGACAAAGAAGGCATCGCCTGTGACTAGAAAAGGTTGATCTTCACTGGGAAACACCTGGAAGATGGATGTACCTTGTCTGACTACAACATCCAGAAGGAGTCCACTCTCCACTTAGTCCTGTGCCTGAGAGGACTTGTCTGAGTTCCTTCTCTCATTAACCCTTCAACAAATTTCATTGAACTTTTCTTTCAATAAAGTTCTTGCATTCCTCCTCCCCCACCACTAATAAAAAGAGATAAGCATGCTTGATTTGCTACATATGATTCTTACCATATTTTATAAAGTGATAATAAAAAATTTGCACCATTTTCAGCTCCCATATGTGAAGATCTTCAAGGCCATCACTTCTAGTCTTTTTTTTTTTTTAAACAGAATTAGACAGAGAGAGACAGAGAGACAGAGAGAAAGGTCTTCCTTCTGTTGGTTCACCCCCCAAATGGCCTCTACAGCCAGCACGCTGTGTGGATCCAAAGCCAGGAGCCAGGTGCTTCCTCCTGGTCTCCCATGGGTGCTTGGGTGCAGGGCCCAAGGACTTGGGCCATCCTCCACTGCATTCCCGGGCCACAGCAGAGAGCTGGACTGGAAGAGGAGCAACCAGGACAGAATCCGGCGCCCCAACCGGGACTAGAACCTGAGGTGCCAGCGCCGCAGGCAGAGGATTAGCTAAGTGAGCCGTGTCGCCCGCCCACTTCTAGTCTTACAACAAGAAAAGTCTGAGCCAACTGAAAGTCAGACTTCTCCTGGATCCGCAGGTCAAGGACCCAGGGCAGATGGCCATGCCCTAGCCTGGTGAGACAGGCAAATCTGGAGAGTCTCGGAGGAGACCTGCTTCCTGGAGCAGAAGCCTCTGGAGACATAAGCCTAAACAGTAATTTTAACAAGTTGCTGGAGTACAAGTGTGGGCTAGTTTGAGAGTGGGAAACTCCTGGGGCCATTTGGGCTTTACCTGTAGTAGCCGTACCAGGTTCTTGCATTAGAGACGATACTTTCAGGTATTTACTCAAATGCTTTGAAATCTTATATCGACACTGATTGCAATCTTTAAAGCAGATTTATTCCTAATTGCTAAAAATGTCCCCCAGTAAGTGAATGGATAAATGAAGAATTGTAGTAGATACATACAATGGAAGATTTTTCAGCAATAAAAAAAGGAATTGTCTATCAAGCCATGAAAAGTTTTGGATGCATTTTAAAATGTATATTGCTAGCTGAAAGAAGGCAGTCTGAAAAGCTTATGTACTATATGATTCTGATTGTATGGCATTCTGGAAAAAACTGTTTTACTGATAGTAAAAGATCAGTGGTTGCTAGGGGTTTGGAGGAAGGGAGAGGGATGAATATCACAAAGGATTTCTTAGGGCAGTGAAATTATTCTGTATGATAAAGTAACTCCGAATATATAACACTACATTTGTTTGAACCCGTGGAGCTTTAAAGCACAGAGTGGCCGGCGCCGTGGCTCAATAGGCTAATCCTCCACCTTGCGGCGCCGGCACACCAGGTTCTAGTCCCGGTCGGGGCGCCGGATTCTGACCCGGTTGCCCCTCTTCCAGGCCAGCTCTCTGCTGTGGCCCGGGAGTGCAGTGGAGGATGGCCCAAGTGCTTGGGCCCTGCACCCCATGGGAGACCAGGAGAAGTACCTGGCTCCTGGCTTTGGATCAGCGCGGTGCACCGGCCGCAGCATGTTGGCCGTGGCGGCCATTGGAGGGTGAACCAACGGCAAAGGAAGACGTTTCTCTCTGTCTCTCTCTCTCACTGTCCACTCTGCCTGTCAAAAAAAAAAAAAAAAAAAAAAAAGGCACAGAGTGAACCTTAATGTATATAAATTAAAAGTCCTTTAGGAGGTCCAGGGATCTATGGATGGAATACAGAACGTGGCAAAACAACCTAACGATATCACAAATGCAGTAACAACCTCAGTGAAGGAGTAGGGAGAAAAGTTGATGGCCTCTGTATCTTTGGAAATGAGTGGAGTCTATGTAAGACTAAAAGGAAAGAGATTGAACATTAAACAGTATAGTTGCTAAAGTTGTTTCTAACAGAGTTGTGGTTAAAATTTCTGTTACTGCTATACCTGTACATTGGAATTGGTTAATTAATTAAATGGATGACTGATGGTGGAGCAAGGTTCTAACTGTTGAAATAAGAGTGTACCAATAAGCAAGGAGAGGAGGCTATAATAATACATGTGGTAATGGATTAGATTTGATGACAGTAATATGAACCCAGGTTTAGCTTACTATTGATACAGGTGCATACATTTAGAAGTATCTTTATGCACTGATAGGGATTAGTTTCCATACTAATGTTTTCTGGCTGTGTCTGGTAAGAAGACTTGGAAGCAGTGACACTCCAATAATAAGGAACATATCTATTGCTCAGATCTTGGTTCAAATACTATTTTCCATAATAGAAATTACAGTTCTGGAGAAATGATTGATTTTAGGGTTGGAGAAGAAAATCTACAAGATAAGCCATTAAGTAGTGCCAGCAAGTAAGTAAGAAAGGAAGTAAGGAAATGTTCAAATAAAGGCAAACATAACCCACAGTGATAGACAGTGTTAATGGGGTATATCAAAGGAATCAACTAAAAGAGCTCTTAATGACCAAAGCTGTAATGATTTGGATATAATGTAAATAAGGTAATATTGGATTATAACTTAAACTGTAAAATAGATATCCATGAATCAATGCTGATACAAGTACATAATTGAATAAATACATAAATGAGGGAGAAGAATTCTAATTGATTTATGTTGATGGTATGCTTCGAAAGAAGGGGGAATCATAACTCCAGGCGATCAAGATCAACATCCATAGTCATAAGTCATGTTGGTTAATAGGGACCCTGGATGTCTGATAAAAATAGTATTTTGTTTCTGTGTTATTTCTCCTGTAATCTCAAAACTCCAGTTTAAAAATGAGAAAAAAAACCTTGGACATATCCGAACTGAGTGGTACATTAGTCAGCTTGGGCTGCCATATGAAACAACACAAAGCGATTTTATCATGGTTCTGGAGTTTCTAAGTCCGAGGTCAGGGTAGCAGCATGGTTAGGCTCTGGTGAGGGCTCTCTTCCTTGTTTACAGACAGTATTCTCCCTGTGTCCTTACATTGTGTAGGGGGTAGGGAGGCAGAGGGTACTGTTTTAATTAAAGTAACAAACAAGTCTGATTAGTACATGTTTTTGTAAAGATTTATTTTATTTGAAAGAGTTACAGAGAGGTAGAGACAGAGAGGGAGAGGTCTTTCATCTGCTGGTTCACTCCTCAAATGGCTGCAATGGTTGGAGCTAGACCAATCCAAAGCCAGGATCCAGGAGCTTCTTCTGGTTCTCCCACATGGGTGCAGGGGCCCAAGGACTTGGGCCATCCTCTGCTGCTTTCCCAGGCCATATCAGGGAGCTGGTTCAGAAGTGGAACAGCTCGGCCTTGAACCAGTGCCCATATGGGATGCCAGCATGAAGGCAGGAGCTTTAACCTACTGCGCCATGACGCTAGCCCCAATACATGTTTTAAAAAGCAAAGATTATTAAGAAACTGTTTATCATTGGATTAAACGGGGGAAGCATAATTACATTGAGATTTCAGAAGCATTTATACACCATTTTAAGAGACTAGAAGCTGACAGATCAGAAACACTGTAACAAGAGAGCATGGTAGGGACATTGTGGAGACAACTGGTATTTAGTGCCAGAAGAACTGGATTAATAACAGATGTACCACATATTGCAGTAAGAAATTCTGTATTTATCAAAGAGAAATGCATTAAAAACAAGGAATGACAGTAAACACTTTTCCTAATTCCCTTTAAGTCTATCTTCTTTTACCAGATCTTGATACTCTATGTCTGTGTATATTTTTTCTTGCAACAACTTCCTAATTCTATTTTGCTGTTATACTTTGTATCGCCACTGTAATCTTTTAATACTACTTTTTGGAGCAAGACAAAACATTTATAATTGATAAATAAGTACCCAATTATTGAAGTAATGGGAGGATATCATCATAGCTAAAGGGTCCTGTTATGGTCCTGCCTTTCTACTGACCTCTTTCTAGTTCTTTTGGTAAGTCAACACACTACACCATAGTAAGGACTATAGGAGTGCGGTTCATCTCAAGCTCACCCAGACTCAGTCAAATCCACCTCTGAGTCCTCTGCTGCTCTCTGGATGCTGGTCCACACAAGCCCCTCTGGTTTTGCATTCTGGTTGGCTGCTTCCTGGGTCAGTTTATCTCACAGTGAATGAAGCATCTTTCAGACTCTGTCATGGCCATGTGTGGTCTCCTTGGCCTTACCCAGAGATTCCCTTCTGAGATCCACTTGGCTGTGATTGGTTCTCCCAGGCTATGCCTGCATTCTTCGGACTGGGTCTCAGATAAAGGATATTAAATATATGAAGTTCTTCATTTCACTGATACTTTATGTTTTTTGGTTTCATTTTTGTTTATTCTCAAATTTTAATTATTATTATTATTTACTAATTTTAGGTTTGGTTTGCTTCTCTAGGTCTTTGAGGTGCATTGATAGATCCTTTTTTTTTGATGCCTTTCCAATTTCTTGGTGTAGGAACTAAATGCTATAAGCCTCTCTCTTAGCATTGCTTTTGCTGTATCCCATATGTTTTGATATGTTGTATTGGCATCTTCATTAGTTTCCAGGAATTTTTTTATTTCCCGTTTGATTTTGTCTATGACCCACTATTCATTTGGGAGAATGCTGTTCAGTCTCCGTGTGTTTGCATATTTTCTAGAGATTTTTAGGTTGTTAATTTCCATCTTCATTCCACTGAGGTCAGAAAAGATACATAGTATGCTTTCAATTGTTTTGAATTTGCTGAGACTTACTTTATGGCCTAGCATATGGTCTATCCTAGAGAAAGTTCTATGCACTGATGAAAAGAATATGTGTTCTTCAACTGTGGGATGAAAAGTTCTGTAGATATCAGTTAGGTCCATTTAGTCCATAGTTTAGATTAGCTCTGTTGTTTCTTTGTTGATATCTGTCTAGTTGATCTGTTCATGATGAAAGCTGGGTGTTGAAGTTCCCCATCACTATTGTATTGGAGTCTGTGTCTCCCTGTA